>NW_022437049.1:2707985-2907127 GCF_009761245.1 Sapajus apella | reverse complement strand
GGAAGAGGGGTGTGTATGTGTGTGTGAATGGGAAGGGTGTGTGTGTGGAATGGGAAGAGGGGTGTGTGTGTGTGTGTGTGTGTGTGTGAGAGTGAGTGGGAAGAGCGGTGTATGTGTGTGAATGGGAAGAGGTGGAAAACGTTCTTCTCTTCTGCATAGGCTTCTGTCCTTCTCACCCCTCAGCGTGATGCTGCTGTTGAGTATAACGTGGGCCGCACACATTTGTAGCTATAGCTGCCGACATGTATGATGTTTCCAGCGTGGTGAGTGCGACCAAATCCGTCTTGTTGCCTGGGTCTTACCTGCACGTCCAGTTGGTCATTTAAGGCCATCTCATCCCCATCTTCCTTAATGCCCAGAAGCTTTCTGCTGGTTGGCCACCAGCCACGCTCGTTGGGCCTTGACTGAATCTTGCCTGGTTTCCTGTTGCAGTAAGAATTACCTCATTTGGCTTCCTGTCCCCTGGCCTGCACCCCCTCCCCCGGCTCACAATTGTTCTCCTGCTGGTCTCTAAGGTGCAGGTCAGGTTGTCAGTTCTTAACTCACTCAGCATCCTTCAGAATCTCTCTGCTGCTGCCTAGTAAATTCCAGACCCCGTAGTGTAGCCGGCATGGCCTGTGGGGAGGACCCCTGACTCTGCCCACTATGCTGCATGTCATGCCCCCCATCCTCCCCTCTGCTGGTTCCACTGTCCCCTGCCCAAAGATTGGGCCATATTGTGAACATTGGAGTTGAGCAATGAATGATAGTGTTGATATTCTAAAATGCAAAGTGCTCAAGTAAGTCAGTTTTTAAAGTTAAACCCCAACAAAATTAACCAAGCATCAGATGATTCATGAAGTACAGTCAGAAAAAATGTTGAGCTGTAGTAATGATCAAAGAAATTAAAATTCAGACATTTTTAGGTTCCAAGGAACCAAAGACACCAAAAAGCTAATATGACACAGTTGACCAAAGAGCTGTGATACATTAATATTCCCAGTCTCCCAGTGAAGAGGGCAGGACGAGATGGGGAGGACACTTGAGGCTGACCCAAATGGAGCACGGGGGAAGTTTTCCAGGTGATGAAAATGTCCTCCATCTATGTCATGTATCACAGAACATCTCTATATAAAAATTTTCTATCAAAAATGTGTCACCCCATCAACAGATGTTGAGAAAAAACTTTTAAGAAAAATGCATGAAAATATACACTTAAAATTGGTGCATTTTACTCTGTGTAAATGCTAACCCAATAAAGATGATTAAAACAAAATATCGTTGACCGGTATTAGAAGAACAAGACACTTTTGTACATTGTGAGGTGGAGGTAGTGTCATAACATACATTAGTTCCACCTCTCCAGGAGTTAATTTTCTTCTGCCTTTTAAGAAAAGTGGTAGTGTTTGACCGGGTAATTTTTCTAGGATAGCATCCTAAGGAAAGACTTATGAATTCAAAGAATTTATCACAAAATTGGTAGCAGCTAACAACTGAGAAAAGAACCAAAATGTCCTCAGTGGGGGCAGTTAAATGATGCTGCATCTCTATGGGGTGACTGCCAGCTCATGGCCACCTGTGTGAATTGAGAAAAAGGTGCTTGTGAGGGGGCCGACTCAATTTCAGCATCACCTGTCCCCTCACCTGGGCACCTTCGCAATTTTTAGGTCTAGACCATGGCCCAGATCCATACAATGGTTGATGAGGCAGATGTTAAAACTGATGCCTTGAGAACAGTGGTGTGGGGAAGTGTTTTTAATGGAATGTTAAATGATAATAATAGAAGGTAAGGCCAGGTGCAGTGGATCATGCCTGTAATCCTAGTGCTTTGGGAGGCTGAGATGGGTGGATCACTTGAGCCCCGGGGTTGGAGACCAGCTTGGGCAACATGGTGAAACCTCATCTCTACAAAAAATAGAAAAATTAGCTGGGCATGGTGGCGTGATGCCTGTAGTCCCAGCTACTTGGGAGGTTGAGGTGGGAGGATCCCTTGAGCCCGGGAAGCAGAGGTTGCAGTGAGCCAAGATCCAGCACTCCAGCCTGGGTGACAGACTGAGACCCTGTCTCAAGAAAAAAAGTAAAACGTTATATAGTTCTGGCTCTTTTCAAAAATGTCAAACTCCTAAAAGGAAATCCACCAGTATATGACTGGTAGTCAATATAAATAATAGAATGATTCATTGCTGACTTTCTTTTTTACTTTTTCTTTTCCAAAATTTTCCTGCTGTCTATGCTTTTTCTAGTTATGAAAATACACATGTGTTCTTCAGTTAGGCTCTGTGTAGTGCTAACATCTATAACAGTGGTCTCTGAACACCAGATTAGACAATGGGGATTTCGTGGTGGCGTCAGGGGAGACCTGGGTGAGAGTAGCTTTGTTGAAGTCCCACTGACTCCTTTGGCGAAAGGAGATGTCTCTTGTCTACTCTTTCCATTTTATAGGTTTGAGACATTTGAGGTAAACAGCTTTGAGCAGTTCTGTATCAACTACGCAAATGAAAAGCTCCAGCAGCAGTTCAACTCGGTAGGCTTGGTTTCCAGACCCGGGGGTACCGGGATGGGGGAGACTCTTCTGGGAGGGACAGCAAGGTCACTTCTCTTCCTCTGAGGTGGGTGGGCCCTGGCTGTTTTCTGACATCCCTTGGTTTCCTCCAGCTTTGGGAAGGGGCTCTCCACTGCTCAAGAGGGAGAACTGAATGGGGACAGCTGTGCTGAGAGGGGAAATGATTCTCTCTTTGGCTTTGACTCCCATTCCTCTGAGCCTAGGTTTCTAGGGCATTGAAGCAACAGCAAGCCAGATATGGGGCTTCCTGTGATTAATTGGGTATACAGCAATTCAGGTGATTTTTAAGTGTCCCAGGAAGTGTTCACCCAGCAATGAGGAATCGCCTAACTGTGCTTTGCTTTTCTGCAGTCATGACTATGACTTAGCATCCAAACCTTTTCTGACAGTTTTCTGCTGTGCTATAGGACCCAGAACTCACTGAGCCCCTGGGGGAGGTGAATGTTAAGGTCTGCCTGCAGTTCACTCGTGTGACCTTTTTACTTGTCCTAGCATGTGTTCAAACTAGAGCAAGAAGAATACATGAAGGAGCAGATCCCTTGGACCCTGATTGATTTTTATGATAACCAACCTTGTATCGACCTCATTGAAGCCAAGCTGGGTATCTTGGACCTGTTGGATGAAGAATGTAAGGTAAAACTGATGATGTGAATTAGTTGAATTCCAGAGTAGGGGTATGGGGCAGAGGGAAGCTGTGTGGTACAAGGGAATCACATAAGATTTCAAAGGTTGAATTTCATCTTTAGTATGCTGGAAGAAGCATTGGCCTGCAGCATACTGGAAGCATGTACCATTCTGCATACTAGAATGCAGCATGTTTAATGTGACTGGCAGGTGTTGCTACACTAGTAAACAGGTGCCTCTCTTGGGGGAGCCTGGGTGGCATGGATTGGCATGATATGGTGGTTTGGACTTGATGCCCCAGGTAGCCTAGGTACCAAGAGGAGAACTGCAACATCTAATGAGCATCCCTAGAGAGTGAAGACTCCAGTCTGGGGTCGTTATTACCACATTAGATGGCTTGTGAGTGATAGAGATGCATGGCATGGTGGCAGGTGAGATTCAGAGATTTCTCCATCTGGTTTCTGATGGGCTGTACCTGGTGGGACAGGAGGAGAGCTGACTTGTCAGCCTGGAGAGTGCCTGGCAGCACTGGGAGGGCAAGGTTTAGAGGATCTGAGTTTTTATCAATTACCTAACTTCTTTGGCCTCTGGTTTCTTGCTCGAGGATAGGGGTTGCATCTAATCTACAAAATCTCTCCTAGTTGGGTGGTTGGTAGCTAAAGGGATATATATATATATACACACACACACACACACACACACACACACACACACACATACACATACACCAGTTCCTCCAAGGTTGGAAACTCTAATCAACAGATATAAAAGTCACACGATATTTGCTATTACAAGGGAAAGAACCCACTTGCCTTTACTTTCTGCTCTCCCACATCTTGCCTGTAAAGGGTTAAGTGTAGCTTGTTGGTTTGGTAGGAGGTATTTCCTTCCAGAAGGGCTCTCCTAGTTTCATTGCCTTTGAAAATGAAAGGGAAACAATAAAACAGAAGACAGAGAAAATATACCAATTCTACAGCTTGCACATCTTTTTACCTCCTGAAGATTTTTAGCATTTCACTAGAGATGTAGGCTTCATCCTCAGAGTCAGTATCCAGGCAGAGATAATCTCTCAGTGTGGCACATGTTTGTCCAGGCTTGCCCAACCTGAGAGGTAGCAGTAAAGGTAAAACAATTGTCCATAGATTGAGTGGCATTGGCTGAATAGCTGAAGTCACAGCCTAGGCCATCCTGCTGTTCACGACTCACTTTTATTTTCTTGGTTTCAGCATCCACTGCCACCACCTGCCTTCCCTAACTCAGCCAAGATCATGCTCCTCTTCCCCAGTCTGCTTTGAGATTCCCATCAGTAACTGCCTCCTCCAGCTCCATACCCCCAAAGCTAAAGGCAGCACCATGTTCTGCGTCCAACTCTGGCCTCTGGGATGCTAAGCTGGTGTGGCTCCCCACAGGCCGGTGCTCAGGAGAACCCTGGCTTTTCACTCTCCTCCCAGGTGGTGAAGGTGAATGTCACATACAGTTCTCAGGGCACAGGAGTAGGCAGTTTGTCCTACACAGGTTTGTGGAAAGCCTGGGTGTCCTGCAAATCAGGCTGGTGGGGGCTGGGCATGTCAAGACACTGGGTGGTACTGTGTACGTGACACGTGTAAACACACTGGTGGCCGAAGAGATGAGATGAACACCACATTAAGGAAGATGACAAAAGCTCACGATGTGGAGACTTTTTGTCCCAGGTTTAATTGCTCTGGGAATTCAGGATGATTTGGTATAATCTGATAGAGCATCAGTCGCAGGTGAATTTTAAGCCAACAGGTGTTATTTCATTTGTCAAAACTTGTTGAACTGTACACTTCAGTGAAAGGGTGCATTTTACTGCATGGAAATTATTCTGCAGTAAACCTGACTTTAAAACATAGGGGGGCCTGGAAGCACCCGTGGCTATGAGCCTGAGCAGGGTTGGGAGTCTCCCTGGAGTTGCCGTGACTGGGCAACTCGGTGCCCCTTGGGAGGGATCCTGTTGGGCTGTGGAAGCAGCCTCAGACACGTCCTTTCCTCCCTGTCTCTTGGTTACTTTGCATGGTGAGAACGAATAGAGATTGCACTGTGAACAGTTGGGCTCTGTGACCCCATGTGACAGGACACGGTCACATGAAGGATTGGACTCATGGTGCAGAAGCAGCCAGCAGAAAAATCACTTTTCATGGAGAAGCTGTGCAGTGACAGTCAGAGTAGTGAGCTGGGGTTTAAGTGAGAAGCGTGGAGATGGCGTGGCCATGGGTTTAGAGGGGCAGCATGCTGGGAGTGCTCCGCAGGGCCTGTGACTGATGCCACGGCTGCAAAAGAGAGTGCAGACTGGACCAGAATATTAAACCACCTGAGGTGGAAAAACCCCTTTGCAGACAGGCCCCAAACAAGCCACAAACTACAGTTGTTCCTAAGTTATCCAAGCCCACTCCTCCAAGAAGGTGTTTGATTGTCAGAAATGTTAATTTCCAGGCTGCTCTTAACAAGACTCTCCAAAGATGCCTGGTGGCCGGTGGGTAGTGGGTGTACACCAGCCCCTGCTGCCTTCTAAGCCCTGTTTGGGTTGGTAGTTCCTGCTGACCTCTTCCCACTCATCAGTCCCCCTTTCTCGCAGAAGAACAGGAAACCTTGAACCCTGGAAGCAATGCCAGCGAATGAAGCCCAGGCACTGTCTCAGGTTGGAGATGTTGGAGCACTCACCAGCGGGCCTGAGTAGGGTGGCAGGCTCTGCCCTGTGCCCTGTGATGAGGATTCTTTGTTTCCTGGAAGGGAGGAAATCACTCAGGACTGTGGAGTGAGATCAGCTCACTCAGTGGGGAGGCCAATGTCCCCTGCCCCCTGTTTCCTCACCTGGCCCAGCCTGCTGTCAGGAGAGTTTACTCTGTATTCAGATTGTGGTTTCTTAAGAAGTAGCCCCAAAGGTTTCCTTCTCTGGCACTTTCATGTCGAGGTATGACTCCTGCGATGGAGGGAAGTGAAGTGCCATTCCCACGTCCATCTGTTCATTCACATGGGAAGCCACATGTTCACGGAATAGTGCACTGAGCCCTGCACACGTTGAAAGGGTCAAGTGTCAAAGGCAGGCACTGAAGTGTCATCTATGATAACAAAGAACCAGAAATGCTGTGGAGGAAATGACAGAAGAAAAAGCGTCGTGGGGAGAGCGTTCCCAAGAAAAGTCAGATGAGGAGGGGCATTCCACATGAAGGGAATGTCACACTTGGAGAACTTGAAGTGATCTGATTTATCTGGAACTCCTGGTGGGGCAGGTGAGGTTGGAAAGTAGGGACCATGGGAGACTGAGAGGCCATGTCCACCCAGAGCAGGCATTTGGGCTTTGAAGGCATTTGGGCTTTGAAGCCTACCCTGAAGGCTCTGGGGATCAGCCTATGGGGGAGAAGCAGGAGAGAGAGGGCCAGATGTGAATGATCAGATCAGCAGGTCTCCCAGACTGTGTGCAAGCTGAGCTGGGGAGAGCCTGGAGGGGGCGGCACTGTGAGCCCAGGCAGGAGGGAACCAGGGCTTCCGGGAGCTCGGCAGGGAGAGGGTCTCTGTGAGTCCCTGGAGGGGAGCACTTCCTTCCAAGGGAGTTGTTGGGGCAGGAGCCTAATTTCGGTAATTTGAGAAGAACAGGAGGTGAGGCAGCGGAGACAGTGAGTTTGAACTTTCAGAGGCTTGGCTGTGAACAGGAGGGGATGCGAGAGAGGAGCATGGGCGTGGGCGGACTGTGGTCTGCCAGGAGGCAGGGGTGGGTGGATGGAAAGCCAGCCAGGAGGGAGGCCTTTCTCCCATGAGAAGGACAGAAGAGGGATGGCTGTGGGTGCAGATGAAAGTCTCTGCATGTTGCAGCAGGAGTTTTGGATTTCCTGCTTGACAGCCTCTATTTCGCAGTGAAGGAGATGAGGCATCTGCTGAGAGGTGGCAGGGTCAGAAGCTTGAAGAGAATGGAGGAAGGTGGGAATGGCTGCCCAGTAAGCAGAAAGAGAAATTGCAGAGTGCACAGATTGGTTTGCTGAGGTCAAAGACCATAAATTGAGTTTTAGGAGTTGTTGAGGTCAACTTCCTGCTTAGACCTAGGAATAGTGTCTTAATCCATAGAAGCGATTCTGTGAGTGAAATTCAGTTTTTTGTTTTTGTTTTTGGCTGCAGTACTGTATTATATAAAGTATATTGGCAGGGCTTGGTTACGGGAAGATGAGTTGATGTGTGGTCTTATCCAGCCACCTAGGTACGGGGAAGGAGAGAATGGGCAGTTGGATTCATCTTGAACTGATGTTTTGCTGGGCGTGCGGAGGGTATTTTGTAAAGGTGAAATATAAAGGCCTGGAAGCAGCACTGGGTGTGGTTGGCAGGTGAGGAGGAAGGAGCTGCCTCCATTCCAGGAGAGTGAGGACAGCAGAGTCCTGGGAGGCCCAGCTGGGCTTCTGTGATGGCAAAGAGGGGCAGGGCCGGAGCGTATTCCTTAAAGAGCCTGGGAATCCAGAGGTACTTAAGGTGCAATGATGTGAGAGGTCAGCAGCAGTAGAAGGCGTGACGGAGCCTGCATGGGTGTGGAATGGAAGGAGACAGTGAGCGGCCAGGAAGGTTGGCGCCAGTGGCCCAGGGAAACAGGAACGAGAAAAGAAGCAGACATAGAGTAACTGGCCTTGGGGTCTGTTTCTTGTTGTTGTTTTGTTTTGTTTTGTTTGCGACAGTGTCTTGTTCTGTCACCCAGGCTGGAGTACAGTGGTGTCATCACAGCTCTCACTGTGGCCCTGACCTACCAGGCTGAAGTGACCCTCCTGCCTTAATCTCCCCAGTAGCTGGGGCTATAGGCAAGTGCCACAGGGCCTGGCTAATTTCTGCATTTTCTGTAGAGACAAGGTCTCCTTATGTTGTTGCCCAGGCTGGTCTTGAACTCTTGGGCTCAAGTTGTCCTCCCACATCGGCCTCCCAAAGTGCTGGGATTACAGGTGTGAGCTATAGTGCCTGGCTGGCCTTGGGGTCCTTAACGGTCAGCTCCTGTCAGCAGCTTTGTTGGGGGCAGGCTTTGGCCTCAGAAGACGTCCCACGCCAATGATGGTAACATCTGTGATACAGATTATGGCTTCTGTTTAGAGTTCCGCAGAGAATGCTGAGAGGGGCTTAGGGAGCCAGAACTTGCACTTCCCCACTACAATGCCTGCTCTTTTTGTTGTTGTTGTTATTTTACTGGCAAGGAGTGGAGTCAGGTTTAATGTATTTCTAACAGCTTTAATGAGATATAATTGACATACCATACAATTCACCCATTTAAAGTATACAATTCAGTGATTTTTTAGTATGTTCACAGAGTTGTGCATCCATCCCAGCCACAATTTTAGAACATTTTCATCACCCTGTAAAAAAGCCCTTTAGCGGCTGCTCCCCATGATCCCCTCCAGCCCTGGGCAACCACTAACCGTTCTTTCTGTATGGATTTGCCTATTCTGGGCATTTAATACAGATGGGACCTTTGCTTTTTGATGTATCAGTGGCCAGCACACAAGGTCAGAGGGATTTAGGCCTCTGCGGGACAGAAGTGCCTAGACGAGGACCGAGCTGGAGTCCTAGCTCCTGGCTCAGAGGTCTCTCTGCATTGCTTTGAGAAGAGCAGAGAGAAGTTCATATGAAGCCGTATGTGGATTTCCTTTTTTTTTTTTTTTTTAAATTAAGTTCTGGAGTACATGTGCAGATCTTGCAGGACTGTTGCATAGGCACACACATGCCATGGGGGTTTTCTGCCTCCATCCCCCCGTCATCTACAAACTGGATTTCCTTTTTTTTTTTTTTTTTTTTTTTTTTTTTTTTTGAGACGGAGTTTCGCTCTTGTTACCCAGGCTGGAGTGCAATGGCGCGATCTCGGCTCACCGCAACCTCCGCCTCCTGGGTTCAGGCAATTCTTCTGCCTCAGCCTCCCGAGTAGCCGGGACTACAGGCACACGCCACCATGCCCAGCTAATTTTTTGTATTTTTAGTAGAGACGGGGTTTCACCATGTTGACCAGGATGGTCTTGATCTCTTGACCTCGTGATCCACCCGCCTCGGCCTCCCAAAGTGCTGGGATTACAGGCTTGAGCCACCGCGCCCGGCCTTGGATTTCCTTTTTAAAGGATTCAATTCAACTGCATCTTATGGAGCTACTGATATCCATGACCCAGAAGTTATTAAAATATACGATTTTTTTTTCTTTTTCCTGTAGCTATTTAAAATCTACTTCTATGGAAAGATTTTTGGAGATAAGCACCTTCTACCTGGTTCTGTTTTTGTGGCAGCCTTTAAAAATTTGTTGTCAGGCAGGAAAAGTTTACCTGTCCTGCTTAGAATCCCAGCTCTGCTATTTAATGGCAAAAAACACAATTACTTTTGCACTAACCTAATGCTTCCCCTTTATGTGAACTTGGCAAGTTACTTAACCTCTCTGTCTCAATCTCCTCATCTCTAAAATTTTTACAAACATAGCACCTAACTGACATGATTGTACAAGGGTTAAATGAGTTGATACATATAAAATGTGTGGAAAATGGCCTGGCAAACAATAAGTGCCGTGGGCACTAGCTGTGAGTATCATCTGAGACTCCGGATTGTTGTTAACTCCTGCTGGCCTTCCCTTACGTTTGGTTGGAGGTGGGGTGGGCAGTGAAAGGAGAGACTGATCCTTGTCAGAAAATATGTATACACTTGACCTTGGTTGTTGGTTTTCTCTGCTTATTAATTCACATCAGTCTGAATTAATGAATATGTAGGATTAAGGAGTCTTCTTACAGAAGTCCAATTTCATCTTCAAGGAAAGATGATTTTGTTCCTAGCCAATTTTACATGTTTGCTATGCGGGGCTTCTCACCATAGTTCTATCTGCCCCAGTTCTACCATTCCCTCAGGATCCCTCTTGCGCCTGTCCTCGGGCCAACCGGGTCCTGACAGCCATACTGGGAAGACCCCTCCTTCCTTCATACCTGGTGGTTCTAAACACAGAATGCTTGGAAACAAATATAAAATGGTATATATAGAAACTGCTGAATTAAATATATTTTATATATTTAATTGTACTGCCCGGTACAATTAATAGCCTCCTTCGAGATAGTTTTCTTTTCTTGAATTGCCCATGGTGCTTAGCACTGAGTATTCAATATTAGTTATGCCAAAATGAATCTTGAGCAAAATCAGCTTGCTTACAGAGGATTTAAGAAGTTGGTTCCCAAGTATGTAAGCATTTTCTTTATGGCACGAATTTTATTAGTTTACCATAAAAATTGCTGTGTAAATGGCTAGTGCAAGGGTCACTTGCAACCCTGCCCGATGCAAATGTGCAGTCTAAACCAAAGAAGGGCAGGACAGTTAGTGACCTGTCACTGAGGACTGGACTGATTCTGGTCGGTAGGTGTGTGCAGCAATGACCAGGGATGACAGGGGAGGGAGGAGGGAGCACTTTTCCACTGGAAGAGTTGCTGTCATCCTTGGCAATATGAGTGGTAGTTACAGTGACTCTGTTATATTGTCAATGAAGCAAGATGCTTTTTTCCTCTGAAGTCATTCATGAAGATATTTAAAAGGGCTGCCTTCAGGATTCTTAATGCAGTGGAACCTCTAAGTCTGACTCTAGACAGTGGCAGATGCAGAGATGAGCACCATGTAGATCATTCACTACTCAGTTCCCCCTGCATGGCCAGAACCCAGTTCTCAGTTCTTTCAGGGTCACATAAACAACATAAGGGACAGTCAGTCCTTGAACACAACAAACTTACAGCTTGTAGTGACGATACCCAAAACTCAGTGGTGCGCATTATGCTAGGGTATGTGTAAGAGCTTGATTGTGAGGAATTCCAAAGAAGAGAGAAGTGAGATCAGCAGTGGTCAGGAAAGGAGGGACTTGAGCCAGACCCAGATGATGGTATTTAGGTGAGTTTAGGGAAGGAAGATGGGCTTTCCTGTGGCAGGAGTTCACCTGGGTGAGCGGGTGAGCGGGTGAGCGGGTGAGCTTGACACTGCAGGTGGATGTATTTGTGATGCTGATGTCACTGCCCCAGTTGCAGGGAAGTACCTTTAGGTGGTCCCTCGGGCTGTGACTCTGCTCCTGTAACCTGGGTTTTCACCCTCATCTTCCCTAGCACTTCCAGTATCTGCCAACCAGCAGGCTCAGCTGCTGCCACAGGCCCCACAGGAGCCAATGGCAGGTGGAGGGCACGCCGTGGCAGGATCCTGAATGTGTATGGTTGAATCATTCTTCCCACCATCCACTTAAGGTCCCAGTTCGAGGGCTGAATCCACTTTCATGGAGCCAGCCTACTGATCCCATCCCTCTGCTGCAACCCAGGGCTGGCTTCTTCCTCTTCACAAAGCACTCTGCCCTGTCTCATGGTTCTGCAGGTCCCCAAAGGAACTGACCAGAACTGGGCTCAGAAGCTGTATGACCGGCACTCCAGCAGCCAGCACTTCCAGAAGCCCCGCATGTCCAACACAGCCTTCATCGTCATCCACTTTGCAGACAAGGTGGCTCTCCTCTCTGTTGGCTTGGGTAGTCTTTTGGCCCCTCCCTAAGTAGACTCCAGAGGCTCAGGACCTAGAGAGAGGGCTGTCCCTTCTGAATTCAAATGGCCTGAAGCCTCAGCTAGGTTCCCCTTCCATCCTCTCTTACCCACCCCTCCACTTCTTGGGGATGCCAAGCTTACCACGTGGCATAACTTAACAGGGGGTGCCATAGTTGTCCAGTCACTCATATATATATATAAATTATATTCTAAAGCAGTTAAGAGTCTACTCTCATGGAGCTTGAGCGAGAAGGGAGGGATGAAAACACAGGATCGGGTGGTTTGGCTTCTTACCTGGAGCCAGTGTGGCTACTCCTCGGGGTGCTGCTTTCTCCGTAGCTGGTGCATGCACAGACTTTTTCTAAGTGGATTTCTGTTTTCCACGCACTAGCCTGGTGTTTCCCAAATTGTAATCTGTGTATAAATCACCTAGGATCTTGTTAAAATACAGATTGATTCATTGGGTCTGAGGTATGGCTGAGAAGCTGCATTTATGAGCCCTAAAGAAGCCTTTTATTTTGGGAACTCCCTTTAATACAATTTCTTCCACAGTATGAATACTCAGTTCCCTCTGTGTAAACCCTGACCGCTTATTGGGTTTGCATTTTAAATGGAAACATCTGTGGGTTTTGCATCTACTCACAGCTCTTTTCAGAAAATGCTACGTGGATGAGATGAAAGTAGTTGAGAAACTGCTGAAGGAACCCAGTCAGGCTGAAGCACTAACGATTGTTCCTCTGTCTGCTTGCTGTGGCCCCAGGTGGAGTACCTCTCTGATGGTTTTCTGGAGAAAAACAGAGACACGGTGTATGAAGAGCAGATCAATATCCTGAAGGCCAGCAAGGTAAAGAGTATCAGAAGTGGGGAGTGGAGCAGGAGTGTCCACTGCCAGTGCTGGGCAGGGAGTGGTGATGCTACCCCATTGGAGGTGGAAAGGCAGAGATGCTGGGCAGGGAGGAGGCAAAGGGGTTTGTTGGTCATCTCAGTATGAAAGCACTTGAACACTATACCACTGTGAACGTGCTCAATCTCGTCTGAAAACACTTTAGTATTGCCTGATGGAGGGAAGAAAGCAAGGAGCATAGGGGTAAGGGGAGAGAACTGGGTAAGATGCCTGCTAATGGAGGGGATAGGGGAGCATGGGAGGTGACAGGAAGAGAGACGGCAATGAGCACAGTGATGGAAATGTAGCTGGTGTCCATCATGTCATCTTTCCTTCCTCTCCTGTCTGTAGATGTAAGATTATTTAAACCCCTTCGCATCTAGTATCTGCATATAATTTGTTGAGCAGTCGATAGAACCTCTCTATAAGCAGAAACTTAATGGAACAGAAGGTGTGATTTCAGGAACACTTAAATCCACTACTTTAGATTCTTTCTCTGTTAGTACCAGAATTTCAGTGATTTCAAAGCATAGGAAAAAGATAGCAAATATTGTATCCATTCTACAGGTACAGGAAACAAGGCAGCAATTCACCCAAAAATATCTTTATTTAAGCACCTACTTTGTAAGGCACTGCCCTAAACACACCATTTGCTCACAAAGATGAGCAAGACAGATTCCATCCTCTGGTTGTTCCCCTTCTAATGGGCTGTGAGTGGGCAGATGAAGACACACACAGGTAACTGTGAAAGGAGAGAAGGAGCGGGGGAGGGGGCAGTGCAGTCAGGGGAAGTATGTGCAGTGGCATTCTAAAAGCCGACTCTGATGCAGATGCTGTTGCTGGCTTTAGCCCTGCAGAGGAAACCAGGGTGAAAAAAACTTTCCAGGATTTAGGAGGCTTTCTCCCAGGCCACATGATACTGAACACACTGCAGGGGCCTGATAACACTGTAGAAATGGCAGATTAATTTCTCTTTGTGATAAGCTTTAGATGAATGCAATAGGGTGAGATGATAGAATGGAGAAAATGCACCCAGCAAAATGGACCCAGGACGTAAAACCAAGTAAACCCTGTTCCATCACGTGGCGAGGGGTTCAGGGAGGATTTGAGTCAGTAGCAGCATGCAGACTGCCGAGAACAGACCCCTGCCCAGTGTGATCTCTGGATGTCTGGAACATCAGAGATTTAGTCATCACTGAGACAAATTGTCTGTGGGTAAAAGTCAATATCACTTTGGAGTTCAACACAAGATTGACCTTGCAGCTCCCCAAGTTTTTAGGTCTCCAGTCTGTGGTGGTTAATGTGACTTTTTCCATTTTTCATGAGGGTGGTGGCATAGAGGAGGAGCCCCAAGGCACAGGGAAAGAGAGTAGACAGAAGTGGTCTGAGCACGGGGAGCCCCTTCCTCATGATGGTCTCTTACGATGCCTATAGGCCTGTGGCAACCTATAGGGCCCGGAAACCCTCTTGTCTTTGTAAAAGTTTCTTCTTTAAGATTAGGAGCAGAAAGGAGGGGTGGAGGGAAGAGAGTTGGATACTTTTCATTAAATACAGAGTCTGAGTATTGATTTCTGAGCATCTTAATTTGAGTAACTCTCAGGGGTTCCAGAATCAAAAAAGGAGTGGTGCCAGTAAAACTCTGTTACACGCACTCTCCAGCAGGTTCTCTGTTATTAGTAGCTGAGCTCCTTTTCCCTTATTTTTATTTAACGACTTGATTGAATATTTGTGTAGTATATAGCAGTAACCAACACATGTGGTTAATCTCATGGAACTTAGTGGAAAAGATGCACAGTTCAATTACAAATTGTAGTAATGCTAAGAAGGTCAAGAAGAAGGTGCTGTGGAAGAGAATGAGAAGGCCCCCAAGACCACCCCCAGGTTCGACTATCTGCTAGGAAGACTCACAGAGCTCAGCGTGTAGTTATGGCTATGATTTGTTACAGCAAAAACGTAAACAGCAAACTCAGCAAAGGGAGAGGTGCATGGGATGATGTGGGAGACCGGGCCCAAGCTTCCAAGAGTCCCTTCCCCCTGGAGTCATACAGGATGCACGTAATTCCCCCTGGAGGCGAGTCATGGCAGTTCTTTTGAAATGCCTATCAGGGAAGGTCACCTGAGTCCATGCAGCCAGGGTTTTTATTTGGGGTTGATTATGTAGGCACCCTTAGCCTAGCACAAACCAAAATTCCAAACACCCAGAAGGAAAGCAGATCCTCAATGTAAGCTATATTGTTTGCCTGAACTTTAGGCACAATGAACAGTTCTTATCAGGGAATGGTGAAAACCTTGGTGAAAATCCAAGTTCCCAGACACCAGCCAGGGGTTAAGCAGCCTTTCTAAGGATAGCAGATGCAGGCCTGCTGCGTTAGCTCTTTTCTATACAAGAATATTGTTTTAGATTGGGGATACTGGGTTTTTATTAGAAATTAAATATAAGCTCATAAAATTAAAATAGTGTAGAAATATATAAAATAAGTCTTCTTTCCCACTCTTTGACCTATCTTTTGATGGATCAGAAGTTACCCACCCTATTCTGCATGTTGGTACACCTTTTTAAGATTAAAATAACTGCATTATATACACATAGTCCTCTGTAATTTAGTTTTTCAGTTACTATTATATCTTGGTTGTCTTTCCACACGAGTACACATCTGTTTCTTTTTTTAAAAACAACTGCTGATAATTTGCTATTTCAGATAATGTAGCAGTGAATATCCTTTATGTGTATCTTTGCATACTTTTGTACAAATATGTCTGTTGGGTAAAATTTTAGAAGCAGATTGATGATGGTTCGAAGAGGATGCACATCAAAAGTGTATAGATGTTGCTAAGTTGGAGGACAAAATAGGGATGATCTACTCTTGAATGCGACTTCCTCCTTCTCTTTCCTGCCCGCCAACCACAATTCTGGCTTCCCCCCTCACCTGCTAAAACTTCCAAAGAGCCAGTGACCTTGTTGTCACCCTTGTCCCCATCCCAGCAACACCCCTGAGATGCGGTGATGTTTGCTAGCAGCACTGAGATTAACCAAAAAGGGCTTTGGCTGACCAGACCCTAGCTGGAGGAGGCCTTGAGAACTCTCCATCCTGAGCCCCTCCTAGCCTGTTTCATCCCTCCCAAAAGACAGAAAGCAAAGATTGATGCTGTATCACCATAAATCCACAGATGGGCTATACACAGACTGCAGCTGCAAATCAAAGAGTGATTCTAAGTATGCTTCACACCATTTGGGCAGATGAGCGTGTCTGGCAGCATCTGTCATTTTAGTATCTTGAAAGCTCATCATTTACTGATTGAATCTGTATTCCCTTTAAAATTTTTAGTTTTCACTGTAGCCCTATGAGGCATATGTTTCTGACTCCATGTTAAAGAAAAATGAAAACCTAGAAAGATACAAGGTTCTATGTCATTACATTAAAATTGTAATGCCTAATTTTTATTGGGTTTCATTTAGCACAGCTAAATCTCAAATCCTGTGTGTAAATTCATAAATTTACTTCATGACAGTTCATGAGAGACTGTTAGCTTTTTTCCCATTGTGTGTCATCCTTGATAAGAAATTAACAAGTTGTCATGAATAAGCAGTATGGGATAGAAGACATCCATATACTCTACCAACCAAAGGGGTGTTTGAAGAGCTCCCACTAAGAGAGTGAAATAACACGGTGTTAATGAAAACATAATTAGTAAAGCCAGTTCCATTGCCTAAGAGCTTGTAATATAGCTAATTGCTTTCTTAGCTTTCAGAGAGCTATAAATAGAGACTTAGGTAAAGAAATGCCTCTTTAAAACATGACTTCAAGTTATTAACAGACTCATTTGCTTTAAATACTAAAGGATGGAGGTTTTCCCTTCTAGTTTTTAATGTGAAAAGGAATAACTTATCAACCAGGAAAAAAAGTAAACTTTAAAAGGAGACTGTTTTCCCTCTGAAGATTTCCTATTCCTGGCCACCACTACATGTAGATCAGAGGGACAAACCATGGGTCATGTGTTTATGCCAGCGTGTGCTGGACAGTGAGGGTGTATTGGGAGGCATTTCTGGGCTATGGGACAGGCATCCCGAAGCTGTTTTTCCACTCTATCCCAGCATAAGGGATCTTGAGATGAATGTGGTTCAGAGACCACCTTGGCCCAAAGCCACCTACCCCAAGTTCATGAATATGACACCTACACCTCCTTTCCAGAATTCATATTCCAACAAACTCATCCCCGTCTGAAGCTCAGAGATCCTACCACTTCCAAATGCAATCTCAATGACAGGGACCTACAATTAAAACCTAGATTTTAAAATACAAACTCACCAGACTGAATCTTTGTCATTTTGGTACCCAAATGATAGCACAGGAGTTGCAGCAACGGCTCAGATAAGGCCCAGGTGTTCTCTCCTCATCTGCTTCCTGCTGCTTATGGCTGGACTTCAGCACACATGTCCATTGCTTTCTATGCTGATGTGTTTTTTAAAGTTTACACCCACACATCTTGTTTTGACCAAATAAGTTTGCTTTTTAAAAATCTTGTGTTTACTTTTAATTTTTTAACTTATTTATTATATAGGAGCTTGAGATAATTGACATACTATAAAACGTTCCTAAATATACTTTGAGTGTTTCCTGTTTAAGATGTCCTGGTATTTGAAAAACTTCTAGCAATACTTAAACTAAGTAGCATACTATATAGGAGAACTTTTTAGCTGACAAAACATTAACATCTCCTTTATAATACGGGAAAGTCCATGTTGTGTTCCAGAAAATGAAGTACTGAGACTTTTCCTCCAAAGTCCATTTAAAACCCTTTTAAAATAAACATTGGAGATTTTTCTCTCCAAAGAGTACCATTAGCCATGTAAAAAGAATTGATTGAAAGGAAAATGTGTTTATTATATTTACAGTCATAGATTTTTTTTTTAAAGAAAAAATTCTGGGGAAGAGATTCTTCTTATACTGTGTCTTGTTTTAGATTTACATGTCTGTTTCAGAGGAAATATCTTTCCTATTCTTCTAAACACAAATGAATAGGTGTGATTTCCAAGGTAACAGCTATGTGTCAGCTGTAATTGACTTCTTCTAAACTGTCAAATGGCCTTTAGAAAGTCTTTTCGTGCTTCTCTTAGTCCCTTTTTGATTTGCTATATATAGAACTAAATAGCAGAGAATACCAAAGCCGATCCCTGTGTACAGGTTTTAAACAAGTGACAGGAAAGTGTTGGTTTGTCTAGAGGTGCTACCTTGAGTGGTTGAGTTTGAAGGGGGCAAATGATAAGAAATGCCGGGTGGCTGCCCTGATGTAGATTGTGGTAGCTCTATTACTGCTCAGTCAGCTTATAAACAGACTGCTTAACAGCTCTAAACACATAACTGGAGTTAGTCAATTGCCCTGATCTAATCACTATACACTATATATGTCAGAGCATTACTAGGTACCCCATATATGTACAGTCATTATGTGTCAAAAAATAAAACTGTAAAAACTTTCTCCCTTTTGCTCAGAAATGTGATCCTTTGTATGAGTCCTTTGTCAAGTAAGAAGCTTGGTGACTACTTTTCATTGTGAC
Organism: Sapajus apella; assembly: GCF_009761245.1. Taxonomy (NCBI): domain Eukaryota; kingdom Metazoa; phylum Chordata; class Mammalia; order Primates; family Cebidae; genus Sapajus; species Sapajus apella. Next base: position 2,889,014 of record NW_022437049.1, on the reverse strand, counting down.
TCTAGGTTTGTGTATAGCTGGGGCACTCCTCAGGTGAGGTATCCTTACCTAGCCCATCTTCCTAAGGGATGGGTGTGGATGGGGTCAGTAATTTGTATTTCTTGCCTGGGTCTTTTGCTATTATCTACAGCCCGGCATTGTACATGGTATGTCTTAGTCTTTCAGTCCTGTCATCAAACGAGATCTCCTTCTATGTTTGTTGAGTATATAAAACAAATTTTCAATAGAACACAAAGCATACTACACCTCCTTCTGATAAATAATATTCCAACACACTTATCTCCCTCTAAATCCCAGGTCCTACCACTTCCAAATGCAGTCTCAATAGCAGGAACCTAAATGAAAACCTAGCTTTTAAAATACCAAATTATTCAGATCAAACCTTGGTTGTATTTGTATCCAAATTACAGCACAATGCCAGCTTTGTTCACAAATCTGCCTTGGACAGTTTTTACTTTCTGTTCTTAAGTTACACATTCCCTGTTTAATGTATAAAATTAAAAGCATAGATAGCCTTTCTGATAGAAGCAAGAGAAAGGGGACGAAATCTTAAAATCCTCCCATTGGTGAGTCTGATTTCCAAGTCCCTAGTGTGATTTTGATACAGATCAAGCATCCCAAATCAAGAACGCTCTAAAATTTGAAACTTTTCAAGCACCAACATGACACTCAAAGGAAATGCTCACTGGAGTTCTTTGAATTTGGGATTCAGATTAGGGATGCTGAACCAGTAAGTACAATGCAAATTTTCTAAAATCTGAAACACTTCTGGTCTAAGGCATTTTGAATAAGGGATACCCAATCTGTACCTGTTACTGACCTTAGGGCTTAATATATTTTTTCACAGTAAAAGCTACTATGAATGATTTCTGCAAATATGACACCCCAACCACCACCCAATAGTGTAATTATGCAGATTGGTAACTTCTACCCATGCTTCAAACATCTTGAAAATTCACTTCAGAAAGTATATGAATTAGAATCATTGAATAAGCCAGTGTTTTGCTTTGCCATGACAGACAGACATGAATCACAATGACATCTTCAAAATGTGAACCTGCCTCTCTAGCCTGCCGTTACTTCCCCATGGAACTCTCTCAGCACCAGTCTGACTGGGCCACTTTGTCCTTTCTTACCCGTGTCTTGGCTCTCTGGCCCTGGTCCATGGAGCTCCCATGCCTGTCTCTCCACTCCTCCCCTCCTCCAGCTCCTTCGGTTCCTGCCACTTCCAGTGTTCAGTTCATCTATGGCTGTTCATCTATGGCTTTCTGCCATAGGCAGTGAGGAGAAACAAATGGGCCTTTAACATCAGGCTACTGGATAAGGTTTGCCTCCAGAGAAAACTCTGGCTGTTGGGTGGAATGTGTTTGGGTGAAGGCGTGCCCAGAGGTAGGCCCTCACACTTTCGATGACTGTAGTGATGCAGGAGAGAGCTGGGTAGTCCTGAGCTGGGCCAGCAGACCCTGGATTAATAAAGGAAGAACTGCTGTGACACTGCCCCATGGCCAGAACCTGGTACTTGATTGAGATATGGAAAGTCGGGTGAGGTCAGGATTCCAGCCTAAACCTAGGAAGTCAGTGGGTGAAGGTGGTTTGGGTTGTATTGAATTCGGAGTTCCCAGTAGAACACATAGAGGGAAGAAGAGCGAGCTGGAATTGTGGATCGTGGTAATGGGAAAAGATCCAGACGGGAGTGGCAGGATTGAGGGGACATAGTTGGAGCCATGGGCCTGTGGGAGGCTTTCCCAGGGACTGAGGTAAGTGATGAAGATGAGGCTTTGGAAAACGGCAATGCAAAGGAGGGAAGTACAGGAAAAAGCCCCATGGGAGGTTCTGGGAAGGGAGCCAGGCAGGGGGAAGATTGGAGGAAGTGAAACTTCTAAGTCTTGGGAAGGGGCCTTCACAAGGAGTGATGGGTCAGTGGCACGGAGGCCTTTGAAGAGGTCAGGTAGGATCAAGAATGAAACCACACTACTTCCTTTTTTTTTTTCTATTTATTTATATACTTTATTGTACTTTAGGTTCTGGGGTACATGTGAAGAACATGCAGGATTATTGCATAGGTATATACATGGCAGCGTGGTTTGCTGCCTCCATCCCCATCACCTATATCTGGCATTTCTCCCCGTGTTATCCCTCGCCAACTCCCTATCCCGCACTGTCCCTCCCCTAGAGCCCCCTCACAGACCCCAGTGTGTAGTGCTCCCCTCCCTGTGTCCATGTGTTCTCATTGTTCAACACCCGCCTATGAGTGAGAACATGCGGTGTTTCATTTTCTGTTCTTGTGTCAGTTTGCTGAGAATGGTGGTTTCCAGGTTCATCCATGGCCCTACAAAGGACACGAACTTATCTTTTTTTATGGCTGCATAGTATTCCATGGTGTATATGTGCCACATTTTCCTTGTCCAGTCTATCATCGATGGGCATTTGGGTTGGTTCCAGGTCTTTGCTATTTTAAACAGTGCTGTAGTGAACATATGTGTGCATGTGTCTTTATAATAAAATGATTTATAATCCTTTGGATATATACCCAGTAATGGGATTGCTGGATCAAATGGAGTTTCTATTTCTAGGTCCTTGAGGAATCACCACACTGTCTTCCACAATGGTTGAACTAATTTACACTCCCACCAACAGTGTAACAGTGTTCCTATTTCTCCACATCCTCTCCAGCATCAGTTGTCTCCAGATTTTTTAATGGTCGCCATTCTAACTGGCATGAGATGGTATCTCAATGTGGTTTTGATTCGCATTTCTCTAATGACCACTGATGATGAGCATTTTTTCATATGTTTCTTAGCCTCATATATGTCTTCTTGTGAAAAGTGTCTGTTGATGTCCTTCACCCACGTTTGAATGGGTTTATTTTTTTCTTGTAAATCTGTTTTAGTTCTTTGTAGATTCTGGATATAAGTCCTTTATCAGATGGGTAGATTGCAAAAATTTTTTCTCATTATGTTGGTTGCCAGCTCACTCTAACAATTGTTTCTTTTCCTGTACAGAAGTTCTGGAGTTTAATTAGATCCCATTTGTCTATTCTGGCTTTTGTTGCCGTTGGTTTTGGTGTTTTAGTCATGAAGTCCTTGCCTATGCCTATGTCCTGGATGGTTTTGCCTAGGTTTTCTTCCAGGATTTTTATGGTGTTAGGTCTTATGTTTAAGTCTTTAATCCATCTGGAGTTAATTTTAGTGTAAGCTCTCAGGAAGGGGTCCAGTTTCTGCTTTCTGCACATGGCTAGCCAGTTTTCCCAACACCATTTATTAAACAGGTAATTCTTTCCCCATTGCTTGTTTTTGTCAGGTTTGTCAAAGATCGGATGGTTATAGATGGTGTGGCATTGCCTCCTAGGCCTCTGTTCTGTTCCATTCATCTATATCTCTGTTTTGGTACCAGTACTATTCTGTTTTGACTACTGTAGGCTTGTAGTATAGTTTAAGTCAGGTAGTGTGATGCCTCCCACTTTGTTCTTTTTGCTTAGAATTGACTTGGCTATTTCGGCTCTCTTTTGGTTCCATATGAAGTTTAAGGTGGTTTTTCCAGTTCTGTGAAGAGGGTCATAGGTAGCTTGATGAGGATAGCATTGAATCTATAAATTACTTTGGGCAGTGTGGCCATTTTCACAATATTAATTCCTCCTAACTGTGGACATGGAATGTTTTTCCATCTGTTTGTGTCCTCTTATTTCCTTGGGCAATGGTTCATAGTTCTCCTTGAAGAGGTCCTTTACATCCTTTGTTAGTTGTATTCCTAGGTATTTTATTCTCTTCATAGCAATTGTGAATGGCAGTTCATTCTTGATTTGGCTCTCTTTAAGTCTGTTATTGGTGTATAGGAATGCTTGTGATTTTTGCACATTGATTTTGTATCCTGAGACTTTGCTGAAGTTGCTTATCAGTTTCAGGAGATTTTGGGCTGAGACGATGGGGTCTTCTGAATATACAATCATGTCGTCTGCAAATAGAGACAATTTGACTTCCTCCTTTCCTAATTGAATACCTTTATTTCTTTTTCTTGCCTGATTGCTTTGGCTAGAATTTCCAATACTGTATTGAATAGGAGTGGTGAGAGAGGGCATCCTTGTCTAGTGCCAGATTTCAAAGGGAATACTTCCAGTTTTTGCCCATTCAGTATGATATTGGCTGTGGGTTTGTCATAAATAGCTTTTATTATTTTGAGATGTGTTCCATCAATACCTAGTTTATTGAGAGTTTTTAACATAAAGGCCTGTTGAATTTTGTAGAAGGCCTTCTTTGCATCTATTGAGATAATCATGTGGTTTTTGTCTTTGGTTCTGTTTATGTGGTGAATTACATTTATAGACTTGCATATGTTAAACCAGCCTTGTATCCCCAGGATGAAGCCTACTTGATGGGGATGGATAAGCTTTTTGATATGCTATTGCAATCGGTTTGCCAGTATTTTATTGAAGATTTTTGCATCTATGTTAATCATGGATATTGGCCGGAAGTTTTCTTTTCTTGTTGAGTCTCTGCTGGGTTTTGGTATCAAGATGATGTTGGGCTCATAAAATGATTTGAAAAGGATTCCCTCTTTTTGTATTGTTTGGAATAATTTAGAAGCAGTGCTACCATCCATCTCCTCTTTGTATGTCTGGTAGAATTTGGCTGTGAACCCATCTGGACCTGGGCTTTTTTTGGTTGGTAAGCTATTAATTTCTGCCTCAACTTCAGCCCTTCATATTGGTCTATTCAGGGTTTCGACTTCTTCCTGGTTTAGGCCTGGGAGGGTGCAAGTGTCCAGGAATTTATCCATTTCTTTCAGGTTTACTGGTTTATGTTCATAGAGTTGTTTGTAGTCATCTCTGGTGGTGGTTTGTATTTCTGTGGAATCTGTGATGATATCCCCTTTATCCTTTTTATTGCATTTATTTGATTATTCTCTCTTTTCTTTTTTATTAACCTGGCTAATGGTCTGACTATAGGGTAGAAATAAAAAAAAAAAACAAAAAAAAAAAACAGCTCCTGGATTTATTGATTTTTTTTTTAAGGTTTTTTTATGTCTCTATCTCCTTCAGTTCTGCTCTGATCTTAGTTATTTCTTGTCTTCTGCTAGCTTTTGAGTTTTTTTGATCTTGCTTCTCTAGCTCTTTCAATTTTGATGATAGGGTATTGATTTTAGATCTTTCCTTGCTTCTCATGTGGGCATTTATTGATACAAATTTTCCTCCAGACACTGCTTTAAACGTGTCCCAGAGATTCTGGTACATTGTGTCTTTGTTCTCATTGGTTTCGAAGAACATCCTTATTTCTGCCTTCATTTCATTGTTTATCCAGTCAACATTCAAGAGCCAGTTGTTCAGTTTCCATGAAGCTGTGCGGTTCTGAGTTAGTTTCTGAATTCTGAGTTCTAATTTGATTGCCCTGTTGTCTGAGAGACTGTTATGGTTTCTGTTCTTTTGCATTTGCTGAGGAGTGATTTACTTCCAATGATGTGGTCAATTTTAGAGTAGGTGTGATGTGATGGAAACCACACTACTTCTAGCCATTGGACTTAGTGAACACTGGAGTTGCTGTCAAGGTACATTTCAGCAGTGCCGGGTGGAGGCCATCTCGTGGAGGCAGGTCTGAGGAGGAGCACGTGGAGGGCAGTGTCCATCTGTGGATGCCTTGGTTGAGGTGATTGATGGTTAAGTCATAGGAGAGACAGACTGAGCAGGGAGGGGTTTGGAGCAGGAGAGAAGCTTGAATGTTGTTGTGTGCTTGGTGGATAGAAGCCAGGGGATGGAGCGATTCAGGTATAAGAACATGCAGGAGTTCAGGTCAGGGAGTAACTTAAAGGAATCATCTGGTCAGCTCTTCCATTTTTATAGATGAGCAAGTTAAAATCTCGTAAGCAAGGTAGGTTTGCCCCGTGGGCCAGCTGTCAAGTTTCAGGTTCGCACCTAAAGTTCAGGTCTCCTGACCCAGCCCCATGCCCTTCCTGCCATACCTCATTACTTCTAAGCTCCCTGCTAGACTGTAAGCTCTCCTGGTCTCCCTTGACTCCTCTAGGCACCCAGGATAGGGCTTCACGTGCAGCAGGCTCTTCCTTATGCTGCAGCCAGGGATCTGTTTCGGAAGAACTGCCATCACTGGTTCTAGTCATTGCCGCTCTCTGTGGTGCATTGTTGCTTAGGCTCTGGAGCCAGGCTGTCTGGGTTTGAATCCTGACTGCTACATACATCTCTGTGATCTTGGTCCCTAAGTCTCAGTTTCCCCATCTGTAAAATGGACTGCAGTGGTGCTTACATCATGTGGTTATCGGGAGGCTTGGACGAGTTCATGTGTGCCAGGCATAGTTGACGTGCTCAGTAAATATTAGCCCCTATTATTTTAACCCTTTAGTGGATTCCCGTTGCTCTTAGGATAAAAATAAACATTCTTAACTGAGGCCTGCATGAGCTGGTCCCTCTTCCTTCCTTCTCACTGTGTACATTGCTGGTTGACCAGCTTTATCTTAGCCCTGAAAACATGGAGCTCCTTCAAAGGTGCCATCACTTCCACCCCATAACATGCTGTCCTCTCCATCTAATGTCCTACAGTTGAGACTTCCCTCCCTAAAAGAATTCTTTCTTCATTTCTTTCGCCCAGACCCCTGATTCAGTCACATCTTTGTTGTTTATTTCCTTTAGGATTTTCATCATCTTGTCATTGTGTTTTTAATTGTGGGTTATTTTCATTAGCACTCACCTACCATGCTAGACCATAAACTCCATGGTATAGAAGAGGCTAGACTTGTTCTATAACACGTTTGTGTTACCAGTCCCTAGCACGGCATTTGTTGCATATTTGAGAGTCAGTCAGTGTTGATGGATTAATGCATGGATGGATGAATGAATGAATGAATGAATGAAAGACCGAACAAACTAGTCAGTCTAGTTTCTTGACAGTCAGTGACCTACTATTTACTTTCTCTTCTTTGACTGCACATGGAATTGAGTACCTAATAAAAGTATCATTCTTTATGATGTTGGCATACAGATTTTAGCCACAGCTCTTAAACTGTGTTTTTTTTATTTCTGACAGCTTACTAGTTACCTTCCCATCTAAAAAGACAATATTTATGACTTTGAAATGCCATGCATGAAGAGAAGAGGAAGATTTATTTCAAAGATGCTAAGAATAGGAACAGAATTGGCACCTGTTAGCAGCTAACAATTAGGGGCCCCCTTAGTGATCTCATTGGGGGACCCTCCAGGGTACCTGCTTGACAACAATATCATCAGTATCCTTAGCCAGGGATTTGTCTCTTCATCTCCTTCCACGGAGCTCTTTAGATTCTACATGTTGTGAATAGGATTATCCCTTCCAGGTCCTGAGGCAGGGATTCGAGGTGTGCTTTGCTCAGGTAGCATTCTCTAGTGCTAATCATGGTGTCAGCAGCTTATTGTAGCCACAGAATAGCCAGCAGTGAGAATGAGCTTGAGCTGCTCACCAGAGATGGCCTTAAGATGATTGGTTGGTGTTTTTAGATTGAACTTAGAACCCAGCCCAGGGAACTAAGGAACTGCAGCTTTTATATGCTTGCAAATCACTCTGGTGGAAAATGGAAATCGGGTGCTTCTAATGGTTGGTGTGTCTGCGAAAAAATGAGGAGTGCAAGGGAAAAGTGAAACTGGCGCATGTTGATTCCAGCATGGTTGTTCATGTAGGTGCACATGTACACACACGGTTGTTTCATTGCTTTATAATCCATCATGCTAGCTCCTGTGCTACGTAAAACAAAATGCTGACTTGTGTTAATTACTCTTGACTCTAGAATTGAAACTCCTGAAACTTATGAACTTGTAATAACTCAGAGTGAGGTAAGAGGAACTAATTGTTTTTGTATGTTTTTAGTTTAAAATGCTTGATGTAGAAGATTAGCCTACAATTTTCACCTCTACCAGATGGCCCCCACCCCGCGCTGCTGAAATGTACCTTGACAGCAACTCCAGTGTTCGCCAAGTCCAACGGATAGAAGTAGTGTGGTTTCCACCACATCACACCTACCCTAAAATTGACCACATCATTGGAAGTAAATCACTCCTCAGCAAATGCAGAACAGAAATCATAACAGTCTCTCAGTCTCTCAAATTAGCCTACAAATTTCACCTTAAAATTAGGTGCCATTTTAAGCATTAGGCATCATAACCTTGTATGCATGTGTAGGTGGGCACCTTCATATTAATCCACTGTGATTGCAAAGTGTTCCTGATAAAGTGAGGCTTAAGCCTTGCTGAAAAGAAACCTTTGGGTCTGTGGAATTCATCCAAGTTGCCTGATGCTTGATCTTAGCCAAAAGGCCTAGAAGTGATATGAGTTACTTTGATATGTGAGAATAGCAGAGTCATCAGACCGAGGGATGCTCACTGACCAAAGAGTCGGCATCTCTCCACTTTCTCCTTGGACGTGACTTCGGTAGTTGCTGATGGTCTTCTGCTGGCCTTAAGTGAGGTCAGGTTGCAAGAAGCCCCATGGGAATGGGATGGTCACCATGTGTTTTATTCCCCAAGTCCCATCACCCTGCAACTCCAACATAAAGGTGCCTAATAAGTTTGCGGAAACTGCCTTTGAGTGTGCTAAGTCACCTGAATCTGACAGTTTCTGAGAACAGTTCTAGCGTGCCACCAGCACCATCTTGCTACTCTGGACACTGTAATATGCTAATGTGACATCAAGACTCTGCACTGTCATGTGTCTCTGACTTCAGGAGGGAGATGAGCCGGGGCCCACTGTAGACTGTCATGTGAAAAAGCTCATATGTGTTGCCTTGTTTTGATATGCCGCTAGGACTTTTTGAATACACCTAGAATAGTGAATTATTTTGTGAATTTTCGACCGATTCTTACGTGATTCTTTCTTTCCAAGTTCTTGGTATAATGTTCTTGGTATGAAAGTATTTGTAGGTGCTCAGTAAATACTCCGTTTAACTGGAACTTAATTTATTGAAGGTCTCAGCAGTGCAGAGCATCACCAGAGCATGAGCTGTCACTGCTATATCGGACCTGTAGCCATACATGAAGATGATGTTGTGTCTTCAGTAGGTAGCTTGCCTTAGCCTAAATCTCCTACGAGTCTTAGGAGATGATGGCAGCTAGAGAAGTGTTTCATGGAAGTATTACCTTATGTATTTAATTGTTATTGCAAGTACCTCAGAAGTCAAGACTATGTCTGAAGCCCTTAAATATTTCCGCCTTCTTGATATTGCAGGTGTAAATGACAAGGCTATATTTATGTATTGAAATAAGCTCCAACCTGGACATCCAGAGGCCGAGGTTCTAGCCCCTCAGCCATTGACTAGCAGCCCTTTGGGAGCTGGTGCTGGCCACTGTGTTTGGTGGTAAAGGGAACACAGATTGGCACAGGATTCCAGTATGTCTCTTCTCCCCAAGCTCCTGTATCCTCACCTGCCAATGGAGGTGAAAGTTGATCTTTACAGTTGTTCCACATCTAAAATTCTCTGTTGTTTCTTCTTCAGACCAAAAATACAACTTTCTTAAGCATCTGTACTTACATGGTTTAGAAAGATCATTCGTGTATCTAACCCCTAGTAAAAGTAATAAAACTAGATAATGTCTGAGCCCTATATGCTGGGCACTCTTCTACATGCTTACGTGAATTCTGTCATTCACTTCTCTCCTCAGCCCTCTATAGAAAGGGAAGTCTTGGCAAGTGTAGAGCTCGGGACTCAGCATAGACCTCGGAGGGCATGGGTCCAAGGGCATCACAGAGCCTGTGGGAGACACAGACAGGAGTGATGGATGCTCTGGGAGAGGGTCACAGGAGGGGCAGGGCTCAACCTTGAGAGAGGGGCCTCTCAGGATAAGTACAGAAGAGAAAGGGGTGGGGGCATTTCAGGTAAGAATAGCACAGTAAGCAAAGGTATAGAGGCAGGCGTAGTGAGCATGGCACCTGTGGAATAGCAACATGACCAGCTGGATGGCTTTGCAAGGTATTGTCTGAGAGGGGTGAGTGGGATCCGATCAGGGATCCCTCAGACACGAGACTAGGGAATTCTAGTGGAGAACTAGACACAGTGGCAGGAGAGGGGGCCATGTATTTAAATGGGGGTTGAAGGAAGAGGGCACAGGGTAGGTGAGAAGGAGCAGAGCCTAGCATCTGAGGCACTAGCATTTAGCCTCCTTTCTGTTGAGATTGGAAGTGGCTCAGGGATAGTGAATGGGGCCTGTGTGTTCCTTTTCCCTCCCTCCTTTCCCCCACCCCTGCAGGAGTGTGATAAAAGCCTTGCAATACATAATACTTTATTCTAGCCCCAGCATTGACTTTCCCAAGGGATGATGGCAGGACTGTGTTCCTATCAGACTGAACGTCTTGATGGCTGGGACACTGACACCAGCACCTTGTCCAAGTCCTGCATCTTCACCTTGTTGCAGATAAAGACATTAACCTCTTATTTAGTACTCATAGCAACCCCATACAACAAGCATAGGCTTATCCTTATTCTACTTATGAGAAAACAGGTATCAGGGAAGTTAACTTGACAGGATGCAATAATGTAGAAAAATAGAACTTAAAATGTAGCTGTATTAAAGTATAGCCACCTCCTCCCACACCACAAGGAAATGAAGTTCTGCCTGTCTTTGTAGGTGAAGGTCAAGTAAGATGGTGTGGGAAAGCTACTACCATTTTTCCTACCATTTAAAAAATTGAATTGTCATTCATACATTATAAAATTTACTGTTTTGAAGCACACAATTCACTGGGTTTCAGTATATTCACCAGTTTATGCAACCATCACCACTATAAGTCTGGGAATATTTTTATTACTCCACAAAGAAATCCTGTCCCCATTAGCAGTCACTCCCTTTCTCCCCTTCGCCCTCTTCTTCCCCTTTCTCTTGTTCTTTCCCTTTCTTCCCCAACTCCTGGCAACCAATAACTTACTTTCTATTCCCTGGATATTTCATGTAAATGGAATTACACACTATATGATCATTTGTGTCTGGCTTCTTTCACTTGGTATAATTTATTCGAGGTATGGCCATGTTGTGGCATGGATCAGAAGGTCATTCCTTTATATTGTTGAATATATTAATAATGTTGAATAATTATCCATTGTATGGGTGTACCACGTTTGTTTATCCATTCATCGGTTGATGTTTGGGTTGTTCCTATTTTGTGGCTCTTGGGAGTAACACTGCTGTGCACATTGGTGGGCTGGTTTTGGCGTGGACATGTGTTTTCAGTTCTCAGCTATGTATTGAAAAGAAGCTTTGAAAGGAAACATGTATGGTGAGATCTCCTTCATCATTCTTTCTGTGATTGTTTCTAGTTCCCACTAGTGGCTGATTTGTTTCATGATAACAAGGACCCCGTTCCTGCCACCACCCCTGGGAAGGGGTCATCTTCGAAGATCAACATCCGCTCTGCCAGAACCCCCATGAAAGTCTCCAACAAGGAGCACAAGAAAACCGTTGGTCACCAGGTCAGCCCTGGACCAAAAGCTGTGGGCCAAGGCACACGTGCAGGGCTGGGCTCTCTGTAGATGAAGGATGGCAGCAGGGTCGGAGGGAAGCTATCACAGCAGCCTTGACATCAGCAGCCTCAGCCACGCAGCTCAATCTTGTGTCCTTAGAAGAAGGAAATTCCAAAACCTTCACCACAGGGAACTAACAGAGGGAGGAGGGAAGGGGCTGCCCGTAGCCCCCATAAGTATATTAACACGTGTGGTGGGCTGTGCCACAGGGCCACAGACACCCAGTGAAGGAGGCAAAAGGGCCTGGAATTTATATGTTAAAGAAGAGGCTTAAGGAAGCTTTAAATCTGGAGACTAAAAGCAACTTTTCCTGCTGTGGGGTCTCTGTGGCTGTTATGCCCAGTGTGTCTCTGGAGAGAAAAGAAGAGAATGCTTGCCAAGTCCCTGGCAGCCACCATCTACTAAATGTCCATTATTCCTATGGGTTTGCCATTCTGGACATTTAGTATAACAAATTATTTCCAGGATGCCGGGGCATCAGGTGTCAGGCCCCAGGCCCTCAGGTTTGGGAATAGCAGGCTTCCAGGGCACAGTGAACAAATGTCTCATATAGTATTTGCCCACCTTTCATGTTATTTGATCCACACCACTGGGAGTTAGGCACATTAGGGGGCAGACTCTCTCTATGTAATTTGAGGAGCCCTTTTATAGGAAGGACTTGATTCTGGTCACAGCAAGAGAGCAGTGTCAGAACTGGAATCTTACCCCAGGTCCCTGAACTTCTTCTGTCCTTCTGGATTAATAATAATAGTAATAATGGTAACAATAATTACCACCACCCATATGAGCTTTTCTTTATTATATATCCACACGTTGTTAAAAATAACCAAGCACCGGCTTTTGTCTCTCTAGTTCCGTACCTCCCTGCATCTGCTCATGGAGACCCTGAATGCCACGACACCTCACTATGTGCGCTGCATCAAGCCCAACGATGAGAAGCTCCCCTTCCAGTAAGTGCCTGCTGGGCATTAGCCTGTCCAGCCCAGCCTCAGAGGTTCCGGTGGAACAGGGTGGGCCAGGCCTTGCCTGGGGCTCTCTGGCCTTCAGCATGATGACTAACTGGACTTACACTTCCCAGACAGCTTACATGTTTACAGACAGGCTGACAGACATTTGCTGAGTGCCACCTGTCTGCCATCCAGGAGGACTCAAGAGAAAAAATGCAGTTCCCTGATCCCATGAAGCTTACAGTGGTGGTCAGGAATGTGCATGCTTGAATCAAATAGAGAACATTAAATGTAGCCATGAGTGCATCTCACAGCAAGTGTCCAATTCAGACTTGGAAAGATTGCTGGAGTGATCAGGAAAGGCTTCTCTTGTGTTGAAGAATCAAGACCTTGCTTGGTGTGTCGAACGATTGGACATGCACATGGTCCTGTTTCTCACATTATCCTCTGCTGCTGAGCTTCCAGAATTATCTACACTTGCTCCCCTTCTCACTCCTCAGCCCACTCTGATCCAACATTTGCTTCTACTGTCACCTTGAAACCTTGTTCCAGTTCTGTCCATGCTCATGTGGCTGACCTCACCCTAGTCTGTAGAACTCTTTTGTTTTTTAGACTGAGTCTTGCTCTGTCCTCCAGGCTGGAGTGCAGTGGTGCGATCTCAGCTCACTGCAACCTCCAGGGTTGAAGTGATTCTCCTGCCTCAGCCTCCTGAGTAGCTGGGATTGCAGGCTGCACTATCATGTCTGACTAATTTTTTTGTATTTTTAATAGAGATGGGATTTCACCATGTTGGTCAGGCTGGTCTTGAACTCCTGACCTCGTGATTCACCCTCCTTGGCCTCTCAAAGTGCTGGGATTATAGGCATGATCCACTGCGCCGGGCCCCAAGTCCATAGACCTCTTTATGATCTTTGTACATCTTTGGTTTCTGCTAAATTCCAGACAAGTGTTTGTGCAAGCCTACTAGAGCTTCATTGTCCACCTTGCAATCTGCATGCCTGAGACCACACTCTTCATCTCCTGCCACTCCCCAAGAATGGTTTCCTCTTTAATTGGTCTCTGTTGCAGTAAGAGGCATAACATTTCCTGATACTTCATCCACCCACCAGATCTGATCTCTCAGACTAGAAGCCTGAGAGTCTCTCTAACCTGTGGTGCAGGGGGAATCCCTATGACGATGGGTATGTGCTGTCATCTGACTTACCCAGCATGGGAGCCGCTTGTCACACGTGACTGTTGAGTGCTTGATACATGTCTAGTGTGATTGACGAGCTGAATTCTTAATTTTATTTCATTTTAATTGATTTCAGATACCCAGAGGTGCCAGTGGCCACCATACAGCACAGTTTAACCCTTGATTCTTTTATCTCCTTTACTTCCCAGTGTCTAATCGATGTCAGAGTCCCATGAAGACTTTTCTCTTCCTTACTCACCTTGTTCCAGATCCTCTTTTCTTGCCTGAAATACTACCTCAAATCTTTAAAAAAATGAGCCTCTCTCTCAGCCTCTGCAGCCTCTTCAGCTATTACCCTGGGCCTTCATGCATGCGGTTCCCTCGGGCCAGAGAAGGTTTCTGAGCACCTTATTCCCATCTTTGTTCCCCAGGATTTATTTCCCTTTTGGGCCTAGTATAATTTCTTTGTGAAATAACTTACTTTGGCAATTTTGACTCTCAGTCTGAATATCTGAACTGCCTCCTACAGTCCCGCCATTGAATAAAGCTGGGATTCCATTCAGACAGGCTCCATGTGGAAAAGGTTAGGGAGACAGAATGTGACCAGTTTTCTTTGCAGTGTGCTGCTTGCTCGCTCTTCCCTTCCTCCAAATCTCTGAGACATGCTTAGGAATTCCCCCGGGTGGCATCAGTTGACTTCAGAAGAGAAGAGACTATTAGAAGCATAGCGTGCATGAAAGACTCAGATTCTGTGTGAAGAGCAGAGTGGTGTGCAGGGCCCAGGGGAGAGGAGGTGGTGGCTCCATACCAGCCTGGCCAGACTAGATTTGGCCTTGGGCCCTTCCCTCATCAGAGCGTGGCCCTGCAGTGGGACAGATACTCTTCTGGGTCTCCCCTCTCAAGTGAGAAGGCGCTGGGACTTTCTAGTCCTGAGGTCCCATTGTTCTAAGACCCTCCCTTGCCTTCAAAAGCAAAATCTTCCTCTCATTACAGAGAAAAGGTGGGAAGAATACTGACCTTGTCATGGAACCTGGATTCTAGTTTGAGCTCACTGCTGATTTGGCCAATCACAAGCTAGCCTTTTATTCTCTGTGTCTCATTTTCTCACCTGTTAATTCTGGTGAGGGCCTGGTGTGGCAGCTCATGCCTTTAATTGTAAGGCTTTGAGAGGCCAAGGCAGGAGGATCACTTGAGGCAGGGATTTTGAGACCAGCCTGGGCAACACAGCGAAACCCAACCTCTGCAAAAACATATTTAAATTAGCTGGGCATGGTGATGCATGCCTATACTCCCAGCTACCCCAGAGGATGAGGCAGGAGAATTGCTTAAACCTAGGAGTTTAAGGCTGCAGCGAGCTCTGATTGTGCCACTGTACTCCAGTCTGGGTGACAGAGCACAACTTTGTCTCTCAAAAAAATAAATATCCCAATGAAAGAATCTGAGGAGATAATAGGAATTGTTCATGAGAGTGTAAAATGTATATGATTACGGCTATTAGTGGCATCATCCTAGAAGGAAGTTTGTGTCTCTTCACCCATTCCCTGTCATCAGAGTTGCTCAGCCTCAGCAGCATTAACACATTGGGTCAGAGAATTCTTTGTTGGGGCAAGAGGTGCTGTCCTGTGCATCACAGGATGTTGAGAAGCATCCTTGGCCTCTACCCACTAGATGCTACAAGCATCCCACTATTGTGCCAGCTAAAAATGTTTTTAGACATTGCCAAATGTTCTCTTGGGGATAAAATTGCTTCCAGTTGAGAACTCCTGTCCTACATTAAATGCTTTGATAGCCTGGCTTGTATAAAAGTCTTTTTCCTCTGCTTCCTTCGTTCAAGGAACATCTATCCTACCTCCTACTAGGCCTGGGCTAGGACAGGTGGAATGACAATAAGACATGTTCCCCATGCTTAAGGAATTGTCTGTTACAAGTAACTGGCAATGCCACAGAAGTGGCTGTCAGTGGCTCTGTGAAAATGCTGACAGGGCAAAGGCAAAAGAGAGATAAAGTATCCAGAGCGGCAGTGGCCTGGGACGAGTGTCACAACCTCGGAAAGTTTAGTGGCAGACCTGGCCACTGATTTCCCGAAGGCCAGCCCAGGTCTCAGAGTCCTGAGATGTGACTGTAGGATGCTACTAAGCCTGGGGAGGCAGGTAGAGAGCTTGGAGCCCGTGGAGAAATCCATGGGTGATTGTGGAGGTATGGCTGGTTCTAACACCGTGGGAGTCCCTCTTCGCATCCAGCAGGCTCCAGGGTGTGCTAATCCTACTGGGAGAGAAAAGCATGAACTTCAGTTTCAGCACTGTGATCTTCTAAATCTTTGGTGATTTTTCTATGCTAATTGTCCTTGCTATGGTCCTCCAAGACTTAATAGAAGGAGTGCTGGTTTTCTATTCCTAGTCACCTAATAGTGAATGCAGTAAGGTGGATTGAGAGACGTGTTTGACAGTAGGTTTTCTCTTTTCTTTTTTTTTTTTGAAACAGGGTCTCACTCTATTGCTCAGGCCGGAGTGTGTGGCGCAATCTCAGCTCACTGCAACCTCCGCCTCCCAGGCTCAAGCAACTCTCCTGCCTCAGCCTCCCAAGTAGCTGGGATTACAGGCACTCACCACTTTGCCCGCCTAATTTTTGTATTTTTATTAGAGACAGGGTTTCACCATGTTGGTCAGGGTGGTCTCGAACTCCTACCCTTGTGATCCACGTGCCTCGGCCTCCCAAAGTGCTGGGATTACAGGCATGAGCCACTGTGCCCAGCAGTAGGCTTTCTTTACTGTTGCTGGGAGGAAATACAGAAAACTGCCTGGCCTCACACGTCCCCTCGGAGTATGTGAACAGGGAAAGATGATGGCAATATCTTCTTTGTATAGTGTCTGTTAGCTTTTTCTAACAGCATTTTTCCTGTTGTTGTTCTTGTTGTTTATTTATTTATTTTTAACATAGTCACACAGCCACCACTGCTTTATACTTGGGCAGATATGTTGAACTGTCATTGAGTAAATGAGAGAAATGAGGTACAGAGAGACTGTGTCTTGCCCAAAGTAACACTAGCTGTTAGTGGCAGAGCAGAGACCACACTGAGTTTTTTTCTCCTCCAGACTTGCTCTTTGCCCCAGACCACAGGGAAGGCAGTGTTGCCATCACAGGAGGACAGAGCAGGCATGGGGAAGGGAAAGGATTTGCTGAGCTGGTCACGAAGAGGAAAGAATGTTAAGGCTGAATTCAAAAAACTCTGTGCCAGGTGCCTTCTGGGGACCAGCTCTAGGCATGGTGTGTGGTGACTCCAAGAGCAAACCAGTGCCCCAACGCTGCCCTCAGGGAGTCATGCTGTGCTGTGTGGGGGCAGGGACTAGCACTCAGTGAGCCATTGCCTGGCCCTTCAATAGGACCCAAACTGGATGCCTGGAGGTGAGGAAGCATGATGTGGGGATAATAGAGCAGAGACGGAGGGGACAAATGGGGAGGAGAAGCAGTAGTTTTAAGGAATGAAGGGGGTCTCAATGAGCTTCTGCCCATTTTATTAATACCATTGGTGGTGAGGGGGGAGGGAATCCAAGATGGCCAAATAGGAACAGCTCTGGAGTGCAGTTCCCAGTGAGAACAATGCAGAGGGTGAGTGAACACTGCATTTCCAAATGAGTTATTACTGGCCATAGACCAAGAGATTCCCAGGCTGAAAAGCGCCACGAGGTTCCACTCAGGATGGTCCAGCTGTGTTGGGGGAAGGGTGTCCACCATTACCGAGGCATTCAGCCATTACTGAGGCAGTCCGCCATTACAGAGGCAGTCCACCATTACAGAGGCAGACTGCCATTACAGAGGCAGACTGCCATTACCGAGGCTGTTCTAACTGTACCTCTATAAACAAAACCACAAGGAAGTTCACACAGCAGCTGGGCAGAGCCCACGGCAGCTCAGCAATGCCTCTGCTGGCAGACTGTGACTAGGTTACCTCCTTGCTGGGCAGGGCAGCTCTGAAAAAAGGCAGCAGCATGTCAGAAACTTATAAATAAAGCCCCACCTTCCCAGGACAGAGCACCTGGGAAAAAAAGGCGGTTATGAGTTCCACTGCAGCAGACTTAAACGTACCTGCCCAGCAGCTCTGAATAGAACAATGGAGCTCACAGCTCAGTACTTGATCTCCTATAAGGGACAGACTGTCTCCTCAAGCAGCTCTCTGACCCCCATATAGCCAAAAAGTCACCTTATAAAGGAGAGCTCAGGCTGACATCTGGCGGGTATCCTTCTGGGATGAAGATAACAGAAGAAGTAACTGGCAGCAACCCTTACTATTCTGTAACTGCCACAGGTGACCCCCCAGGCAAGCAGAGTCTGGAGTGGACCTCCAGCAGGCCTACAGCAGAGGGGCCTATTAGAAGGAAAACTAAAAATCAGAAAGATATAACTTCATCATCAACAAAAAGGACATCCACTCAGAGACCCCATCCGAAAGTCACCAACTACAAAGACCATAGGTCAATATGTCCACAAAGATGGGAAGAAACCAGTGCAAAAAGGATGAAAACACCCAAAACCAGAACACCTCTCCTCCTCCAAGGGAACACAACTCATCACCACCAAAGGAACAAAACTGAATGGAGAATGAGTCTGATTGAATTGACAGAAATAGGCTTCAGAAGGTGGGTAATAAACTTCTCAGATCTAAAAGAACATGTTCTAACCCAATGCAAAGAAACTAAGAACCTTAAGGCTTGACAAAATGCTAATGAAAATAAACAGCTTAGAGAAGAATATAAATGACTTAATGGAGCTGAAAAACACAACACTAGAACATCGCAAAGTATACACAAGTTTCAATAGGAGAATCGACCAAGCAGAAGAAAGGATATCAGAGATTGAAGATCAACTTAATGAAGTAAAATGAGAAGGCAAGATTACAGAAAAAAAAAGGAGTGAAAAGAAATGAACAAAGCCTCCAAGAAATACGGAATTACGTGAAAAGACCTAATTTATGTTTGATAGTTGTACCTGAATGTTACAGAGAGAATGAATCCAAGCTGGAAAACACTCTTCAGGATATTATCCAGGAGAACTTCCCCAACCTAGCAAGGCAGGCCAATATTCAAGTCCAAGAAATACAGAGAACACCACAAAGATATTCCTCAAGAAGAGCAACCCCAAGGCACATAATTGTCAGATTCACTAGAGTTGAAATGAAGGAAAAAATGCTAAGTGCAGCCAGAGAGAAAGGTCACATTACCCACAAAGGGAAGCCCATCAGACTCACAGCGGATCTTTCGACAGAAACCCTACAAGCCAGAATAGAGTGGGGGCAAATATTCAACATCCTTAAAGAAGATAACTTTCAACCTAGAATTTCATATCTAGCCAAACTAAGCTTCATAAGCAAAGGAGAAATAAAATCCTTTACAAACAAGCAATTGCTTAGAGATTTCATCACCAGGCCTGCCTTACAAGAGCTCCTGAAAGAAGCACTAAACATAGAAAGGAACAACCAGTACTAGCCACTCCAAAAACATACCAAATGGTAAAAAGCATCAACACAATGAATTAACTGTGTCAACTAATGGGCAAAACAACCAGCTAGCATCAAAATGGCAGGATCAAATTCACACATAACAATATTAACCTTAAATGTAAATGGGCTGCTAAATGCCCCAGTCAAAAGACACAGACTAACAAATTGGATAAAAAGTCAAAACCCATTGGTGTGCTATATCCAGAAAACCCATCTCACATGCAAGGACATAAATAGGCTCAAAATAAAGGGATGGAGGAAGATCTACTAAGCAAATGGAGAGCAAAAAAAAAGCAGGAGTTGCAATCCTGGTCTCTAATAAAATAGACTTTAAACCAACAAAGATCAAAAGAGACAAAGAAGGGCATTACATAATAGTAAAAGGATCAATGCAACAAGAAGAGCTAATGATCCTCAATATATATGCACCCAATACAGGAGCACCCAGTTACATAAATCAAGTTCTTAAAGACCCACAAATAGACTTAGACTCCCACACAATAATAGTGGGAGACTTTAACACTCCACTGTCAATATTAGACAGAACAACAAGACAGAAAATTAACAAGGATGTCCAGGACTTGAACTCAGATCTGGACAAAGCAAACCTAATAGACATTTACAGAACTCTCCACACCAAATCCACAGAATATACATTCTTCTCAGCACCACATCACACCTACTCTAAAATTGACCACATCATTGGAAGTAAATCACTCCTCAGCAAATGCAAAAGAATGGAAATCATAACAAAGAGTCTCTCAGATCACAGTGCAATCAAATTAGAACTCAGGATTAAGAAGCTAACTCAGAACAGCACAACTTCATGGAAACTGAACAACTGGCTCTTGAATGTTTCACTGGATAAACAATGAAATGAAGGCAGAAATAAAGATGTTCTTAGAAACCAAGGAGAACAAAGACACATTGTACCAGAATCTCTTGGACACATTTAAAGCAGTGTCTACAGGAAAATTTGTATCAATAAATGCCCACATGAGAAGCAACGAAAGATCTAAAATCAACACCCTATCGTTGAAATTGAACGAGCTACAGAAGCAAGGTCAAAAAAACTCAAAAGCTAGCAGAAGACAAGAAATAACTAAGATCAGAGCAGAACTGAAGGAGATAGAGACACAAAAAACCTTTCAAAAATCAATAAATCCAGGAGCTGGTTTTTTGAAAAGATCAACAAAATAGGCCACTAGCCAGATTAATAGAAAAAAATAATCAAATAGATGCAATAAAAAACAAAGGGGATATCACCACAGATTCCACAGGAATACAAACTACCATCAGAGATTACTACAAACAACTCTATGCGCACAAGCCAGTAAACCTGGAAGAAATGGGTAAATTCCTGGTGCAAGGATAAAGGGGATATCATCACAGATTCCACAGAAATACAAACCAACACCAGAGATGACTACAAACAACTCTATGCACATAAACCAGTAAACCTGAAAGAAATGGATAAATTCCTGGACACTTGCACCCTCCCAGGCCTAAACCAGGAAGAAGTCAAAACCCTGAATAGACCAATAAGAAGGGCTGCAGTTGAGGCAGCAATTAATAGCCTACCAACCAAAAAAAGCCCAGGTCCAGATGGGTTCACAGCTGAATTATACCAGACATACAAAGAGGAGCTGGTACCACTGCTTCTGGAACTATTTCAAATAATACAAAAAGAGGGAATCCTTCCCAAATCATTTTATGAGACTAACATCATCCTGATACCAGAACCTGGCAGAGTCTCAACAAGAAAAAAAAAAACATCAGGCCAATATCCATGATTTACATAGATGCAAAAATCTTCAATAAAATATTGGCAAACCAATTACAACAGCACATCGAAAAGCTTATTCGTCACGATCAAGTAGGCTTTATCCCAGGGTTGCAAGGCTGGTACAACATACGCCAGTCTATAAACGTAATCCACAATATGAACAGAACCAAAGACAAAAACCACATGATTGTCTCAATAGATGCAGAGAAGGCCTTCAACAAAATTCAACAGCCCTTTATGCTACAAACTCTCAATAAACTAGGTATCAGTGGAACGTATCTCAAAATAATAAAAGCTACTTACGACAAACCCACAGCCAATATCATACTGAATGGGCAAAAACTGGAAGTATTCCCTTTGAAATCTGGCACTAGATAAGGATACTCTCTCTCACCACTCCTGTTCAATATAGTATTGGAAGTTCTAGCCAGAGCAATCAGGCAAGAAAAAGAAATAAAGGGTATTCAGTTAGGAAAGGAGGAAGTCAAATTGTCTCTATTTGCAGACGACATGATTGTATATTTAGAAGACCCCATTGTCTCAGCCCAAAATATCCTGAAACTGATAAGCAACTTCAGCAAAGTCTTGGGATACAAAATCAATGTGCAAAAATCACAAGCATTCCTATACACCAATAACAGACTTAAAGGGAGCCAAATCAAGAACGAACTGCCATTCAGAATTCCAACAAAGAGAATAAAATACCTAGGAATACAACTATCAAAGGATGTGAAGGACCTCTTCAAGGAGAACTACAAACCACTGCTCAAGGAAATAAGAGAGGACACAAAACAGATGGAAAAACATTCCATGTTCATGGTTAGGAAGAATCAATATTGTGAAAATGACCATAATGCCAAAAGTAATTTATAGATTAAATGCTATCTCAATCAAGCTACCTATGACCCTCTTCACAGAATTGGAAAAAACCACCTTAAACTTCATATGAAATCAAAAGAGAGCCCGCATAGCCAAGACAATTCTTAGCAAAAAGAACAAAGCTGGAGGCATTACACTACCTGACTTCAAACTATACTACAAGTCTACAGTAATCAAAACAGCATAGTACTGATACCAAAAAAGAGATATAGACCAAAGGAACAGAACAGAGGGCTCGGAGGCAACGCCACACATCTGCAACCATCTGATCTTTGGCAAACCTGACAAGAACGAGCAATGGGGAAAGGATTCCCTGTTTAATAATGGTGTTGGGAAAACTGGCTAGCCATGTGCAGAAAACAAATTGGACCCCTTCCTGACACCTTACACTAAAATTAACTCCAGATGGATTAAAGACTTAAACATAAGACCTAACACCATAAAAACCCTAGAAGAAAACCTAGGCAAAACCATCCAGTCCATAGGCATAGGCAAGGACTTCATGACTAAAACACCAAAAGCACTGGCAACAAAAGCCAAAATAGACATGTGGGATCTAATTAAACTCCAGAGCTTCTGCACAGCAAAAGAAACAATTATTAAAGTGAACCAGCAACCAACAGAATGGGAAAAAATTTTTGTAATCTACCTGTCTAACAAAGGGCTAATATCCAGAATCTACAAAAACTAAAACAGATTTACAAGAAAAAAACAAATCCATTCAAAAGCAGGTGAAGAACATGAACAGACACTTCTCAAAAGAAGACATACATGAGGCCAACAAACATATGAAAAAGTGCTCATCATCCGTGGTCATTAGAGAAATGCAAATCAAAACCACATTGAGATACCATCTCACGCCAGTTAGAATGGCGATCATTAAAAAATCTGGAGACGACAAATGCTGGAGAGGTTGTGGAGAAATAGGAACACTTTTACACTGTAGGTGGGAGTGTAAATTAGTTCAACCATTGTGGAAGACAGTGTGGTGATTCCTCAAGGACCTAGAAATAGAAATTCCATTTGACCCAGCAATCCCATTAGTGGGTATATATCCAAAGGATTATAAATCGTTTTATTATAAAGACACATGTACACGTATGTTCATTGCAGTGCTGTTTACAATAACAAAATCCTGGAACCAACCCAAATGACCATCGATGATAGACTAGACAAGGAAAATGTGGCACATATACACCATGGAATACTCTGCAGCCATAAAAAACGATGAGTTCATGTCCTTTGTAGGGACATGGATGAATCTGGAAACCATCATTCGGCAAACTGACACAAGAACAGAAAAACAAACACCGCATGTTCTCACTTATAGGCGAATGTTGAACAATGAGAACACATGGACACAGGGAGGGGAGCATCACACACTGGGGTCTGTTGGGGGGGACTAGGGGAGGGACAGTGCGGGGTAGGGAGGTTGAGGAGGCATAACATGGGGAGAAATGACAGTTATAGGTAACGGGGTGATGGAGGCAGCAAACCACATTGCCATGTATGTACCTATGTAACAATCCTACATATTTTGCACATGTATCCCAGAACCTGAAGTGCATTAAAATATATTAAAAATATGTATTTCATGAGGAAATAGTAGGAGGTCCTGGAAGAAGGAGGGACCCCCAGCTGGTCCCATAGCCCATGTGGTATCTATGAGTCCCAGATGCTCCTGAGCACTCTGCCATCCCAGTGTGTACAATGGGCTGAATTTGACCCTGTGGTAGTGCTGAGCAGAGGGAAGAGGCCAGTGGCTGGCCTGGGGAACACGGTTGCTGAAGTCAGGGACAGAGCACCTGTGGAGGTGGCTTGCAGGCCACAAGATGCCTTTTCCAAAGCACAGAGGCATCCACTCTGCCTTTATGACACAGGGTCTGGCTACAGCTTTAGCAGTGAGAGCCTGTGAGCAGCGAAGCCTGCAGCCCAAAGGCTTCCGATCACTCGCGGTCATGGGCAGCCCAGCAGCTGCTTATGACTCTGGTGATAGCCTCCCTGGTGATGAAGACCCCCTTGGATCCTGGAACTGTGCTGCCTCTTGTGGCGGAGCCACCACAGAGGGGACATTGGCGTGAGAGGGTCAGCAGGCAGTCAAGTACTCAGCACGTTTTCCCTGCTGTAAGGCCCTTGCACCAAGGGGCTTTTACTCTCATTAAAAAGATGAAAGGGGCGGGGCTCATGCCTGTAATCCTAGCACTTTGGGAGGCCGTGGTGAATGGATCATGAGGTCAGGAATCCAGCCTGACCAACATGGTGAAATCCTGTCTCTACTAAAAATACAAAAATTAGCTGGGCGTGGTGGCGCCTGCCTATAATCCCAGCTACTCAGGAGGCTGAGACAGGAGATTTGCTTGAACCCCGGAGGCGGAGGTTGCAGTGAGCTGAGATCACGCCATTGCACTCCAGCCTGGGCGACAGAGCAAGACGCCATCTCCAAAAAAAAAAGTCTTCTGAAGGGACTGTTTTGTTCAGAGCTGTGTAAATTGATGCTCCATTGTGCCTCATATGCTCAGTGCCTTGGGCTTTTGGGACTGGAGTAGCCGGAAGATTTTATGGAGGAGCTGGGTGTGGAAAGAAGGTGGGGCTCAGGAGGGCAGAGAGGAGCATCAGAGCCACAGTGAGCACAGCCTGGAGGAGAGTGTGGGCATCTCATGGGACAAGACCTGGGGCTGATGTGCAATGCAGAGTGTTGCCTGGGGTGAGGTGGCAGCTTGCAGTCATCCGTTGCTTGGAAAATGCCCACTATTTTCCAGTGCCAAGTGCTCACTAAGCCCAGGCGACCCCAGGGCACCATCCATCAAGGACCATGTCACAGAGTGAAAGGAGGAAAAGAAGCATGGCTCTTGGCTGCAGCTGAGCTGCAGGACAGGCAGAAGGAAAAGGAGAATTTGTTCCTTATCCCTTCTCATGGAGTGGGGCAGTAGTCTTAGCAAATTAAAAATAGTGATTAATCCTAGCTTAGCTAGACTCAATCTATTAATTATCTATTCTAGGTTAGCTAGAGTTAATCTCTATGAAGACTCCCCGATTACTCTAGACAACGATGAGGTCTTGCTCTCTGGCTTCTTTTTTTTCTTTTTAGTTTTCATAATTTGTGTTTAATAACCTCAGACAGTTGATCTCTGTCTTCTTTCGGCATTTTCACCATGTTTGTTATCTACTGTTTTGTATAAACTTTCCTCTTCAAGCAGGGATACTCAGCTCACACACTGTCTGGTGTTTTATTCTACAGTGCCATATTGAATATATGTTTGAAAGAAATACTGAGTTTTCAGTGCTAGGCTTAGCTTTGTAGGACATGTGAGTGGTTGAAAATGGTGCACACATCTCTGAAGACTGGGAAATAATCTGTAATAATGTAAATGAAGTTCATCTACATGATTGTTAACTGAACAGCTGTTGTGATCATAGCTAACAACATGCACAATGTGTATGCCCTATGCAGTACCAGGCAGTGCTCCACCTGCTTTTGGGGACCATTACATTTCAGCTTCACGCTAACCTGATAAAATAGGTACTGCCCTTTTCCCCATTGTATAGATAAGGGTGCTTAGACCCAAGGGGACATGAAGTGACTTGCCCCAAAGTAGACACCCAGCTGGTAAGTGACCATATCATGATTCAAACCCAGATCTGCCTAGCCTAAAACTCATCCTTTTAATGTTTGAGCCAAATAATTGTGCTAAGCTTTTATGCTTGGGACAGTGAGTGAAGATGCATGCCCATGTGGATGAAAATAGTAAGAGTAGCCTTTGGAGAGGAGCAGGAATGATGAGTCTTGGAGGGTGGGAAGGATTCAGGAGGCAAAAAAGAAGAGTATCCCAGGTGGTAATAAGAATGTGCACAAAAGCCTGAGGCACAGAGCAGAAGATGTTGAGATGGCTCAGGTGCCTGCCCATTGGTGTCTTTTAGTCTATGCCTAACCCCTGACCTTGAGGTTAAAGGTGCTTGATGAGCTGTAACTCAGTGGCAGCAGCTACTTCATATGCTGCAGGAAAAGATCCTTTTTTGTTTCTTTTTTGCAGACATGGCCACTCATCCCTTGTCTTGTTTTCTTTTTGGCAGCTTTGACCCAAAGAGAGCAGTGCAGCAACTCAGAGCCTGCGGGGTGTTGGAGACGATTCGAATCAGTGCAGCTGGCTACCCATCCAGGTAACTAAAGTGCCGGCCAGCTGCCTCCTGGGGCTGTCCTAGAGCAGCCAGAGTTTGGTTCCCCAGGGAGCCCTCTTGTGTACTGTCAGCCAGAAACAGAGCCTCCAAAACAGTTTCAAACACTGAAGCCCAAGCAGGATGCTGATGGAAATGAGACTCTGACGTTGGCCTGAAAAACTGGAAGGTTAGCAGTCACGTCCTCATGGCTGTTTTTCAGAAGTCCTTTTCTGATTTCAGATTTTGGTATTGGTCAAAGTGATGAGCTAGCTAGAGTTGCAAGGAGGATTTTTTTCTTCTCTCATCTCCCACCTTGTCCCCTTTACATTTCCCCCACCCTTTTTAACAGTGGGAAGAATATACATATTTACCATCTTAACCACTTTTTCGAATTTTTCAGTTTTTGGGAAACAAGTGGCATTTGGTTATATGAATAAGTTCTTTAGTGCTGATTTCTGAGATTTTGGTGCACCTATCACACAGGCAATGTACACTGTACCCAATGTGTAGTATGTATCTCTCACCCCCTTCCCATCCGTTCCTCCAAGTCCCCAAAGTCCACTGTATCATTCTTATGCCTTTGCATCCTCGTAGCTTAGCTGCCACTTATGAGTGAGAACAAACAATGTTTGGTTTTCCATTCCTGAGTTACTTCACTTAGAATAATGGTCTCCAAGTCTGTCCAGGTTGCTGCGAATGCCATTATTTTGTTCCTTTTTATATCAGAATAGTATTTCATGGTACATACATACCACATTTTCTTTATCCATTTGTTGACTGGGCATGTGGGCTGGGTCCATATTTTTGCAATTGCAAATTTGGCCGCTATAAACACGCAAGTGTCTTCTACATATAACTACTTCTTTTCCTCTGAGTAGATACCCAATAGTGGTAGTGCAGTGGCATGATCTCAGCTCACTGCATCCTCTGCCTCCTGGGTTCAAGCAATTCTCCTGCCTTAGCCTCCCGCATACCTGGAACTACAGATGTGCACCACCACGTCTGGCTAATTTTTGTATTTTTAGTAGAGACGAGGTTTCGCCATGTTGGCCAGGCTGGTCTCAAACTCCTGACCTCAGGTGATCTACCCGCCTTGGCTTCCAAAATGCGGGGATTATGGGCATGAGCCACTGTGCCTGGCCCAAATGGTAAATCTACTTTTAGTTCTTTAAGGAATATCTATACTGTTTTCCGTAGTAGTTGTACTAGTTTACATTCCCACCAGCAGTGTAAAAATATTCCCTTTAGGCCGGGTACAGTGGCTCACACCTGTAATCCCAGCACTTTGGGAAGCCAAGGTGGGCGGATCACAAGGTCAAGAGATTGATACCATCCTGGCCAACATGGTGAAACCCCATCTCTACTAAAAAATGCAAAAATTAGTTGGGTGTGGTGGCACTTGCCTGTAGTCTCAGCTTCTCAGGAGACTGAGGCAGGAGAATTGCTTGAACCTGGGAGGTGGAGGTTGCAGTGAGCCGAGATTGTGCCACTGTACTCCAGCCTGGATAGAGTGAGACTCTGTCTCAAAAAAAAAAATTTCCTTTATACCATTTCCATGCTAACATCTGTTTTTTGATTTTTTAGTTATTGCCATTCTTGCAGGAATAAGGTGGTATCCGATTGTGGTTTGATTTGCATTTCCCTGATAATTAGTGATGTTGAGCGTTTCTTCAGGTTTGTTGTCCATTTGTATATCTTCTTTTGAGAACTGTTTTCTCATGTCCTTAGTCCACTTTTTGATGGATTGTTTGTTTTTTTTTCTTGCTACTTTGAGTTCCTTGTAGATTCTGGATGTTAGTCCTTTGTCAGATGTATAGATTGTGAAGATGTTCTCCCACTCTGTGGGTTGTCTGTTTACTCTGCTGATTATTTGTTTTGCTGCACAGAAGTTTTTTAGTTTAAGTCACAGCTATTTATCTTTGTTTTCATTGTGTTTGCTTTTGGGTTCTTGGTCTTGAAGTCTTTGGCTAAGCCAATGTCTAAAAGGGGTTTTCCATCCAATGTTACTTTCTAGAGTTTTTATGGTTTTGGGTCTTAGATTTAAGTCTTTGATCCATCTTGAGTTGATTTTTGTATAGGGAGAGAGATGAGGATCAAGTTTCATTCTTCTACATGCATCTTGCCTATTATCCCAGCCCCATTTATTGAATAGGGTGTCCTTTCCCCACTTTGTGTTCTTGCTTTGTCAAAGATCAGTTGACAAAGATCAGTTTTTGGCTTTATTTCTGGGCCTCTGTTCTGTTCCATTGGTCTATATGCCTGTTTTTATACCAGTACCATGCTGTTTTGGTGACTGTGGCCTTACAGTACAGTTTGAAGTTGAGTAACGTAATGTCTTCACATTTGGGGATTTTTTTTCCCCTAGTCTTGCTTTGGTGATGTGGGCTCTTTTTTGGTTCCATATGAATTTTAGGGTTTGTTTTCTAGTTCTGTGAAGAAATATGGTGGTATTTTGATGGTAATTACATTGAATTTGTAGATTGCTTTTGGCAATATGGTCATTGTCACAATGTTGATTCTACCCATCCGTGAGTATGGGATGTGTTTCCATTTGTTTGTGTCACCTATGATTTCTTTCAGCAGTGTTTTGTTGTTTTCCTTGTAGAGGTCTTTCACCTCCTTGGTTACCGTCTTAACCACTTTTAAGTGTGCAGTTTAGCGGTAGTAAGTACACGCCTTTTTTTTTTTTTTTTTTTAATGTGTGCTACCATCACCATCATCCATCTCCAGAACTCTTTCCTCCAGAACTGGGGAATTAACAATAATTCCATAAATTCCTTTCCCTACCCCCTAGCAGCCACCTGTATACTTCCTGTGAATCTGGTGATTCCAGGAACCTCATATAAGTGGACTAATACAGTATTTGTCCTTTTGTGAGTGGCTTATTTCAGTTTAGTATTCCTTCAAGGTTCATCCATGTTGAAGCATGTGTCAGAACTTTCTTCCTTGGTAAGGCTGAGTAGCATTCCATTGTAGTGGATGTATCATATTTTGCTTATCCATCCATTCCTCAGTAGACTCCTTTAACTTTTAAATATAGAATGAGAGCTGTGGTGGAAAAATAAGGTTTCTTTGTGTTAAAAAATAACTATTGTGCTCTGATTTGCCTTGTGGATAAACCACTGAACTATTCCAGAGTTTGTTGGAGTTATGCCAAGACTAGATCTCCTCTGGACTCTTGCCTGAAATAGGAGTGAAGGGTGGCTTGTGACCCTACTAGCTCTTGTGAAATCACCCTGCATACCAGCGTCATGTAGACCAAACATCTGCCGTTAATTGGAGTTGAGATGATCAGTATAGCAACCCAGAGCCTGTGGTGTGTCCCACCGGGACCCTCTGTCCTAACAAGTCCCTCATATCAGATGAAAGGAACCAGAAGTGGGAATGAGAGGATATGATTCGGGCCTCCCCTCCTGCCTGTCTTCTCTCCACCTGGCACTTGCCCATTGTAGTGGAAGAACCATTTCATATGCAGTGGTTAATTACTCATAAACAACCACAAACAGTTCTTAAATGTTTGGCCTGGGAAGGAAGCTGCTGATGGAATTAGGAATTTGCATTTGATCTGGAAAGTACAAGAGCTGTCAGTAATCTGCGACACCCCTGGCAGCTTTTCAAAACCCAGCGGGTCCCAGCATTGTTCAGGATGATCCGCCCTAGCCAGGTTGAAGACTCTTATTCTTTTCTTTTCAACCACGTCTGTCCCTGCTTAGAAAAAAGGATACAGTGTCCTGGAGCCTCCTCTCATTTTTTGACCTTAGGGTCTGAACACAAACAGCTAACATGTCTGTTAATGAGGTGGACCAAGCTTGTGAACTTAGATAAAGGCTTGGCATTCCTTTTCCCAGTCTTCCCTGTAGTCTCCTACATCAGCCTTTTGATCGAGGGGATGGGGCTCAGGCAATGGGAGCAGTAGTTCAGTTTTGAGTTTAAACCACTGGCCTGACCAATTAAACTGCCTTTCAGTGCCTGCTTACCAGCCCAGGCTTCAGATCAGACATATCTTCATCCAGTTTGGGAACTAGAAGAGGACCTGAGGGAGCTGCGGAGATACTTGTTTTCAAACTATCTTCCACAGGCAGCTGGCTGCACTCCTGCTCCTGGCTCTTGGATCTGCTGGGCTTCTAGGAGAAGATACACCTCCAGAAAACATTTCGTTATCCACTGTTTCTCAGAACTGTGCAATGCAACCCATTTATGGGTTAGGAAATCAATTTAATGGGTTATGTCCATGAAAAGAGTCAAACTCTAAAATATTTGAAAAGATTTCTTCTGAGCCAAATATGAGTGACCAGTGGCCAATGACACAGCCCTCAGGAGATCCTGAGAACATATGGCCAAGGTAGTCAGGCCACAACTTGGTTTGATACATTTTAGAGAGACATAAAATATCACCCAACACATGTAAGATGTACACTGGTTTGGTTCAGACAGGTGAGACAACCAGTTGATGGGGACTTCCAGGTCACAGGCATATTCAAAGATTTTCTGATTGGCAATTGGTTGAATTATTATCAAAAGGAAGAACTGCCTGGGTTATGGTAAAGGGTTATGGAGACCACAGTTTTATCATGCAGATGAACTCACCAGGTATCAGGCTTCAGAGAGAATAGATTATAAATGTTTCTTGTCAGATTTAGAGTCTGTTCTATCAATAATTCCAAAGAGAGGAGGGTATAATTATACATGCCCAGCTCCCCATTCCCAGCATGGCCTGAACTAGTGTTTCAGGTTAACTTTGAAATGCCCTTGGCTGAGAGGAGGGAACCAGTCAGATAGTTGGGGGTTTTAGAATTTTATTTTTGGTTTATAGTTGTGACCAATATACGGTTTTTTTGTTTTTTTTTTCCATGAAATAACTTGGGTTGGAAAATGAGAGAGAGCAATTTGTGGGAAAAAGGACATTGTGGCATGGTCATTTTTCAGTGTCATCTGTAGGGATGGGTGTACCAGGGTAGGGTGTAAGATGCATGTTCACAAGTGAGATACAGGCAGAGAAGTGAACTGCTCAAGGTTACCAACCTGGTTGGTGGTTGACTTAGGCCCAGACCTGTCGTTCCTCTGTCCCAATCTATGTTGTTGCTGCTGCCAAGCATCTTACTGCTCATGTACAGGAAGTGTTATCATCCCAACGAACGTTTATCAGAAGACGAAGGGGTGAAGCAGGATCCTAAGAGACTGCCCTCTGGGGCTGGCTACAGACCTGAGACTCAATGCAAAACTACTCCCTCCTCTTTCCAGCTTGTGGTAGTCCAGACTGCAAAGCTGTAGCCTGCCAGAGAGCTAAAAGAGCCTGGTAGTTGAATTCTTGGATTTTGGAGTCAGGCCTGGATTCAAGTGTTGACTCCTACATTTCTTGGCCGGGTGACCTTGATGAAGTAAATTAATTTCAGTGAAACTGAGTTTCCTTATCCTTAAAGAGAATGATCATACTCACTTGGTAGGTTGTTGTAAGGAATTAGATAATGTATCTAGAGTTATCAGCACAGCCCTGGACACTTGAGCTTTAATAAGATACTTATTACTCATTGGGATATGAGCAAGAAGCTGCCTCCCTATGGGTGTAACTATCTGGGTAGAACGTGTCTATCTCAGAACTTTCTGGTGGTGTTTTTGTGAAATCCCAACATGTGTGGTCACCTCAAAAGAACATTCTGAAATTCCCAAACCTCTCCAAACAATTAGAAAGCTCAGTTTAAAAAATATGTAAAGTCTGTCAAAACAGACTGGAGCTGAATGTCCTATGTTAAACTGTTGAGAATCACTGTAAAAGAAACTTAAGGATCTCAGGTCCTCATAGCCATCCTGTACCGTGCAGTGCAGAGATCTGGAGGCAAGCAGAGAGACCCAAGGTGCTCATGGAGGATTTGTCAGGTAGGAGGTGTGAACATGGGGACCATGTGAAGCAGGGGAGAGGAAACAAGGGAAGCATGTGACAATGAGATATTCTAAGGCAGGTGGACCCTCAGGGACCCTGTCAGTATATAAGAAGCCACCAATTTCACAAAGAACTTTTTAACAGAATGAATTGTTCAATAACTGAACAAAAGACTGCATGAGATGTTGCTTCAGGGTTTCTCCTTGGAGAACATTAGGGAGGAGCTAGAAGTCCATGGATCTGACATGGTTAACTATAGACCATGCTCAGGCAGAGATCTATATACATCTCTGCCACCTCTGATTCACCGGCTGAGCTAGCTTGAAACCTCACTGTGTGAAATCAGAATGACAGTATGTGTCACCCACACTCCTACCGGTCTTGCTGTCTCCGTGCAAAATGGTCTGTTTTAGAGAGGGAAGCCAGTGGGGAGAGGGTTTTGCTTCTAGGGGCTCACATGGGATCTATGTAGAATAAGTACAGTTTCTGGCCTTTGTGGTATCCTTCTCTCCCGGGAATCTTTCTCTTCCATGTCTCACCCTGTGCTGAGCATCTAGCCCTGTGCTGCTTCCTGAAAGGGAATGAACGATGCAAGTCATGGGCCCTGTGCAGCATGAGCTCACAGTCTCAGGGAAGTGATATGAGCTTGAAACAGAATAACATATAACCAGATACAAGATTGTAGTGCAAGTGCAGGAGAAGCTGCAGCTTCACTGAGGAGGTGAGACTTGAGCTGGGCCTCGAAGGGTAAAGAGACTACCTGCCAGGGAGCAGCATGATGCCCGGGACTGGGCACCACATTCAGTTACAGAGGGCTTCTCTGGTGGCTCACTGCTCTGTTCCTACTGCTTATTCCCCTAGTTCTAGCATGTTGGGAGACCAGGTGTGCTTTTGCCTCATCCAGGCAACCTCATTTTTGGCAGCTAAAATAATGCATTCCCTCAGAGTCTTTTGACACCTGTGGAGAATGGATTCTCCCACTTTTCATTCCACCTGACTGCCAATCAGAGCTACCAGCGGAGTCAAGATACCCACAACTCCTGGCCTCTTAAGGGGCAGCTGATAACCTGCCTTTTACCGCCATTCTAATTGTTTCCTACTTTTCTCTAGCAGATAATTACAAGTGCATCAGTACCATTTGTTTTTGTAACTATAGGTATTGTGGAAATTGTAGGGAAGGAAGTAATGACTGTATTTCTAGTATCACAGAAACTGTTCTCTAATTCTGTTTATTAAATGTGTGGTCTTAGATCCAGAACACTAGCCTCCTGGCATTTGCCATCATAGCAAAGGGTGAAAGAGAGGATTCCCTCCCCAAACTGCTGTTTGAAATGTTAACTTTTGGAAAGAGGCACTGTGGTTTTGTGTCACTTTTGTTAGTACTGTATTGAGGTGCAGTTGAATCATCCTCACCATTTAATCTAGAACCGAATCCTTTTTCTCTGACCACAACCTCACCACAGCATATAAGGCGAAATTTAGTTTGAGGATGAGTGGTGAGGGGATGAGACTGGAACAAAGCTATTACACCTGTAATATTTCAACCCAGCATCACTGCTTAATCTTCTGCATCTGCCAACCATGGTAAGCATTTGAAATGACGTCACTGATTAAAGTAACAATGCTACCTAACTGCTTAATCCAGGAGATTGGTGTGTATCTACTGTATCTGGGGATAAAGCAAGTTAGGTTTAGTGGATACTGTGTGCCCCACAGGTGTTAGCTACTGAAGGAAATACACAAGTATAATGTGTACCAACTTCAGTGTGGAGTTGAGCAGGTATTCTGTTGAGCTGACTGACCTTCATGGGACCAGAGGGACCCGAGTGGGTGCTGGATAAATTGAGAGTTTTCTACAAAAATTCAGCTCCTTGGTTGCTGAAAATTCAACAAAGCAAAGTGATTCAGCTCATATTAGCTTGTCAAGTAACTAAACAGCTTTGCACAGCTATTTCCAAAAAAAACTTCAACGGCCTTCTTTGATTAAGAGAATTACAATTTATACCATTTCCAATGTTTCTTACATGCGAGGGCCAAAGGGAAAGAAAACGTGTCGCCCCAGGGCTGCAGAAGCCTGTGACGAGTGATCCACAGGGCTGCTCCCCAAGAGCCCACGCAGAGGGCTTTTTAGGCAGAGTTCCTGAGTTCAGCCTACTGATGCTCCGGAAGCATCAATTCTTATCCCACTTCCCAAATTAATACATGCCAGTTACCACCAAAGTCCACCAAGCCAGAGAGCAGGAATGCAGCCCTGCAGGACAGCAGTGGCTGCTGGCTGTTCCTCACCCTACCCTCAGGCTTCCATATACCTGTCTATTTTTATCCTCCCTGAGAACTATGGCTCTCTGTGAGTCTGATTTAAAATGAAAATGTATCACTTAATTTGAAATGCTGTGCGGTGGCTAAGAAATACGTTCATTGTTATGCACATAAAGCACTGTGATAAATGCACTGCCCAGGAAGAGAAGCTCGTCCACCCATCACCCAGCTCCTCGGTCTCGTGCCTGTGCAGTCATCTGTCTCCCTCTCCAGAGAGTCAGCAGCTTTGTGTCCTGGAGAAATTGTGAAGCAAACAAATCCTGCTTACCCTGAAAAGTGTGTGTATGGCGGGGGTACTACTTGAATGTGCAATGTTTATATTTTAAAAACTCTGCATAAACTTGAGTTCTTCACATCATCTCACCTTCACTTCATAAAAGTGTCACTTTCTGAAAAGATTTCCACTTCTTCTTCAACTTCCTCCGCCCCAACCCCATATAGAGTAAGCATAAGATCGGAGAACTAGAGGGAAGCTGTAGAAGTGACCTGCTTCCTCTCCCTATTTAATCATGGTTGCATTTAAAACTGTTGCAGTTACTTCCCTTGCTATTAAACATCCCCTAGAGGAAGAAGAATACAGAACTGATTTTGGAATGATATGAGTCATTATCTCAGGAGCTCTCAGCCTTTGGGTCTGGCTCTTTTGCCTGAGATCTGTCTTCATTCCTTTGACTGGAGTCTGACCCAGGGGTTCTCACACAGGGCTACACGTCAGTCATGAGGTCATGCTCAGCAGTCTCAGAAGCTGGGCCCCCTCAGACCTGTTAAGTCAGAACCTGTGAGACTGAGCCCTGAACATCCACATTTTGACAGGGTTTCCCAGGTGATTTTAAAATGCATCCTGCCTTAAAATCATTGCCCTGGAGGCATGTGTTGGCCCCTGGGTAAACCACAAGCCCCTTTGTCACATCCAGGCAGTGTTAGGATGGATCAGGTTTTCCTGTGTCCTCACTTTGTGTCTCAGTTCCAGCTCAGAGCCAGTGTGGAGGAATTGTGTTTCCTTCCCTCTGCAACGAAGCTCTGCAGGCCTCAGATCTAAGGCCACTAACGGGACTGAGCCTGTGTTTACCTAGGAGGCCCAGGACATAGATGGGGGATAAAGGGAAAGGCAAATAGGGAGTGTTGTTGATGGCGTGAGTGCTGGGAGAGCATCTGACAACCTTTGCACTAGGAACCCCTCTGAGTTTCAGTGCTGAAATAATGACAACAAATCGTACGTATTACTCTGTGAAGGCCACCCATGAACCTCTTAGGTTTTCATCACATTATCTTTTCAAAATTTAGATATAATTCATCTATAAAATTCACCCCTTTGAAGTATGCAATTTCAGTTATTTTCATTATACACAGAGTTATACAACCATCACCACTGTCTAATTTCAGAATGTTTTTATCACCCCAAAAGGAAACCCCGCACCCATTAATAGTCCCTGCTCCCAGCCCCTGGTAAGCGCTAACCTACTTTCTGTTTCTATAGATTTGCCCATTTTGGATTTTTCATATAAATGGAATCATAATAATGTGTCCTTTTGTGTCTGGCTCTTTGTACTCAGGGCTGTTTTCAAGATGTATCCATGCGTAGCATCCATCAGTAATTTATTCTTTTATATTGCTGAATATGATTTCATCAGATAGACGCAGCACATTTTATCCATCAGTGGATGGAGGTTTGGTTGTTTCTGCTTTGGGGGAAGAATGCTGCTGTGAGCACTTGTATACATGTTTTTGTGTAGACATATTTTTTCTTTTGGGGTATACCTTGGACTGGAATTGTGTCATATGGTAACTCTCTTTACTCTTCTGAGGACCTTCCATACTGTTTTCCACAGTGGCTGTACCATTTTGCCTTCTGACCAGCGGTGTACATGAGGGTTCCTGTTTCTGTGCATTCTCACCAACATTTGTTCTTGTCTGTCACTTTCTTTATGGCCATTCTGGTGGGTGTGAAGAGCTGTGTTGTGATTTTGATTGGCGTTTTCCTGACAACTAATGATGTTGAGCATCTTTCATGTGCTTGGCCATTTGTACATCTTCTTTGGAAAAATGTCTATTGATCTCCTTTGCCTGTTTTTTTTATTAGGTTACTTGTCTTTTTATTGTTACGGGAGTTCTTTATATATTCTGGATATGAGAACCTTATAATACATATGACTTGCAAATATTTTCTTCCATTCCATGAACCATATTTTCACCTCCTTAATAGTGTTCTTTGAAGCACAAAAGCTTTTAATTTTGAAGAAATCTGTTTATTTTTTGGTCGTGCATTAGGTGTCATAGCTAAGAAAGCATTGCCTAAGCCAAGGTCACAAAGACTAACACCTGTGTTTTCTTCCAAGAGTTTTACTGTTTTAGTATTTGATCCATTTTTAGTTAATTTATGTATAAGATGTGAAGAGCCAATTTCATTCTTTTGTGTGCATGGATCCATTTGTCCCAGAGCCGTTTGTTGAAAGGATCACATTGACCACTGAGGAAGGCAAGAGAGGCAGTAACAACTTCATCTTATACATAAAGAAATATATCCCAGAAATGTTAAGCAATCAGATCAAGTCCTCCAGATAGAAAGGGGTGGAGCCACCATACCACATGTGCACAGGTTAAGGATGCCTGTCCCTGTGAGCCTTTGAGAAGGTGTCCCTCTCTTCTCTGATTTTTGCCTGTTACATTTCTTTAGAAGTTTTGTCCATCCCTGGTATACTTCTAAGGGAAACTCTCATGTCCAGCATCATCTGTTTCTCTGCTGATTTGTTCCTTCAAAAAGGAAAAGAAGTGTATGTTGCCTGGTGGCATAATGAAGATTATCCATGTCTCAATATCCAGAGAGAACCTGTTGGTACTGGTAGGTATGCCTCACAGCATGGCCAAACAACTCTGCCCCACAAATTGCTGCTGGTTCCTATGTGAGGCCTTGTAGGGAACAAAGTCTCACGGAGGCCTATAGGTTCCTGCAAGGCTATTTAACTAGAAGAGAAGCATACCTCTTGCATTCCACCTCCGTGTGACCAGGAATCCTTCAGCTAGGTTGCATGACCATATAGTGGAATACCTGCAAGGATGGGTTGACCCACCTAATTCTGACTGGAAGAGCCCTGAGGGATTCTTTACCATTTTCTGAGGGAACCTTGGGTTACCCATCAGGATATCTTTAGGAATTCTTCTTTGTGGACTGATGACATAGAAATTGTGTGACTTAGAGCCTTATGCTGTGGTCTTACTGGAGGGACTCTATGGATTGTCTGATCCAGCCAGTCCCCTCATGAGGAAGCACAAAGTGCTATAACTCTGCAGCTCCACGCCATCTGTCTACATTGGTCCATTGGTGCCCTTGCAAACAGACGTGTTCTTCTGCAGAATATTTGCACCTGCAGATGGTTAAATCCAGTGTTAGGCTCTATATGGAAGCTCCGTCAGTCAGACAACATCCCCAAGTTACTGCGCTTCCTGTGCCATTCTCAGCAGCT
The DNA here is from genome assembly GCF_009761245.1 of Sapajus apella. Classification (NCBI taxonomy): domain Eukaryota; kingdom Metazoa; phylum Chordata; class Mammalia; order Primates; family Cebidae; genus Sapajus; species Sapajus apella. The sequence goes on along the minus strand of NW_022437049.1, from coordinate 2,851,443 downwards.
GTGTTACCACTGCCTACCTTGAGCCCCAGGAGTTCATTACAAGGAAGCATCTTTCCAGACCAGTGGATTCTGCTGAAGCCTGCCCTGGCTCATCCCATATTGGCCTTTGTTACTGTCTCTGATCTGTCCCTCTTCCAGGAAGCAGTCACTGGTCCTCAGCTTCTCCCATACACCCAATTGTGACTCCTTGACCCCATCATGGTCCCTGCTCCCCAGCAAGCTAGAGGCATTCCAGGTGAAGAAGACCTTGATTCTGGAGAAAGCATGACACTGAAGTCCAGAATGCTCAGCCAGGCCCCTGACAAACAAGTCAGAATCCAGGGAGAGCAGGGCTGAGTAGGAATTACATTCCTGGAGTCACCAGACTTGGGATCGGGGCTCTTCTCCCACCATTAATGTGGAATGGAAGGGAAGAGCAGCCAAGCCCAGGATCGGGTGATTGGGTTAAAAGACACCCCCTGGCCAGTGAGCCACAGAGCCACACTGAATGAGGAAGGGCGTCTCTGTGGCCACCTGACTGATGAGGGCAGGAATCATGCTATGGAAGCGATGGAAGTCAAGAAGGCATCCTACACTGAAACCATGTTCTGGAGTAAACATTTTACAAACATTTGGGGGCGTTTTTGATGTCTCAGTGAATGAGGTGGGTGATGTTCTCTCCACTGTACAGGTAGGTGAGGCGAGGCATCCAGGCTGTCACAGGCCCTGGTCACCCTTCCGGCCAGCGTCAGAGCCCACCTTCTGTCCCTCTGTACTCCAGATTCATCCTGTACCAGCCTTGATGTCTTTGCAGCCACAGCTCCTCACTCTAGTAATTTCCTTGAGTTATGGATCTGTCAGCATTAAGAGGTTTTCAAATTAGAAGCATTTAAAGTTTTTAGCCCAGCTAAATGCTGCTTTAATTATTTCCCCGATGAAATTGCAAACTCGTAGGGAGAACTAAAACAAGTGTGTATACAAATAACCATGGTGCGCAACGTGGGCAGTGCCCTCCAAAAGGCGCGTGGAAGGAAAGTGCAGGGCAGCTTTAAAGGGGGAGCCCGCACCTGAGCGGGTGGGTCAGCGAAGCCGGAAGAGTCAGATGGATGGCGGGCAAGGGGACCAAGGGGACTCGGACTCTCTGAGGCCCTTTTTCATATGCTTTCGTCCGCTTGATTCTTGCCCAAATTCATCTTACCCTAAGAGAAGGGTCTCTATTTAAAACTTGGGGGCTGAGACAGGAAGATCCTGGGAGAAATTCAGTTGTGCTGGAGTGTATTAAAACAAAATGCACATCTGACAGGCAGCTTGTCAGCTCTGGTTCTCTCTTCCCCAGGCTTCCAGTATTATGTTGTTCAGGTATGGGTCAGGGCTTAGGAGTTTTCTGGATATTTGTTGTAGATGATAAAATAATTAAAACAGCATATAGCTGGGCAAATAACCTTAAATGTTTCCATTTTTAAAGCCTGTTAGAGATAACCGGCGACTCAATGGGTTTGGTTCACAGTCCTCCTACTACTGGAGAGGCAGGAAATAGTTTCTGCTCAGTGAGTAAAGGGCAAAGGGCAGAGCAGCCCTTTCCCAGGACATAAAACAGAGGCCTCGGGGCTCTGAGTGCCCTGTGCCCTCCCTTCTGAAGGGAATCCACATGGGCCAGGAGCCTGATGAGCAGGGCCTTGTAAAGATTTGTGAGCTCCGAGCAGAACATGGTTCTTGTTCCCCTGTGCCACTACATGTGTGACAGACAGGGTGGGGCACAGAGACCAAGTAGGTTAGTGGTTGCCAGGATCTGTGAAGAGGGGAGGATAGGGCAGAATAGGGTGTGATGGTTGCACCACTTTGTGAACATAGTAACAATTATTGAATTGTGTACTCTAAAGGAGTATATTTTTACAGTATATGAGTTACAGCTCAAACTGTTTTTTTTTAATGGTAAGGCGCAACCACGAACCTGGCATTTTACATAGAGAAAAGGAAAAGGAAAGATGTCATTTTGTTATTTGCTTTTATACTCACCCCTTCTCTGAGACCCGTGGCTGTGTCAGACATCTTCCACCAGACCAGGAAGAGTGTTTGCAAAGTAGCAATGAGGAGGGGCAAAGGCAAGGAGCTCAGCCTCCGTTTTCCTTCTCATCCCATGCTGCTGGGAGAAACAAGGCCTCCTAGGAACCTGCGGGCCACGATACTAGAAGATCTGGAGCTCAAGGAGAATAGCTCCAGGAGAACCTGCTTCCAGAGCACAGTGTGCCGTTACTGCCCACTGCATCCAAAGCTGTACATGATACTCCACAAGACTTGAGTCCTTTCCTTTTCTTTTATTTTTGAGATGAAGTCTCCATCACCCAGGCTGGAGTGCAGTGGTGCAATCTCGGCTCACTGCATCCTCTGCCTCTTGGGTTCAAGCGATTCTCCTGCCTCAGCCTTTGAGTAGCTAGGACTACAGGCACCCACCACCACGCCCAGATAATTTTTGTACTTTTAGTAGAGACAGGGTTTCATCATGTTGGCCAGGCTGGACTTGAACTTCTGACCTCAAGTGATCTACTGACCTCAGTCTCCCCAAGTGCTGGGATTATAGGCATGAGCCACCACACCTGGCCAAACTTTTACCTTGTTTCTTTGGATAACATTTTTAAAGGGCCCTCTTAAAAGGGAGATGTGCTCCAGGAGAAGGGATACAATCATTTACTATTTTAATACTATATGAGTTGACCTGAGTATGAGACCTGAGAATTCCCTGGCCCCCATCGCAGGGCATACTACAGAAGTGTAGCTCTTTGCCACTGCAAGCTCAAACTCCTTATGGAATAGGGAGCATGAAGAAGGGCTGGTGCAGGAACTGGGGGCAAGCCTTTTGGGCTCTAGCCCCACAGCACCATCTAGGGGTGGGTGCCTGCGACTCCTGAAGCCCCAGTGTCACAGTGCTCTTTTAGGCCGTCCGTGGATGGCTTAAGGGTTAACCAGCTCAGTGCCCCATTGGTACCCGGGCTCTTGTCCCGTGTCCTGGAAGAATCGGGTCACACATGGACTTGAAGGATGAATGCCGGGGAGTGGGGGGCAGTTATTGAGTGGTGGAGGTGGCTCGTGACGGGATGGATGGGAGCTGGAAGCAGAGGATAGAGTGGAAGATGATCTTCCCCTGGAGTTTGGCTGTCCAGTGGCCGAACTCCTCTCCCACCACCCCCAGGTAAACTCCTGTCAGTGTTCAGACACTCTTCCTCTTCTTTCTCTGCTGGGCTGTTCTGCCATTCTTCTGTTTATCTCTGTCTCCTCATCTGCCTCTGGAGCCTGGGGTTTGGTGTTTATATGGGTATAGGATAGGGGGTGTCATGGGCCGAAAGGCAACTTTTTGGGTGAGAAAACAGGAATACCCATCCCCATTTAGGGCCACAGGTATCCGGGCTTGAGGGTGGGACCTCTGCCAGGCAACTGTCCTCTTCTATCCAGTATTTCCCTGTTGTCTGCCCATATCAAGTAGTTGGACAGTCATGTAAATTACTCCACATGAGGGGTACAGACAGCATATGTACGGAAAGATGGGGTGTGGGTGGCACCTCCCGCTGCCTCAGAAGATGAGAGTGGGGGCTGCCTTTCGGCTGAAGACACAGTGAAAGTGGGGATAGGCTGGACTGACCCTTCAGAGGGGTGTGGAGTGAAAATTCAGAATCTCCCTAGAGTAGGAATTGTGCTGAATTGCTACATGACTGTATGAGGATAGTGTTGAATGAATAACTCCCAAAAATTGAGAGAAGAATCAGTTTCAGGAGAATTAGTATAATAGAATTAGTATGAATTGAGACCACCTTAATGAGAAAGGGACAGACCCTGCCTGGAAATAGCAAATTTGCTCCTTGGAAAGATAGCATTTGTTTAAGTAGAGATCATTTCAGAGGCCAAAGGGTAAACATAAGGCTTTCTTAAAGATTCTGCTCCCACACAGACCAAAACGGCACTCACCTACATAGGCACAGGGGTTTGTAGATGCTCTTAATTATGTGAATTGATGGACATTTTCTTTATAGTTGGCCTGCATTACTATAATCAGAAGAAAAAAATCACAAGCAAAATCTACTTTGGGGAGAAAAATGGTTCCTTCTATACTGATTAAAACGTAAACCATGTTATCTCTCCAGGGATTAGGATACGGACTACTTGTTATTTGTTAATGTACCTATTTCTCCATTTAGAAAGCTGTTTACAATGATCAGTATTCTATAAGAAAACCAACATTTGAAATCAAGGCTGTGCTCCAGGTAAGGCTCCTGCTTCTGAGGAGTGGAGCGCTGTATGCTTGAGCACTGTATTAGTTTGTTCTCATGCTGCTGATAAAGACATAATTGAGACTGGGTGAGTTATAAAGAAAAAGGGCTTTAATGGACTCGCAGTTCCACATGGCTGGGGAGGACTCACAGTCATGGTGGAAGACAAAGGAAGAATGAAGAAACATCTTACATGGCGGCAGGCAAGAGAGAATGAGAACCAAGTAAAAAGAGAAACCCCTTATAAAACCATCAAATCCCATGAGACTTTTCCTCTGCCACCACCCCCATGAATCGATTATCTCCCACTGGGTACCTCCCTCAACACATGAGAATTATGGGTGATACAATTTATGATGAGATTTGGGTGGGGACACAGCCAAACCATACCAGTCAGAAACCTCCTGTTCAGTCCTCTAAGAAATACTTTCAAAACTCACCTTTTTTCCAGCTGAAATTCCAAGAATCACCTGCACACTGAAATTCTTGGAAGGCCCTGGGAAGGACAAAACTCCGCTGGGACTGTTCTTAGCTGCTATGAGAACAACTTTGTGCCAGAGTATTGACCCTGTGGGGCACTGTCTGAGGTCACTCATGGCTCTTGTGTGGCCAAGAGGCAGGACATGTCACCTGACGCCCCTTTGCTTTCCCTCCAGGTGGGCCTACCATGACTTTTTCAACCGGTATCGGGTGCTGGTCAAGAAGCGAGAGCTTGCCAACACAGACAAAAAGGCCATCTGCAGGTCTGTCCTGGAGAACCTCATCAAGGTGAGCCACACAGCCCAGCTCCAGGAGAGGCCTGACCAGGGGCCCTAAAGATTGAGGGGGTGGCATTGTCATCTGCATTTTTTTTTCAGTCTTCATTCTTCTTATTGAATCTATTTCTGGGGCATCAATCCATTGTCCTACATCAGTGACTAGAAAAAATAAAGCAACCCGTTCACCTACCTAGGGCACTTCCCAACATTTTTCGCAGCTCAGCAGGCATAGAAAATGGAACTCTTTGTACAGCTCACTGGGATTTATGATGAGGCTGTTCCTGACTGCAAGCTGCTGGCCCAGGATCTTTGGCTTCTCCAGTTCTCAGGGGCTATGTAGCGCAACCCATATGATACATCTGGGTAAAGGCTCTGATGTGGAGCCCAGGCACAGCCCTGAAGCCAGCAGAGGGGAAAGTGGCTGCTGCATCTAGCTGGTTGCATCACCAGCCTCAGGCCCTCCCCAAGGTACTTGTTGTAAGTAAGGCAATGGATTTTATGTTTTAATTGAAACAACTTGAAATCACACCTGACAGCTGAGACTGGAGAACTATAGAAGCAAAGCTGCTGGGGCCTTTTATGGGGGGCAAATCCTTCAACATTTTCGTGGTGCCAGACATTTCAGGGATGACAGCAGACTGTGATCATTAATGGCTCAATAAAGGTTAAATTATATCAAAAGTCACTTGAACAAGGTGATAAAAATAATTACCTCAGAAATTTTAGTTTTCCAAGTTAGGATTTTGTTAGGAAAATCTGTTCATCTGGAGTAGTTCATCGCCAGATGATCAAGATCTAAGGTCATGTTTTGTTTTGCTCCCAAACCCAGTCCAGACCCCATTCCTCTCAGCCTGAGCTGAAGGCCCAGTGGGTGCATGGCTCTGAGCAGACACAGAGAGGACAGCCAGGCCCAGAGCCCACTCCTGCTAGCTTCACCAGCAGCCTGGCCCATGCCGGGGACTCAGTGACACTCAAGCTGGAAATTGTGCTACCAGCTCAGCCTCAGCTCAGGCAGGACAGCCTTCCCTGTGTGTGGAACCCGACTCCTAGTAACCCAGTAGGGCTTATCCTGTGAAGAATGATGACTCAGCACTTTTCAGGGCCATTTGCCAACATGAAGTGCATTCTTGTGTGTGTGTTTTCCTTGAACTTGGCTCATTCCTTCCTTTCTCATTATGGTCTTCATGCCAGTGAGCAAAATGGGATGGCAGTTGATTTACAAAGAGCTCTGTCATCGTGGGTTTCCCTCCCAGTGCTCTGTCCCAGGCTTGTCCGCAGGCACCCTGCTGGGTCGTCTTTCCTCAACCACAGGGGTGAGCTCAGGGAAGAGCAGATAATTTTAACCTAATGATGTAATTAAGACAGTAATTACAGGTCCAAAACAATCTCATAGTTTTATTTGGGGGTTATTTGCACCCTGTAATTACACATACAACTGTATGGCCATTTGAGGATAATCTTTTAAAAATGTCGAGCAGATCAGGTCATTCCCTTGCTCAAAGTTCGCCTGTGGCTCTCACCCCAATTTTATTTGGCAGCCTATGAGGCCTTTGGTGATTGGTTCCTCCCATTACTCACCTTCAGGTCCCCCAACTAGCCATCCTGGCTCTCCTGATCCTCAGATATACCCAGCAGTTGCCGCCACCAGACATATGTATCTGCTCTGCCCTTCTCCTGGAACGTTCCTCCTTCCTTTTCCATGGCTGCCTCCTTCCGCTCATTAGGTCTTTGCTCAGCTGTCACCTCCACAGAGCCGCCTTCCTCCAGCATCCTTTCTGAACATTCCATCCCACCCCCAGCCCCTAGTTTGTTTTCTTCATAATCCTCACCATTCTCTGAAAACAGAAGGCATCTTTATTTGCTTGTCTATCTACCCTCACCATGATGTCAGTTCCCTGAAGGCAGACGTCTTGTTCACTGCCATGTTCTAGAGTCTGGCCTGTAGTAGGGCCTTGGGGTCTGTTAAGCAAATGCTGAAACTTTGTGTCTATCTACAGAGAGGGGTGCGTGAAGTCTGGCCAGGGAATTCTGCACTGGATGAATGAGGGTGGTATGGGGCATGTTATTTCTCTGCTCACTGGTGACCAACCAGGTCCCCTCCCTGCCTTGTAAAGGATCCCGACAAGTTCCAGTTTGGCCGCACCAAGATCTTCTTCCGAGCTGGCCAGGTGGCCTACCTGGAGAAGCTGCGGGCTGACAAGTTCCGGACAGCCACCATCATGATCCAGAAAACTGTCCGAGGGTGGCTGCAGAAGGTGAAATACCGCAGGCTGAAGGGGGCTACCTTAACCCTGCAGAGGTACTGCCGAGGGTACCTGGCCCGCAGGTGAGCCAAGCCAGGGCAGCTCAGGGCAGCAGAGCATGGCAGGGAGGATGGGGGTCTGCCTCTCTCAACTACTTGGTTTCTCTCTTCCTCTGTGCCGAGAGTGGTTCCTGGTGGGGCCATGTCTACGTCTTGGCTTTTTTCTGGCAGCTGGGTCACCCCTCTAGCCAATGCCCTTCTCACCTTGGGGTAGCTCTAGTTCCCACGTCTCCTGGTTTCCCCAGTCTCCCTGCATCCTACCAGCACTAGAACCAGCTGGTTTTGCCACACATTTCCCTTTTGCCTAAACCCCAAAGTCAAAAACTAATTACTTTTAGGAAAAAAGACCCATACAGCCTGGCACAGTTAACCTGCACTTGGCCTCATTATTTATCCCACAGATTTCAGAATGCCTCAGAGTTGAGCAATTAGGACTGCAAAGGTCCTGGGAGGCCCCTATTGTGAGTTACTGCACAGAGCCAGGATGGAGAGAGTGTGACTTGTCTAAAGATGAGTGGCTACCTAGGGGTGGAGCCAGGATGCCAATCAGCCTCCCCTGCCCGCCCCCAGCTCCACCCAGAGCAGAATAAACCAGTGCAGGGTTCCTTCCTCACACATGTCACTGGGCTGATGAGGCACTAAAGCAGCGGGAGTGTGTCAGCCAATACAGGCTGAAGACATAGCCTGCCATCTGACCCTACCCTCAGTGGTCAGGTTTTGGGCCCAGGCCTGGTTCAAGTCCAGTGCCATCTCCAGAAAGGAAAATCTGTGGAGAAGTGACAATAATTGCCACAAAGTCTTGTGTCTGGAGGCCAAACAGAGAGCTAGACTAGGGAATCAGATGCATTTCAGCAAACAGGTGATGCATGGGCTGAGTGGGTCACCTCCTCCTTTGAGGCTTTACTGAATGATTTCCAAGGTCCTTTCTGGCATTTCACACTGAGCCTCTAATTGAGCACTTGCTACAGGCCTGGCAGCAAACAAGACCTTTCAGAAGGGGAGAAAGTGTTAGACTGGCTTTCTTATTTAGAGGATGAGGTAGGAAGGCAGAAGGGCAAGAGAGGAGAGGAAATGGCCACATCCAGTACATCCGGAGCAGAAAGGGTTGAGGAGATAAAGAAAACAGAGAGGGATTGGTATGGGCCTGAGAAGGTGTTAGTCACTCTGCAAATACTTACCTGGTGCCTGCTCTGTCAGAGGCGGTGGGTCCAGGATGATGGAGACACAGCCCCTGGAATCTCCAAGCCTGGGGAGGTACAAAGAGAGGACAGGCAGCAGTGTGGACGCATGATGGAGAGTGCTGCTGGTGAAGCAGCTGAGGACTGCCCAGGCGCAGTGAGGTAGAAGAGTGATCTGAGAAGGATCACAGAGGAGGCCAGACTGACTGAGTTTGAAGCTTGTGGGAAGCCTTTCAGGATCATAAGGAAAAAAACGAATACTGCCTTTCTATCCTCAGCGTCACATGCCTGAGGCATTCGCTGCATTTGTTAAGGGTGAAGAAAGTTGGCTTGCCCTGGAGTGTCCAGGTAGGGCCTCAGAAGGAGGGTTTACATTTGCAGATGTCTCTGGGTGCTCTGCATCAATACGGTCAGTACTGTCTCCCTGACGCTGCCAGTTTCCTCTTGCTCCCCAGGCTGGCTGAGCACCTGCGGAGGACCAGAGCAGCCGTGGTGCTCCAGAAATACTACCGCATGCAGAGGGCCCGCCAGGCCTACCAGAGGATCCGCAGGGCTGCCATCATCATCCAGGCCTTCACTCGGGCCATGTTTGTGCGGAGAGCCTACCGCCAGGTGAGTAGCCACCCTGAGGGCCTCGCAGCTGCAGATGCAGAACTAAAGCGGCAACAGATGAATTACTGCCAACACGAACCTTTGTCAAGCACTCCCAACCTTTCTCTAAATGCTTGCACATCTCTGCTCTCACCAAATCCTTTCTGAAGTCCCACGAGGTAGGAAGGGTGTGCATACTGTTGTCTTAGTCCATGAAGTGTTGCTGTAACAATATCAGAGGCTGGGTGATTTATGAAGAAAAGAGGGCTTATTTGGCTCACAGTTCTGGTGGCTGAAAAGTTCACAGTTGAACATCTGCTTCTGGTGAGGGCCTCAGGCTGCTTCCACTCACAGCAGGAGGCAGAAACCAGTGTGTGAAGAGATCTCATGGTGAGAGAGGAGGCACAAAAGTGGCTCTTTTAACAAGCAGCTCTAGACCAGGCGTAGTGGCTCACACCTGTAATCCCAGCACTTTGGGAGGCCAAAGTGGGCAGATCATGAGGTCAGGAGTTTGAGACCAGCCTGGCCAACGTAGTGAAACCCTGTCTCTACTAAAAATACAAAAATTAGCTGTGCGTGGTGGCGGGCCTCTGTAATCCCAGCTACTTAGGAGGCTGAGGCAGGACAACTGTTTGAACCTGGGATGTAGAGGTTGCAGTGAGCCGGGATCGTGCCATTGCACTTCAGCCCAGGCGATGGTGTGAGACTTCATCTCAAAACCAAAAACAAAAAACAAGGATCTCTAATGGGAACCAACAGTGAGGACTCACCCTTGAAGAAGGGCATTTATTTGTTCATGAGGGATCTGCCCCTGTTACCCAAACATCTCCCATTAGACTCCATATCCAACATAGGGGATCAGATTTTAACATGACTTTTGAAGGGGCCCAGCATCCAACCATGGCAATTTTAATACCCCTTCTGATACCTGAGTTGCTCAGAGAAGCCAAGTCACCTACCCGAGGGCCCAGGCCAGCCAACAGCAGGACCAGGTGACCCATCTAGGGCTCATTCAGACTTGAGAGCAGGCAGTGGTATTGGGCATCATCAGGTCTAACCCCTCCATTTAACAGCTCAGAAGCTTGAAGCCCAGTATGGTGAGGTCAGGAGGGAGACCCTGACATCTTCCCTGCCAGGCTCTTGCTCTTTGTGTCGTTCCAATGAAGCCAAAACTCTTGGTTAGGGAGCCCCAAATCAGGACACATCTGTTCAACCAGGTAACACCAACACATCTGAAGCACAGAGCTGACTTGAAAGACAAATTGGAAGTAAATGTCTAAAATGGTTTTCTTTTTCATTAAATGAACATCTGCCTCTTCTGTGATCACAGGTGTGATTTTCTAAATAATAAAACTAAAGTGCTAAATTGAGAATAATAAAAATGGGGTACCCCTGGTGTAATAACATGTGGAGAGACCCAGGCCAGTGGGATAAGGTTCTGCGAGTATTCTTGGGTGATGGGTGGCGTCGGTGTGCTGCTGCTGTGGAATGGGGTGGGTGATGTTTGGGAGGCACCCAGCAGGGGCAGCACATGCGAAGAGTGAGCACCGATGTGGCTCCCCGCTCTGTCACTCGTGGCTGTGGCACTGTTCATCGCTCAGCCTGTTTTCTTGTTTATTCATTATTCCACAAACATTTATTTTGCCAGATATTAGGGTGAGCACACTGATGATGCTTTCCTTTCCTGAGTGGTTTTTTAACTTGGCAGAAAAAAAAAAAAACCCAGTGAGTTACACACCAAGTTTGTAATTATAAGCCATTAGCCTGCTGTGGATACTCACTGAAGGATCTCACTTCGAGCTCAGTGCTACCAGGTGGGGACTGCCACCTGATAATGCAGGGAGAGCAAGTGGATGATCATTAGGTCCCTACAACCTGTGGTTTTCAGACTGGTTTCCTAACCCATAAAAGAAAAACTAAAAGCTGAAAAGAGTTTGACAGCTGATTCCCTGTGGATATGTGGCTGCAGATCCTCACTAAAATGTGTTATAAAGCCACCACCAAAGCCTTAAATCTTAGGGGCCACATTCTCTGTGTAGTTCCTAGAACCGAGGCTGCCCTGGGGTCTCCCCTTCACAGGCAGTGATATATGCTTCCTTAATTCCTGTCCTGCAGTGCAAACCCACAAGGTGTGTATCCTTGTCTCCTGCCAGGTCCTCATGGAGCACAAGGCCACCATCATCCAGAAGCATGTGCGGGGCTGGATGGCACACAGGCACTTCCAGCGGCTGCGGGATGCAGCCATTGTCATCCAGTGTGCCTTCCGGATGCTCAAGGCCAGGCAGGAGCTGAAGGCCCTCAGGATCGAGGCCCGCTCTGCAGAGCATCTGAAACGCCTCAACGTGGGCATGGAGAACAAGGTTGTCCAGCTACAGCGGAAGATCGACGAGCAGGTCAGTGTCTGCAGCTCCCCACCCAGGTGTCAGGGCATGTTTGAGAGAGCCCACAGCTTCCTTGGGGAACAGCACGTGCCAAAGACCTGAGGGAGCACAGATGTCCTCAGGCAACAGCAGATACTAACTGTGGCAGGCAGATTAATGGCCCCTAAAGATATCCTCAGCCCTGGGATCTGTGAGTGTGTTACCTTATATGGCAAGAAGGACATTGCAGATGCAATTAAATTAAGAACTGTAGGATAGGAAGAGTATCTTGGATGAGCCAGGTGGGCTTGATATAATCACAGGTCCTCCTAAGAAAGAGGCTGGAAGGTCAGGTTCAGAGGAGAAGTGATAAGAGAATCAGAGGTGGGAGGGTTGCAGGCTCTGAGCCAAGGGTTGCAGGCAGCCTTGAGATGCCAGAGAAGACAAAGATGTGGACTCTTCCCTAAAATGTCCAGAAAGCACGCAGCCCTGCAGACCCCTTCAGACTCCCAACCTCCAGAGCTGTAAGATAATGATTTATGCTATTTTGAGTCATAGCTTGGTGGTAACTTGTTGCAGTAGCAATAGGAAACTGACATACTAGCCTAGGGTGCTGGTGTTTTGCACTTGCAGGGGTGGCATGGGGTAATGGCAGCAGCAGCTGGTGTGCACAGAGGGCTTGCTGTGCCAGGCAAGGGGCTGATGCTTTGTCTGGAATAGCGGCCCTCCTAAGGCAAGTGTTACCATCCCCCTTTATGTACAGTTGAGGACACTGGAAGGGCACACGCATCCTAAAGTCACACAGGTGGCAGTGGCAGGGCCAAGGCTTGAACCCCAGCTGTCTGGCTCCAGGGCCCACACTCTGCATCACCTTGCCCTTATTCCTCTCTTTCTGCCTGTCTGCTTCTTTTGGAAAGAGCATTTGCTTTGGAACTAAGAATTCAGTTCTGCTTAAAAATTGAGCAACTACATAACTACTCTGAGCCTCTTTTCTTATCTGTAAAATGGGGCTGACAGGGCTGGAAGAAGATGAATGGCCTAATGTATATGCAGGGCCTGGGATGTAGTAGGAGAGACCTGGGAAGTGGTTAGCACTCTGACTTTTAAGCTTTGCCCTCTTTCTGCCCTGGCTGCCTTCTTATGTCAGCCAGTCACAGGAATAATAAGCCATTGATTAAATCCCTGCAGGGGGTTGGATACTGCACAAGGTGGTACAAGAGATTCGGGATGAGCACAGGACCCTCGGCTCTTTCTGTCTGGTGGAAAAGACAAGGCTCACACATGTACGTGCACAAACCCAGGCACCCACTTTTTGGTGGCCTCTGTGGCCAGTCCTCCTTCCCTTCAGAAGACCTTTAGTGGATACTTGGCTGTTTCAGGTGGTTCATTGGGCTTGCTGGACAGAGGATGGCTGTGACATACATCGCATGCTGTATCATAAGGGAGGAAATTTTATACCAACAGGGCAAACAGCATTGATCCTCCTGAGGATTTTTGAAGCATCCACCATGTGCCAACCTCTGCGATATGTGTTTTGTGTTCACTCTTATTTGATCTTCACACAATCTTATGAGGTTGTTTTGTATATGAGGAAATGGTGAGCCAGGAACATCAAGTACCTTGCCAAGGCCACAGAAAGAAAGTGCTGGGACCAGGATTCCACCCCAGCTCTGATCCCATGGCCATAATGAGGGCGGTCCTGGTTTTTTAAACCCAAACATTACTGAAGAGTTTCAATCCTTTCCCATGTATGCCCACTGCTGCGATTTTCTCCCAGAGTGGAATGGAGGTCACTGTGACTTTGTGCATGCAAGATGTAGAGGTGACCGCAGAACCAGGCTTCTGAGGTGCCCCCGAGGGTGCCTTCTAGGGAAGGAAAGGACATGAAGAGTGTGCATGGTGTGAAGAAAAAGAGAATTTTAGAGTTGGTATAGCCTTGGAAGTCATTTGGTTTTAATGTATTTATTCTATACTGGACATTTTTGAAGCTTCTCATGACCCAGTAGGGCAGGGAAAAAAGGCATTTTACACAGCTAGCAATAGAATATCTCTGTTTCCCTGTTCTTGCAAAAGACAAGACCTTCTGAGAAGAGATTGTCACTGGCTGTTTCTCTGTGTGAGTTCTACAGGGGTCCTTGTTTGGCTTGGCTCCTTATTGGGGAAACAAGGCAGAAAGCCCAGTAACACGGTGAGGACCTTGGTATTTGCCCCTGGTCAGCCTGCTGTGATATATACCGATCAGGAAGGAGGGCTCATCCACTCAGAGGGACAGGAGTACAAAGAGAAAGGTCTGGTGTCTGGCACTGGCCCTTTGAGAACACAAGCACAAAGCATGCCAAGGTGGTGGTGGTTATTGTGGCTGTTGACAAGAAGACAAGACTTGCTTAGTCAAATGTTCTGAGTTAACTTTCCAGCCAGAGTGCAGCCTCAGGGATGAGGGGGCATTGACCATTGCATCATGCCGGGAGCTCTGTGTACATGCCAGCTCCCCCAGCCTTGGTTTCCAGCCATAGGGATCTGCATTGGCATTGCTGATCTCTAAAGTTAACTTGAGAGGATAAAAATAAATCTAGTATTTTGCAATCCACGTGCTTGAAAAATCAAAAGCAGATTTAAACGGCCTATTTAAAAAAAAAAAAAAAAAGGCTTTTTGCCTTAAGCTTCCTGCTTGGCAAACATCTGTGAGTGGTGGCAGGTGTTAGATACCCTGGGCAGGATGCCCTGTGTGTAGAGAGTGATCAGAAAAGGTGGGAGGGGTGGATAAGTTCTTGCTTTCTTGCACCCTTGCTCACACTGCCTGAATAGACACCCTATGCTCTCCTCATGTGTTAACTTATTTAATCCCCACTAGAACCCTAGGAGATAAATATTAATATCATTCCCATTTTAAGGATGAAAAAACTGAGGCAGACAGGTTAAGTAGCCTGCCTGAGGTCATATAGCTAGTAAGTAGCATGGCTGGGATTGAAACTGGGCAGGCTGGTTTCAGGGTATGTTCTGCCACCTCTGACAAAACTATAAGATCTCTAGCTTTTGAGAGACTCTTGGAACATGTCAGGAGAACCCCTCAGTCCAAGGGAGATGCTTAGCCTTAGTTTGGGTTCATGCTTATACAGACAGCATTGTCCTTGGGACTAGCTGGCATTTAATAGTTGGGAGTGTGACCCAGCGTCAAATAACATGCTTGACACTCTTGCAAGAGGAACCATTGACGTAATCTCCATAGAGCTCTATATAGGGGCTTATTTCATTGCAGTCTCTTAGCAGATGGGGCCAGCTGTTTGCAAGTGAATAATGTTTTTCTGTTGTTGTTCGTTTGTTTTTCCCTATAATTCCTGGAGATAATTCAGGCAGTGGTTCTCTCGGCACACAAGGTTTTTAAGCCAGAAGGGGAGAATCTGCGAACACCAGGGTCACCACAGGTGAAGGTGTCCCAAGGTATTTGTCAGAACAGCACAGGGAGTGGACAGAGTCCCCACTGGACAGAGGCCTGGGTTCTGTCTCAGTTATATTCACAACCAGAGCTGATAGCTTGGAAATGATTGGGCCTTGAGTTCTTCCAAGGTGATTCACCTGAGATCTCGAATGTAACATCTAGCTCAAAAATTCACTGATACCATGATCTGGCTACAGTAGTGTTCCTATCCCCAGACCGTACTCCAGAATCTCCTCGGGAGCTTTTTTCTAAAAAAGTATCCTCACTGCCAAGAAATCAGTAAGGAAGGAAACAAAGACAAAACGAGGGTAAGGTTAGCACCCAAAATTCACATCCTAAGGCCTTGTACACCCACCTGGAAAGAAAAGATGCAAATTTGGCACCAAGTTTCCAGGCAAACAGTAACAGGAAGGAAACAGAGTGACTTGAGAGTCCTTAAGAGAAAAGAAACAAGCAGCTCAAGAGGATTTGGAACTGTCCATGGTGCTGACATGTTTGTCCTTTGGCCTTTCATACTCTGTGACGTGACAAACCACATCCTTCACCATATCCTGCAGTGATATATACAGTGCTGGTTCTTGAGACCATTTCTTACAGTGTCCCTGGGATAGGCTGTGGCATGACATCATTCAGCAAAACGATGTAGCCCATGAACTCAGCTCTCTGCCAGTCTGGCTTTAGTCAAGCATGCATATAGAGTTGGCCAGTTTAACTTACAATTTATTTTTAATGAGAGTAAAGTTCCTTAGACACTTAAGAGTATAAGGTTATCCTTAAATATATTTTATATAAGAAATATGGCACAAATATGTGGAGACAGTAGACTTTTAAATCAGTCTGATTCCATATACTTAGCAGTCACTTTGTAAATATGTTATATTTGTTATATATAATCATGCATATATATATATGTATCTACATATATATATATATACACGCACACATATATATATATCCTATACAGTCATGCATTAACAGCAGGGATATCTTCTGAGAGATGCATTGTTAAGCAAGTTTGTAGTTGTGTGACCATCATAAAAGGCACTTACACAAACCTAGATGGTGTAGCCTACTACACACCTAGGCTATGTGGTATAGCCTATGATTCCTAAGCTACAAACTGGCACAGCATGTTACTGTACTGAATACTGTACACAAGTGTAAGACAATGGTAAGTATTTCTGTATCTAAACATAGAGAATGGATAATAAAAATATGGTATAAAAGATGGGACACCTGTATAGAGCACTTACCATGAATGGAGCTTGCAGGCCTGAAAGTTATGTGGGGTGAGTGAATGTGAAGGCCCACATTACTGTCCACTCCTGTAGACTTTATAAACCATGCACTTAGGCTACACTAAGCTTACTAGAAAATTGTTTTTCTTCAGTAATTAACCTCGGATTACTGTAATGTTTTTACTTTATAAATGTAATATTTTTAACTTTTGGCTCTTTTGTAATGCTTAGCTTAAAACACAAATGTACAACTGTACAAAAATATTTTCTTTCTTGATATTCTGTAAGCATTTTTCCATTTTTGAAATTTATTTTGGGGATACCCTATTCTTCATGATGTGCTTATTTCACATTGCATATCTATCAAAACATCTTATGTACCCCATAAATATGCACACCTATTATATACCCAGAAAAATTAAAAATAAAATTATTTTATTTTTTAGTTTTTTTGTTAAAAACTAAGACACAGACACATGCATTAGCCTAGTCCTACACAAGGTCAAGACTGCCTTCCATCTCCATATCTTGTTCCACTGGAAGGTCTTTAGGGCAGTAATGTGGCAGGGAGGGTTTCTGGGGTCTTCAAGGGGTGGGCGCCCCATGCCCTGCCCTCTGCCAGGTTTGGCTGCACAACCATGACACCTATAGGTGCAAGGATGAGCCTTTTGGGGTCTGCCTTTCTGAAGTTAAATGTCCAGAACACAAAACGCACCTCCATGGGCCCCTAGTGACCATATCTGGATGCCCACGACAAGACATAAGGAGCTCCCCACCCACACCCCAGACAGCCAGAGACTCAGGCATCTCTCCAGGGTTCTCCACAGAGAATCTGAACAATGAAGATAGCTGATGTTTACTGAGCCTCTAGCAAAGTACTTTCTCTAATCCCACCCTCTGAGGTAGGAGTTACTGTTATATCCCTGCTTTGCACATGAAGACACAGCACAGAAATGTTGGATGACTAGGTCAGATATACACAGCTGATCAAGGACAGAGCTGGAATCTGAGCACAGGTCTGTCCAGCTCCAGCCACTCAACTCCCTGACATGCCTGAGCCAAGTCTCAGACAGTGTCAAGATCAATGCAGCTGGGCCTCCTGGATATCATACTGCACATTAGAGCGCTGGGGTGCCATCTTTGTCAATAGCAAGATAGGATGTCCCTCCTGCCACCATGTGTGCGTCTCTTCATGCCCCAACAAGCTCTACCTAGAGACCCCCTGCCCAGTTATCCTCCTGCTCCTAGCATCTGACCCAGGCTGTTCCATCTAGAGAGAGCAGCTGGGCTGAACCTCATGTCCAGCCCAGAGCAGAGAAGAAGTCAGAGGGTGGCTAGTCCAGCGTGTGTTCCCGCCCTGTGCCCCGCTCCCCCGTGTAGAGATCCTCACCCTCCAGTGGAGACCCAGACTGGAGTGGATAATACAGACACACATTGGGTTTGGTTTTTTGCTTGTTTGTTTTGAGTTGGAGTTTCTCTTCATTGCCCAGGCTGGGGTGCAATGGCGCAATCTTGGCTCACTGCAAACTCTGTCTCCTGGGTTCAAGCATTTCTCCTGCCTCAGCCTCCTGAGTAGCCGGGACTGCAGGCGGCCACCACCACACCCAGCTAACTTTTGTATTTTTAGTAGAGATGAGGTTTCACCGTGTTGGCTAGACTGGTCTCAAACTCTGACCTCAGGTGATCCGTCCGCCTCAGCCCACCAAAGTGCTGGGATTATAGGCATGAGCCACCACAGCCGGCCGGGTTTTTAAATAGAATCTGATTGATTGGGTTTCTTCTTCGTGATGCCTTAGAGCAAAGCTGACAGGCAGACCAGGCTTGAAAATGTGTCAGGTTGTAACCGGGAGATTCCCACAGAGTGCTGGGGGGTGGGTAGTGTGTCTCATTCTGTTGGTTGGTGCAGAAAATGGACTGCTGGCTTGTGCATTGATGTGCTGGTCACAGCCACAAGGCCCCACAGCATATGTGGCATTTTACTGGGTCCCAGAAATTTTCTTTTGCTGCTCCTCACTGCTTTCTGTGAAGTTTAGTTTCTTATATGAATTCATCATTGATTCCTGATGCTTCAGCTTACCAGTGTTTTGGCCGCTAGCTCTATTCTGCCTGGTGGTCCTGTGGAGCAGAGCAATGAAGAATAATCAATGATTTCTGTTGCCTGCTTGGTGATTTGGAGAACCCTATTTCTTCCTCTCCACTTTTCCCACTGACCACTGTCAGCTGATGCTCCCAACTCTTGTGGTGCTGATTTCTGCCCATAATTTACAGCAGCACTTGATATCAGCACTAGCTTCTTAGGGCTCTGGGCATGGAGGATTCTTCACACCTGTTTGTTGCCTGAGTGGGCTGGAATTAGGTACCCCATCTGCAGAAGCATGGTGTGGGCAGGGTAGAGCAGGGCATCAGTTCCCTGAAGTTATGGCTGACAGGTGGTGAGGGAGATTCCAAGGCCCCATGGAGAGCCTCCTTGGAATAAGGGATGCTGAAGGGGTCCTTTGTCTCAGAGCCAGCGATTAGGTTGCAGTTCTTTGTGCTGGCGAGTCCACAGGCAGGAGGAATCTGTATGAAAGGGAAACCTAAAAAATGAAGGCTGAGACCCAGGGAGCCAGCTTCATTGTTCCTGCAACTTAAAAATAAGGTGTAGGATCCGCCCAGCCAGACATAGAGCTACGGACTAGCAGGCAGCTTCCAGCTCTGCACAGGCTCACGAAAGCTCCTTGAACTCTTTGAATGTCAGTGTTGCTGTTCTGTGTTTTCCTCTATTTCTGTAGGTTCACAGTAGTGTTTTGTTAGGAAGATGCCAGGCAAGCACTTGAGCGTGCAGTGATTGTGAAACTTAATCTCACCTTAGAAGTTCCTTTTTTGATTGCCTCCCTGCTTTTTTCCTGGTAAAATAACCCTTTCCCCCCCAACCCCTTCTTCTCCCTTCTCCTTGTTTGCTGATGTTCTCCACAGAACAAAGAGTTCAAGACATTGTCAGAGCAGCTGTCCATGACCACGTCCACATATACCATGGAGGTGGAACGGCTGAAGAAGGAGCTGGAGCACTACCAGCAGAGCCCAGGTGAGGACAGCAGCCCGAGGCTGCAGGAGGAGGTGGAGAGCCTGCGCACAGAGCTGCAGAGGGCCCACTCAGAGCGCAAGATCCTGGAAGATGCCCACAGCAGGGAAAAGGATGAGCTGAGGAAGGTATGCTCGGGCCAGAGGGGCAGGCACTGGCAAGCAGAGTGGGTGGGCACATGGAGCCACCCCTCAGAGACCACTGCTGCTTTAAGTAGTAAAACTGTCATGGACTTGGGCTTGTGTCCACAGACTGACCATTCATTTTGTGTCTAGACAGAAAGTGGCATGCTTTGGAGAAACCCACACAAGCATGACTGTGCTTCGGCTGTTAGCTGAACACTGTGGCATCCCCTGGGAGGGGCACATAGTATCTGCCTGCCAGCATTGTTTTTATGGTCTAGAGTTAGGCTCAGGGCTGGCTCTGTGGCCTGTATCCTTGGCAAGAAAGCCATGACAGAGGCTGGGGCTGCTCTTGATGTTGCCTGCAGGGGTGGGGCAGCCTCTGAGCACCCCTGCCGATGATGCATCATTGTGCTTTAGCGGATGTGCCTCACCTTTGAACACTGAAAGTCTCAGCCTGTCATACCCACTCTGATGGGCTTATTTCTTACACCATGAAGTAGAACCTCCTGAGCTTTGCCCCAACCCTGAACACCAGGGCACAGAGATTCCCTGTTCCACTGCCAAGATAACTGTTCCAGCCAGGGAAGTCCCAAGGGCCCCTGGAGAGCCCCCTACAGGCTTGGGTCATTGGTGTTCTGCCTTCCACCTGCCACCCCCATCTCTACAAGCCACAGGGAAAATAGCATGTTGCTCACTTATTCAATGTCTGTCCATCAGTGGGGAGTCGCAGTGGGTGGGAATCTAAGAGGGAGAGATGCAGTGTTCAGGGTGTTGGAGTAACATTTTCAAAACTGGGACAGGCTGGATGCTGCTGCAGGAAGAGCCCTGGGGTAGACAGGGGAGTTCCCAGACTCCCATCCCCGCTCTGACATTCCCAAGGATGTGCAGAAAGCCTCACCGGTCTTAATTCCCTCATCTGTGTGTATATTTGTAAAAGTTGGTTCAGATCATCTCCAAGCCCCCTTCTGGACTTGCACCTGGCCACCTCCATGAGATTGTGTTTAGCTCCCGGAAGGAACAGAGGCCCTCATCCCTATGTGGGAGTCTTTCTTTCTTCTATTTCCCACTGCCTTTCCTGGCTTGAGCCCTCACACACATCTGAGGAACATGCAGACACCTGTGGAGGTGAGAGCCTACAGTGCCGGCACGGGCTGGGCTTGCGTAGATCTTCCCATCTTGGGCATCAGCACCATCAGCTCCTGCCTTCACCCAGACCCCAGGGATCTCCAGGGGCCAGAGGTGGGATTTAGGTGTGGGAATTAGGGAAAGAAGAAAGTCAGATGCAGGCTTCGCATAAAAGGCCACCCTCCTGATGTGTTGCTTTGAGGTACCATGAGACCCTCTGCCCAGACAAGTCACCTGCCAGCCTGCCCACCTCGAGGAATAAAGTGGATTCCTTCTTTAGGATAAGGCATGTGTTGCTTGGAAACACTGTTAAATGTGGCTACAGGCCTGTAACCTACAAATCCACACTGGAATTCTGAAATTCCACACTTATGGTTTGTCTAACCTTGGGAGCAGATGAATGGGATGGTAATCTTTCTATGTGAATAAAAACCAGAAGGTGAGATCTAAAGCCAGAAAGAAAGGATCAAGAATAGAACTAGAACTCCAGAGATTAGTGATCCTGGGAGAAAGGAACATCCTCCGCATGTGTGCCCCAGACAGATCAGACACCTGCAAAGTCTGTTTACCCAGCAGATCCACAAAATCAAGTCTCACCTATCTCTGCCCCAACAGATAGCACTTGACTCATCAGCTCCCCAGCCCCTGGCCCTGCTTCCCACTAAAAATGCTACGACTTGGGGACTTCAGCACTCTAAAACCCCAAGTCTCCATCAGAAGGAGTGCATGTGTAATATGAAAACCTTTGTTGGAAGAGCAAAACAGAAGCAGACTCCCTCCTCCTCTCCTTAAAAAAAAAAAATTGCTACTCTTCCCTAGCAATAATATACTGGCCTAGGTCTTAAAGAAAATTAGAACTTGGAATTGGTAACAAAACATTAAGAATGCTGCAAGGAGGGGAATGCTAGTAGAAGACTAGTGCAAAAGCCCCTTCCCTACCCCAATGTAAGCAAATCCGAACTTAGTAACACTCAGAAACCAACAGGAGATGACTCATGAAGTGGCATGTCCACCTCTTTCCTGGAAAAGAAAAAGCGGAAGCAAACATTCTTTAGGATCTTCAGAATCTTTTTGTGGTGGTAGTTGGGGGTAGGTAGACAAACTGGCTGGCTTTTTTTGTTTTGTCTTCTGCACCTCCTCAGGGTATAGTATTTATCCAAGGCACTGTGTCAATCTCAATAAATGCTGAGTCATCAAACAATCGGTTTCCTCCTGGGCTTGAGCCGGAGCCTGCTCTGCGTTGAGCGAGATTGATGAGACCAGCCAAGCACAGTGAGGGGGCCGACTGCTAGTAGACTTTTAATTAATGAGTTTGATATTTCCATCAGCAAAGGCAGGGAGTGTTGTATTGGATCTGCTATCCTGGAAAACTCTGGGCTTGCCATCTCTGACGATATTAATTGGCAGGCCATGTGGCTGCTCTGCCTTGTCCTGTCTCCCAGGGGGCAGGAATTCATCTGTGTCCACAGAGCACAGAGCAGCCCTGTTGCATAAGTGAGGTAACATCTTTTCTACTAACGGTTTCCGTTGTTTTGGCGCCTCCACGGGGTGGTCCACACCCAAGCCCTTAGCCTCCTTCCCTTTTAGCCTGTGGAATGTGTACATTTCATTCTTTTTGAAAGCTTCAGAGAGCCCTATGCTGGCTGCTTTTGTACAGCTGTGCTGTTTTCCATGGCCACTCTGTTTGGTGAAAGAGAGGCACTCCCCCAGGGCTGCCCTAGGCACAGAGGTGATAACTTATTATTCAGAATCTGCTCTGAAGGCTGCTCAGTGGGACCAGAGAAAGGGCTGGCTTGGTGCAGGGCTGTGGTGGGTGAGGAGGAGCCACCCACAGCCAGGTGCCTGGCTCTGAGTGGGCGTCCTTGGTCCTTGTGAGAGATGACTAGCAGGCCCCCAGGCACTGAGCATTCGGACTAGTGGGGCTGGGTTGTGCATTGTCCCAGGACATCAGTCACAGAACCACTAGCCACTAGTTGGTTGCCTTGGGCAGTTCCAGTTATAAAGGTTTTGATTTTTCCAAATAGAGGTAGAAAGATCTGGCTTGGAGAATGGGGACTCTCACAGCAGAGTGTGTTGAGCCTTCTCCCCAAAGGCACAGAGCAGAACTACTTTCACCAACTAAGAGGGAGTTGTGCTCTCAGCAGCACCAGGACTCATGGTTCATGTGGAGGCTGAGGGTTATTAGAAAGCAGACCCTGACCCATCACTGGAAGGACAGTGTCTCGCTGCAGAAAGCACAGAAGTTCATGGTCCTTCATTCAGCAGGTGTTTGAATGCCAGTATGTGTTAGATCCTGTTCTACACACTGGGGCAAAAGGTGAATGGTTTTTGAAAAAGCCCTTCTCATTCTTAAGGAGCTTAAACGTGTGGGGATGGGGGAAGAAAGTACAGACAGGAATTGAACACGAATTACCCTCCACGGGCCGTAAACAACAATGAAGCAGAGTAAAGGCGATGGAGGGAGAGACCTGTGGGGGCCTGAGGGGTGCGGTTTCACTTTTGATGGCCAGAGCAGGTCTCTCTGAGAAGACACCTGAGTGAGGGGAGAGGATAAACCAAGGTGATTTGGGGGAACAGGTGACAGGTATAGCACAGATGCACAGGCCTTGGGGCAGGAAGAGCCCGGGTGGGTGTGAGGACCAACGCAGTGCACCCTGGGCTCAGATGGAGTGAGGAGACGAATACTGGGAGCATGACTGCAATCAGGAAGGATCTTCTGACTTCAAGGGCAGCCCTGGTCCATGAAACCTCCAGAGACATGAGCAACCCTGTCCCAGGCACTTCAGCTTCTGTGAGCTTAGGGGCGGGAGAGGAATTAAAACACATCTGCAGGACCATTTCGAAGATATTTTAGCCAATCGTTTCAAAGTTGACTTACGATCCAAAGGAGGTTGATTTTCAACTTTTGCTTTCATAACTCACCTAGTTTAAAAAACATACTGTGCTTACTTAGAAGAACATTCTCAGAGAATGGTCAAAAAAACACTTCTAGAGTTTGGAGAATTAAAGGTGTTGTCCCTACCTAGGGCTGTGCCTGTAAATTTCTATGATGTGGTAACTGCACAGCAGCAAGGACAGATGGCAGATGAGGCTTCTCTGATCGGCATTGTCCAACCAGTTTTCCCACGTTAGCTGCTAGAAACCATGCACTGGCTCTTCCTACAGTACTAATATCCCACTTCAAAATATAAGACAGAACGAATCCCATAGCTACATTTGTATCCCCAAAGACAAACTAGTAAAGGCAATTCTTTAGCATATAGCTGGAACATTTGCTTAATTTAAAAGGGACTATATCAACCTCATAGTTACAGGATTTCCCTCCAGTGTTGGTTCTGATAAGCTGTCCCAAATAAGCTTTTAGAAGAAACACTTTGAGCAATATTGCCTGCAAGAGTTAAGACTAACCACTCCCCCCACTCCAAAAAAAAAAGGAGCTGCTGAATGGTGTTGAATAAGGTTGAAACCTAAGGTGTTATTTATCATGCTCAGGGGATGCTGCTGCCTGCTTTGTGTTATTAAAGCATCTCTCACTGCACCCAGCAGCCCTGACAGTCACAAAGGCGGGGGGAGAGGGGGGTGGTGAATTTGGCTGCAAAAGTTTGTTACCTGCTGTGTCTGCCAACAGCTGTGTTAGCTGGCTGGGAAGACTGGGGGTGGCTGGTACCTAGAGAAATATAATTCAGAAAGCATTGTCTCACCTCCCTGGGGTGTGGAGCTGAGTGTGGGATTGGTCCTTTCCTGCTGTTGATGAAAGATCAGGAACATGGGCCTACCTCCAAAATTGTTTAGGTGAGCAAGAAAAACAAATCCCCCTGATGCCACTTTAATACATGGATTAAAATAACAAAGCCAAGTCAGAGACCCGCATTCATGAATCAAAGCCTCAGAGGGAGATGGGGGGAAGAAACGAGGCTCAAAAACAATAGGAGGTATGGGTGGCATACACACTGTTAACCACGGCTCTCCCAGACTGTAGTCTTGGCTCAGGTTTTAGATCATAGGTTGTCGCAAGGAAGTTACATGTTCTTAGGTGGCATTCATAGGACTGGAGATTTCAGGACCCACTTGGTGATGATGTCATACACTCTGTGCTAGTCGATGGCACATTCTATTTTAGAGGAGTATTGACTGTGTGCAGGATGCTCAAAGAATGGCGAGGGGTCTTGGTCTTCCCAGGTCACCTGCTGCTCTGTGAGCCATCTGGATATTAGGAGGATGTTAAGGGAAAGCGAAGTTTTGCTCCATGGTAAGTTCTGGTTACTTCACAGCCACCTGTAAAACCTGCCAGTAGTTGGCTAATTCAGAGGGCATGGCCTTGTTCCCGGCAGGGTAGGGCAGAACCCCTGCCTTCCTAACTGTGACATAGATCATGCTTCCTTGCACCACTCTAGGCTTTATTTTGTAGGGTAGTTTCTCCTATTGGGTTGTTTTCTGTTTGATTTTGCTTGTATGTCTAGAAAAGTGAAATCTGTTTTGATCATTTGCCAAGCTAATTTAAAGGTGCTCATAAAGTCAATGAGTGGTGAAGTGCTTCTAGTAATAGCAAATTAGATGCACTGGAAGAGTGTTTTTCCCACATTGCACACACTTCCTAAATGGAATTATTTGATTAAACAAGCTCATGTATTCTAGATATTTTAGTCAATTATAAACACATTTATTTAAAAAAAAATTTTTTTTAAAGGATCCCTTATTTGTGACTGAGGGAATGCAGGCTCCTTAACTTGGTCTGCAGGGCACTTCTATTCATTGATAAGCTCTGAGGTGCTGGCAGTGGCCTGGGTTCTGAGGATGTGACAGCCCAGTGGTCCTCTTGGTCCATATTGAGGACTCTGGTCCAGGCTGAGCAGGCATGTGCATGAGGAAGTGTTGCTGTCCCGTGGGCTCCGGAGAGACGTGCAGGCCCCATTGGAGCAGGATACTGAGCTTGGGGGCACCCCCACCAACCCACCAACCCACGTGGTGTAGGAAGGTTTCCCAGGAGAGTGATGGTCAAGAGCTAATAATAAGAAGAAATTAACCATTAAAGGATTGATAAGACAGAGCCTGGCAGAAGAAACAGTGAAATGTTCAGGCAGAAGCTGGAGGGCAGGAAGAGGCTGGGGAGAGGAGCTGGGTCCACCCAGGTCAAGTTAGGAGAATAAGAGGAGTTCAGTGTTTCCTTAGGATAAAGGAAGAGAAGCCATTCACGAGCTGATTCTCACTGCCTCTACCTACCCAGCCGTGACTTTTTTCAGTTCTCCTGTTTTGGCAATGTAGAACTCTTCACATTTCCAAACCCGTGCCCTTCCTCCTTCCAGACCTTTTGGCTGCTTGTTCTTTCCACCTAGAATGGCCCTCCCCTCAGCTGCCTGAGACATCCCACTCCCGGGCCTAATCCAGATGACCCCCGCCTCTTGTGAAGACTTCATGGACTCTGAGGCTACCTCCTTTTCCTTCTAAATCACCTTATTGTAATGGTTCTCAATCAGGGGTGATTTTGCCATCAGAGGACATATGGAAGTGCCTGGAGACATTCTGGTTTTTCACAAACTGAAGGTGGGAGGAGGGTGTGTGATAGATACTGGCATCTAATGGGTAGAAGCCAGGGATGCCGCCAAACACCCAGCCATGCACAGGACAGTCCCCCACTCCCCTAAGAGAGAATTATCCAGCCCAGAATGTTGACAGTGTCAAGGCTGAAAATCTTTGCTTTATAGGAAGCTGCTACAGCCCTTATTGGTATCATTACTGTGTATGCACCTGTCCCTCACCCCTGCCGGGCTGCACACTCTCTGAGGGCAGCTACCATATTAGACTGTTCTTGCATTACTATAAAGAAACACCTGTGGCTACATAACTTATAAGTAAACAATGTTTAATTGGCTCACAGTTCTGTAGGCTGTATAGGAAGTGTAGTGCTGGCATCTGTCCCAATGAGGGCCTCAGGGAGCTTCCAGTCATGGCAGAAGGTGAAGGGGGAGCAGGCATCATATGATGAGAATGGGAGCAAGAGAGATTGGGGAGGTGCCACACACTTTTAAACAACCAGATCTCATGTGAACTCAGTCAGAACTCATCCCTCACCAAGGGAGTGGTGCTACAGCATTCATGGGGCATCCACCCCCATGACCCAGTCACCTCCCACCAGGCCCGACCTCCAACACCAGGAATCACATTTCAACATGAGATTTGGAGGGAATGAACGTCCAAACCATATCAGCTACCATGAGTCAGTCTGTCTCATTTGGCATCCCCTAGTCCTGGCAAGGCTCCTGGTACAGAGAGGTGTATCAGGAAATGTGTGATGGATGAGTGACAGCCTTGCCCTGTGTCATACCGTAGGCCAGAACTAGGCTTGGTGAGTGGGTGCCTATATGGATAAAACATCGCCACTCTCGGTGCTTTTTCTTCTGTACCTTGCCCTCATCACCAAGTCACATTTTAGCCTCTGAAGACATGCAACATCTGTTGCATTAATTATTATAGGCAATACATTGCCAAAGAATAACAACTTGGTATGACTAGTTTGATGCTTGTACATTTTTATCAGCTTTATCTGATTTGACCTCCTGTGGGGAGGAAAGCCACCCCCTTTGCCTGACTCTCCATACCAAGAGTCCCTGACTATGCTTATCATTTACTTGTGGGATGAGGAGTTCTGCTGGATATAAAGACATAAGACCAGCAGCTCACAACCTCTAGAGCCTCAGAATTACCTGGACAACTTTTGAAAATACTCTCATCAGAGCCTCCTCCTTGTAACTCTTGGAAACCCATCCACAGATAAACGGATGAAACAAACTGAGTCTGCTCCAATTGAGGGGAAAGAAAAATTGGAAAAATCCTTGAAATTTGAAGGAGTTATAGACCATTAAGCATGCTGGCTGGGCACCAGTGGCTCATACCTATAAACCCAGCACTTTGGGAGGCCAAATCACTTGAGCGCAAGAGTTGCAGACCAGCCTGGCCAACATGATGAAACTCCATCTCTACAAACAATACGAAAATTAGCCAGGTGTGTTGGCATGCACATGTAGTCCCAGCCACTCAGGAGGCTGAGGTGGGAGGATTACCTGAGCACAGGGAAGTCAAGGCTGCAGTGAGTTGAGATCTCACGACTGCACTCCAGGTTGGGTAACAGGATGAGACCTTGTCTTAAAAAAAAAAAAAAAAAGTATTGATACAGTGCTTAGAGCTTTTTGCAAGCGCTTGATAGTATTGTGTATCTTAATTTTCTATATGGGACCTTAAGAGACAAACCTAATGTAAGGCCACTACAGCTCCATCAGCAGCTCCCCAGAGTGGCTGAGGTACCTGTAAGTGAGAGTCGCCACCATTTGAGTTCCTGGGATGGGGAGAGCTAGTGACCTCAATCCTGTGCTCCAGCCTGTTGCCATTTTTTCCTGCCCCTTTCTACGTGATGCTGAGGGTGGGGTAGCTGCTCCCTTAACCCATCTCTGGGTGCCTTGAGCTTAATTTAAAACTAGGAGAGGAAGGAAAGATAGCATTTAAGCATTGTACCCAGTTGAAATTCAAACCTCATGCAGGCTTCTGCTGGCTTAGTCCACATTCCTAGAGTTGCCTTTCTTGGTTTTAGTGCCATAAAGTCTAGAAGAGTTGGGAAGGTGATTCTCTGATGGGTGTGCAGGTGAGTCCTTGGGTCTGTATGGTCATCTGTCCTCCACTCCACATGGTCATCTTCTAGGTTGCAATCCCAGTAGTCACCAGTGAGTCCCTCTGCCACTGCACA
Organism: Sapajus apella; assembly: GCF_009761245.1. Classification (NCBI taxonomy): domain Eukaryota; kingdom Metazoa; phylum Chordata; class Mammalia; order Primates; family Cebidae; genus Sapajus; species Sapajus apella. The sequence goes on along the minus strand of NW_022437049.1, from coordinate 2,823,296 downwards.
CATGCTAGTCATTATGTGTCGTGGTACTGTACTGAGGATGTCACTTTTTGAGACTCTTTCTACACAGGTTGAGACGAGTCCTCCAGAAGATGACTGGATCCCGTGACTTGGGCTAGAAAGGGGGAGGTGGTTCCTTGTGTCAGTCAGTGCAGCCTTGCTCGTCATATTGGAGAGGCTGGCCACTCAGACCAAAACCTAGAAGCCTTCTTACTACTCAACTTTTTATCTTTTGCCACACCTAGCACAGTGTGCAATGCTTAATAGAATGCTTTGTTTGTGGAATGATTTTCTAAACAGCTTTATTGAATATAATTCACATACTATTCAGTTCTCCCATTTAGAGTGTATATTTCATTGGTGTTTGTTTGTTTGTTTGTTTGAGACGGAGTTTCACTCATGTTACCCAGGCTGGAGTGCAATGGCGCGATCTCGGCTCACCGCAACCTCCGCTTCCTGGGTTCAGGCAATTCTCCTGCCTCAGGCTCCTGAGTAGCTGGGATTACAGGCACATGCCACCATGCCCAGCTAATTTTTTGTAGTTTTAGTAGAGACGAGGTTTCACCATGATGACCAGGATGGTCTCGATCTCTTGACCTCGTGATCCACCCGCCTCGGCCTCCCAAAGTGCTGGGATTACAGGCTTGAGCCACCGCGCCCGGCCTATTTCATTGGTTTTTAAAATATATTCAGAGTTTTGCCACCATCACCACAGTCTGATTTTAGAAAATTTTCATCACCACAAAAAGGAATTCTGTATCCATTAGCAAGCATACCCATTTGCCCAGTTCTCCACCCTCGCTCCAGGCAACCTCAAATCTACTTTCTGTCTAGATATTTGTTTGTTCTGGACGTTTCATATAAACGGAGTCATGCAATATGTGATATTTTGTGACTGGCTTCTTTTGCTTAGCATAATGCTTTCAAGAGCTATCCATGTCATAGCATGGATCAGTACTTTATTCCTTTCTATTAACATAATATTTCATTGCGTGGATATACTATATTCATTGGTTGATGGATATGTGGGTTGTTTTCACTTTTTGGCTCTTATGAATAATGCTGCTACAAACATTTGTGTACAAGGTTTTGTGTGGACTAGGTTTTCATTTCTCTTGGGTATATGCCTAGGAGTGGAATTGCTGGGTCACATGGCAACTCTGTGTTACACCTTTTGAGGAACTGCCAGAATGTTTTCCAGATCGGCTGCATCATTTTACATTCCCACCAGCAGTGTATGAGGGTTCTGATTTCTTCATATTCTCACCAACACTTGATATTGTCTGTCTTTATTATAGCCATCCTAGTAAGCGTGAACTGGTATCTTATTGTGGCTTTGATTTGTATTTCCCTAATAAGATATTGAGTGCCTTTTATATGTTTATTGTCCATTTGTATATCTTTTTTGGAGAAATGTCTATTTCAGTTCTTTGCCTCATTTTTTAAATTGGGTTGTCTCTTTGTTGAGTTGCAAGTGATTTTTATATATTCATGCTACAAGTCATGTGTCACAGGAGTCCCAAGGCACCCAGCCACAGACCAGTACTGGTCTTTAGCCCATTAGGAACCAGGTTGCACAGCAGGAGGTGAGTTGTTGGCATGCAAAGCTTCTTCTGTATTTACAGCCACTCCCCATAGCTCACATTACTGCCTGAGCTCTGCCTCCTGTCAAATCAGCCATGGCATTAGATTCTCAGCACAAACCCTTGTTGTGACTACATGTGTGAGGGACCTAGGTTACACACTCCTTATGAGAATCTAATACCTGATGATCTGCCACTGTCTCCCATCACCCCCAGATGGGACCATCTAGTTGCAGGAAAACAAGCTCAGGGTTCCGCTGATTCTGCATTATGGTGAGTTATATAATGATTTAATTACATATTCCAATGTAATAATAATAGAAATAAAGTGCATAATAAATGTAAATTGTTTGAATCATCCTGAAACCATTCCCCCCGACCCTTGTCCGTGGAAAAATTATCTTCCATAAAACTCATGTCTGGTGCCAAAAAAGGCTGGGGACCACTGGTATATCAGATATGTGATTTGAAAATACATTTTCCCATTCTGTGGGTTGCCCTTCCACTTTCTTGATGGTTTGAAGTGTAAAAACTTAAAATTTTGATGAAGTTGAATTTATTTTTAGTTTGGTTCCTTGAGCTTTTGGCATTGTATTTAAGAAAATCCTGCCTAATCCAAAGGTCACAAAGATTTGTTGCTGTTTTCTTCTGAGAGTTTTATAGTTTTAGCTCCTACATTTAAGTCTTTCATGCATTTTGAGTTAACTTTTGTATATTGCGAGGTAGTGGTCCAGCTTTATTCTTTTCCCTGTAGATAACCATTTGTCCCAGCACCTTTAATTAAAAGACTATTCTTTTCCTCATTGAATTGTTTTGGCAACCTTGTCAAAAATCAAGTGACTGTCAATGTGAAAGTTAATTCTGTTTCATTGATCGGTATGTCTGTCTTTATGCCAGTAACGCACTGTCTTTATTACCATGTCTTCTAGTAAGTTTTAAAATTTTAAACTGTGATTCTTCCAACTTTGTTCATCTTTTTCAAGATTGCTTTGGGTATTCTGGATCCCTAGATATTACATATTAATTTCAGGACCAGCTCATGAATTTCTGCAGAGAAGCCATGCAGGATCTTCATAAGGATGACATTGAATCTGTAGATGAATTTGAGGAGTGTTGCCATCTTAAAAAGTGTTTTGGTCTATTATCTCAGGATGTCCTTCCATTTATTAAGATCTTCTTTAATTTCTTTCAATAATGTTTTTTTGTTTACCAAGTATGAATTTTATACTTGTTAAATTTATTCCTAAGTATTTTTATGCCATTATAGTGGGATAGTTTTCTTAATTTATTTTTCAGATTGTTCATTGCAAATATATAGAAATATAATTGAGTTTTATATATTGAAGTTGGACCCTGCAATCTGAACTCATTTATTAGTTCTAATAGTTTTTAAATGAATTTCTTAGGATTTTCTATATACAAGATTGTGTCATCTGCAGACAGAGGTAGTTTTACTTCTTCCTTTTCATTCTGGATGCTTCAGTACAATGCTGAATAGAAGTGGCGAGAGCAGACACCCTTGTCTTCCTGAACTTAGGGGAAACGCATGCAGTCTTTCACCATAAAGTGCGGCATTAACTATAGATTTTTTATCAGGTTGAGGATGCTTGCTTCTATTTATAGTTTGAGTGTTTTTATCATAACCATTTGCTAGTATTTCACTGAGAATTTTTCAATCTATATTCATAAGAGATACTGGGCTGTAGTTTCAGATTTTTTGTGATGTGTTTGGTTTTGGTATCAGAGTAATACTGGCCTCATAGAATGGAATTGGGAAGCGTTCCCTCTTCTAATTTTTGGAAGAATTTGTAAAGAGTAGATACTGTTTAAATTTTTGGCAAGTGGTGGAATGATTTTGAAGTATGTATTTCCATTTCATGCCCAGTAAGAGTAATGTAGAACCATCTACATTTATCAGTCAGCTGCCCTATGCAGTGCCTGCTGCTTGGTGCTTCACATGTGTCATCTCGTTGAATACTGAAAAACCCTGTGAAGTGGGTTTTCATTTTATAGAGGAGGAGACAGGTTTATAGAGCCCAGGGTCTGTGTGGCTATGAAACATGTTGTCTTTGCCATATATCACCCTTAGGATGTGATCACAAGAGATCATTCTGTGGGTAATGGTGATGGATCAGCCAACCTTGGGGGAACAGAGATCTCAAGTCTGTAATCCTGAATTTTGAGGGGGCACTGGCATGTGTTATTCGTTCTCTCCCTGCCTGTTTTTGCCTTGCTCAACTATGTCCTCATCTATGTCAAAAAGGCAGGGATGTGATTTTAGTAGGGAAAATTACTTGATGGCCTCCTGCAGAAGGAATCTCCAGGGGTTCCAAGTACAAAGGTGAATCAATTGCAATTTAGCCTCCATGTTATAAAAGACCCTTTTCCCCCCTCCTCTATACCAACTATGATTTCAGATTCTCTTAGAACACAGTTGAATGTTTACTTTTGAAAAATCCATACAAATTATTGCTCCAGTAATAAATAGCAAAACTTTTAAAAATCTTGCTTTGCATTTTTAATTCTTATTCGTCTTTGAGTAGACCACAATTTTTCTTTAATTAATAGTTTTTCTTTTCTGCCTTTTTTTTTTTTCTGGTAATAGTCACCTTATTTTGGTTTTCTTTGTCAGCATCATCTGAAGTCCAACACTAGATTGGACAGTTGAATGTCAATAGCAAGTCATCACGTCTTTCCCAGAATTTGAATTATCCTGGTCCAATAAGACAGGTAAAGCAAGTGGGATGAAGACCAGAGATAATTTGTTCATTGTGAGCTTTTGGCCTTCCTAAGACTCAGATTTGAGAGCTCAAATTTTAGTACTACAGGCAAACAAATACAAAAACATGAAAGCCTGTTACCTTTGTAAGTTCCTCAACAAGGCATGTGAGCTTGGGATAGACTTTTCATGGTGCTTTTATGGGCATTAGGTGACCAAAAATAGTACAGAGCTCATCTGTCTTGTCTTAATGGGATTTTTCTTTCAGTACACAATTTTTCCTTGAAAACAAAAGAAGCTTTGACCAAATCAGTTTTCTCCTTTATACCTATCCAGTTAAAATCCAAATCCCACAAGAGGAGCCTCTCCTCTTTCCAGCATCATGAGACATTTTTTTCCACTGCTGCTCTCTTCCAGCGAGTTGCAGACCTGGAGCAAGAAAATGCTCTCTTGAAAGATGAGAAAGAACAGCTCAACAACCAAATCCTGGGCCAGTCTAAAGGTAAGTACCAAAACACCTGAGTTTTATTCGGGGTTTTAATCTCTTTCCCACACTGATTTCCCCCTGGCAAGCATGCATTTAGACCAGAGGCTACAGAGGGGAAAGAATTTTAATAGAGGCAGATGAAAAAAGAATAATGACCTTTAAGATCCTACTAAGACCTTCGGCCTCAAGAGTCTAAAGAGGTGAGTCGTGCGTAATGAGCAGTGTGCTACGTGGGACTTGGAGTCAGGGAGGCCTGCACTCGATGTCTGACTGCCGTGTGCTTCTGTGCAGCCTTGAGCAGGTCTTCAGTTTGTTCATCTGCTACATGGATATAAAGGTTTAGACATCAGGGGGCTGATTGGAGGAACGAGGAAGAGGCTGCACGTGAAGTGCTTAGGAGGGTGCATGACACGCAGTGAGTGCTCAGGAGCTGTCGTCATCACTGGGTTTCACACATGTCTTTCATATCCACCCACCCATCATGGTTCCTTCTACCCAGTGGGTCATCTGTTAATGTTTGCTAAAGAAAGGGTCCTGAATCAGATCCCAGGTCAGCCCACCAGATCCTGGGCTGCCATCAGTCCCCATGTACCACTCAGCTGTGGAGGAGCAAAGAGTCCACAGACCCCAGTTTCTGCTGCGACTCAGAGTGATCTTGAGTAAATCCCCTTCTCCAATCCTCAGGTTCCTCATTCATGTCACAAGAGAATGGAACCACACGACCTCATAGCCCCACCCAATGTCACATCTTTTTGAAAACATAAACTGTTTTTAAATCTCCTTTTAAAACACTTTTCTGTCCATTAATGTGAATGATAAGTTTTGGCAGAGGAGCAGCCCATCCTTGTCTGTTTGCCTTCCCTCCTTTCAGCCCAGTCTCCTTTAATCTCCCTGCATTCCAAAAACTGAAAGATCAGGACTAGGAAAAGAAGTGTGGAATAAGCCTTGGTTCTTCCGGGAATGCTGCCAGCAGTTGCTGTGACAGTTGGCAGAAGAGAGGCTGGGGAATCAACTGAGGGAATTCTCACCTACGCTGACAACTTCTCTCTCCCCATTCCCTGAGAGCAGCCTCTTTCTCTCCCTGTCTGAATACTAAGCCAGAGTAATGAGCCTCACCTTTGCTCTGCAGTAGGTGAGGAGCATAACAAATTCATCAAAAGCCTCTGATGAGCTTGTCAGGGGCAGTCTCTTAACAAGAGATTAATCAGAAAGCTTGAGTCAATACATGTGAGGCAGTCCATCCAGAAAAACTGCAGCTTAGCGTGTTGCTTTCCAGATGAATTTGCCCAGAATTCTGTGAAGGAAAACCTCCTGATGAAGAAAGAGCTGGAGGAGGAGCGATCCCGGTACCAGAACCTTGTGAAGGAATATTCACAGTTGGAGCAGAGATACGACAACCTTCGGGATGAGATGAGCATCATAAAGGCAAGCAGGGTGCTTCTGCTGTGCCGTGGCATGGGTCCCCTGGCTCCTGTCTGGCTTTCAACCCCCGATCTCAGACACTGCCTTCTGATATGGGATGTTCGGTCCATGTGTTGTATGCGCAATGCTTGCCATTACTGCAGAGAGGCAAAAGTAGCTGGGCTGGGTGATCCATCTCTGCGGACAGCTCCTTTTCCAACTTCAGGATCTTGTGAAGACCTCAGTTATGAGTTTAAGGAACATTCCACCCAAGTGTGTTATCTTTCCTGTTTCCTGTGATGGGAAGATTCCTGCGTGGAAACAGCAATGGGGTGTGGGAGTTCTCAGCTTCATTAACGTGTGTGTGGCAGAGAGACCTACAGGGCCTATATATTTTACAGACCCACAGGGCCTATAAAATATCATAAAATTGTCTCTATGTATACTGCATCTCATCAGATCAGTAGGCACAATCCAGCATTCCTGGACACAATCTGTCTCCTAATCTGATGAGATGCAGTATACATAGAGACAATTTTATTGTATTTTAGGATCTGTCATTCTTTTTCACCCCATGTAAACATTTCCTCCAGAAATGAGTATTCAAACAAGATGGAGTAAGTTAATTGCATAGAAGCCAGGAAGAAAAGCTAAATAGGAACATCCTTAGAAGTCTAAAATTGTCCTGCCAAGCTCAGTTTTCACACTGAAAGCCAAATCAGATGCAGGAAAAAAAAAAGTATTTTTAAATGAACAGTATAAATGGTAAGCTATTTTTAATATGCTGCTATTTTCATAAAATTTAGGGAGTGCAGGTTGAAGGGAGGGTCCATTCTGGGCAGATGTGGAACATTCTTTTCAACGGGGTGGTGGGTAATGTGACTGCCTTTATGTGTGTCAAAAGCAAGACTGGGAGTGAAAGGTTTTTTTAGGAATTCTCAGAGAAATTGGCCCAAGTGTGAGGAATTTGCATTTCATTAAGCGATGAAAAGTAGATTGCTACAGTAAGAACTATAGGTGAAATGTTTCGTAGGACTAGCTCTATTTAGCCATCATTCCGAGAAGCAATGATGCCTATTCTTGTTGACAAATGAGGCAGAAGGATAACTCTAGGGCCTGCCACCATGAGAAGTAAGTTCTTATGAACATTAGCTTCTAATGAACTATCACATTTTTCTCATTGAACAGCAAACTCCAGGTCATAGACGGAACCCATCAAACCAAAGTAGCTTAGAATCTGACTCCAATTACCCCTCCATCTCCACATCTGAGATTGGAGACACTGAGGATGCCCTCCAGCAGGTGGAGGTGAGTGATGCGGGCTCTTCGCTGCTGTCCTCCTCCCGAGGGAGCGTGTGTTTTCTCTGTGGAGCTGCCCAAGAGAGATTTACTATTCTGCTGGTGGTGACCAGAGTGCCCAGGGGCTAATTCTTGAGAGCAGGATCACTTGGATTCCAGTGGGTTTAGAGGCAGTTCTCTGGAGCTAATACTTACTGCCCACAGCAATACGTTATTGTTCACCTTACGCCCTATCCAGAAAGGAGAGAGGACCTCTGATTCCTCTTGAAAAACCAAGAAACTGATACAGAGAGGTGAAATAGTTGGTTTAAGAAGAAACAGCTAAGTCATTAAAATAGACACAATTTATCATTCCCACTTAGTATCACAGTGCGTATAGTAATATCTATAAATACACAAGAAAATTGCCCCCCTCACTTAGAAGCTGGATGAAACTCAGGACAACAAATATTTGGAATGAAAGTATGCTGGGTGACTGTATCTTTGTTGGTAATAGCCTCTTAGAGTCAGTCACTAAATGTACCACACAGTGGACTGTGTAGTCTGTGTGTAATTTTGTCAAAGGTACAAAAGATAACATTTTTCCTCTGGCATTTGAAAAGAAAACCACAGGCATGTGTGCATGTGCACGTGCACACACACAAACACACACACACACACACACACACACACACCCCACCTTATAAAGCCTGTGGAGATAGACATGGAGGAGAGACAGAAGAAAACCAAATGGGTTTGGAGCATATCTTTGTGCAGTCTCTGCTGGTCAGTGCTAGAAAAACAGTGGTGACTAAGCTAGAGAAGTCCTGCCCTCAGGAAGCTCGTTTGACAGAGAGCTAGACAATAAGCAGTTAGGGAGGAAACATGGTATAACCGCAGGTACTGCTAAGTGCTATAAAGAAAAATAAAAGACCACAAGTGATAGAGAATGCTGGAGCAGAGGGTGGAGGGAGAGGAGGAGGTCCGATCTCCAGGACTGAAGCTCTCCTATCTGTTGTGCAGTTCGTCGTGGCTTGCTGGCTGCTGGGCGCCATGAGTAAGCCTTGCACGAGTGCTGGCTTGAGGCGCTTGGTTTTGCATTGCAGTCTTCTAAGTCTGGCCCCCTGGAGGCTTCAGTCAGCCTCAACTCCAGGCTTATTACCCCAGTGTTTGTATGTCTGACTATCTACATGTAGACATGAGCATTGTCACCACTGGGTTTATGTTCTTCAAGGACGCCAAGACTGGTCCAGTGCCAGTTAGACATGAAGCACTCATTAAATCCTGGTGGAACCAAATTCTGTTCTCTCACATGTACATACATGTGCTTAAAAATCCATGTGGATGTGTTCATACACATTACCCATTCACAGGCAGATACACATGTTTGTATACCCCTGTCCCCATGCATTAGAGTCCTGGAGGGCAAGCCCAGGCATGAATCCAAAAGGAACAAAATCTGGGAAATAGATGCTTTAAGATCTGTTGGATAAATAGGTTCCACGGCAGAGCAAGCACCGATTCCGTTTCAAGGTGCAATCAAGTGTTGGTTGACAGCGCATTCCGGTGATTGGTAACCACGCTGATTCTTCACCAGGAAGCGTTATGTCCCAAGTTTTGTAGTTTCTCTGCTGTGAGACCATTTTCCAAAAGTGAGCTCTTTTAACTCCCAAAGAAAATGCCTGTGTTTTCATCCATTTGTTCTTGGAATATATGATTGGTCATTTTAAGTAGCTCACACAAGAGGAATATAAATGGCTGAGATGTTATCTGGACAGAAAAGGAGCCTGGAACACCAACTCTGATATGAGAAATGCTAGTTGGTTGTCATTGGCTTTGTATTTGAGATGCAAATTGATGTTTTGGAGGAGAGGGGAGACAGATGGCTGATCGAGAGGGAGGCAGTGAGGTGCTGTGTGTTCCCTTAAGGCGTATATTTAGGGAAACCATTTTTCTGCGCCTGTCTTCCTTTGAAGGAAATCGGCCTGGAGAAGGCAGCCATGGACATGACGGTCTTCCTGAAGCTGCAGAAGAGAGTACGGGAGCTGGAGCAGGAGAGGAAGAAGCTGCAAGTGCAGTTGGAGAAGAGAGAACAGCAGGACAGCAAGAAAGTCCAGGTAGGTGAGGGGCTGCAGTGCTCTTATGGTGCTGGGATGAGAGAACAATGCAGCTCATGCCCCCAGGGCTCACATGGCAGGTGTAACCACATGTGATCATGCTCCTGCCAAGTCTCAGAGGGCTCCTTATTATTGCATTGGAGTCAGGCTGAGTCTTCTTTGAGCACCCCTACTCCACCCAGCTGAACAGGATTTCAGTTGGTGAAGCTGGGGGGAAGTCTGTGGCATCATCACCTACTTGCAAGGAGGGGAGCTCTCTGCCAGGAGGACCAGGGTGGGTAATATGAGTATAAATACAGCAGAAGTCAAATGTTCGCGGAGATATTGCCCTTCCATACCTGGGATCTGGCAGGGGCTTGGGTTCAGCCTTTATGGGTCAGAGGCAGACCTAGTGAGTGTCACTCATCCTACTCTCCCGTGGCTACTCCCTTGCCTTGGTTTGGATTATCAGCAGTCTCTTGGGTCTAGAAAGGATGTTGTTTGAAATCTTAGTAGCCCCAAAAGCAGGCCGGGCGTGGTGGCTCACACCTGTAATCCCAGCACTTTGGGAGGCTGCAGCAGGCGAATCACGAGGTCAGGAGTTCGAGACCAGCTTGACCAACATGGTGAAACCCTGTCCCTACTACAAATACAAAAATTAGCTGGGCGTGGTGGTGTGCACCTGTAATCCCAGCTACTCAGGAGGCTGAGGCAAGAGAATCACTTGAACCTGGGAGGCAGAGGTTGCAGTGAGCCGAGATTGTGCCACTGCACTCCAGCCTGGGTGACAGAGTGAGACTCTGTCTCAAAAAAAAAAAAAAAAAAAAAAAGGAAAAAGCCCCAAAAGCAATCGTTCCATCTGAAGGACCTAGTGGGCACCTATGCTGCACTCAGAACTATGCCAGTGCCAGGCATGTAGTAGCTACACAAAATGTTCATTAATGTAAGAGAAATCCCCATTGAGGAAGTTAAAATCTAGTTTGGGAGAACCAGATGTAACACTGATGAAAAGTAAAAAATAGCATTGGTACCACTTAAGTAAATGCAAAGTTGAGTGTGAACAGGTTGGTGCTTTAGGGGTAGAGAACCCATTGAATATAGCAGTCGTGCTGAGAAGGAAAGAACCATTTATTTCTTTGAAGATAGAAGAACCAATTCTAAAGGGCACAAGGCCAGTTTTGCTGTGGATTATATCATCAGCTGACCTCATAGTGGGCTTGAAAAAGGCCTTTTGAATGTTCTCAGGCCGAATTATTAATTGTGGAGTTTGACACCTACCCCATGTTTTCAGTCCCCACCCCTTCCACCTCTGTGCCCAGTCATTTTTTGCAACACCTGTATTCCCTTTGCAATCAAGTGTGATGCTGATTCTGATCTATATTGCCAGCAAATTCTTATGTGTGCATGTGTGTATGTATTTTTCCCCTGAGCAGTAAATGGGGAGGTAAATCTTGCTGATGGGTTTAAATCTCTCAGATGGATTTGATTCAGAATGGAAAGTAAAAAGATTAGGTTTCTAAATGCCTCATTCAATTAGAAGGAAAGCTGCCTGATAGGCAAGTGCAAATCAAACCTCTGAAAAGCTGCACAGATGACATCAGACAGTGCCTGCCATACAAGTTCTTGGCCTATCCAGCTGTACCTAAAGATTCATTCTCCAGGCTCCCATTGCAGACATGCCAGTGAATTTTGGAATCTTGGCTTTAGACCTTCTCTTGATTCCAGATAAAAAAGGATATCTTTTTTTCCTCCAAAATAATCACTGAACAATAGTTAGAACTCTAGGCTTAGGCCGTAGCTCTGTTGTGTATATTAAGGGTCTCTCTTTAGGGAGACTGGCCTTGTTTCTGACCGTTTAAGGAAGGAAAGGCAGGATTGGGTTGGGGGAGGATGTGGGATCCCTCTACAGCACCCTGAAATGGAGCTTTTGAAGGTCAAGTTTTGGATTCGCTGTTGGTTCAAAGAGGGATCCTGAGCTACCTGGGTCTTCATTCTGTGGAGAGATGGCTCAGGTCTCAGCCTCAGAGAGAGGCCACATACTGAGTGAAGAACAGCAGGGAAGCCCATTGAATGTACCATCGGTATGGGAGTGACTGAGCTGCCATGAGGGTGGGGCCTCTATGACAGTCTATGGTCGGTGCATTTGACCTCCCACCCAGCCACCTCCCTTTCTCAAGCCTGACAAAGTCACCTTGGCCAATAGGGGGATTCCTATGGGCTGCCCACTTAAAAATATGACCGCCAGCCCATCTTAATAGAGCCCTTTGAGTCTGAGTAGGTGATCTCCACTTCTGAGAATCCAACACATGCTCTGTTCATTTTTACCTCCAAAAATCCATCTTATTCAGGGACCATCATCCCCCACTTGAAATTACTCCTAGTAGTTAACCATTTATGAAGCTGTTTCTACCCCTTCTCACTGGCAATCCAAGTCTAATATTAGCTAAATAACTGTAGGAATCATTGTCTCAGCTGAATCCTAGTGAGCTGTTACTCCAGACATTGCCATAGACAAGCACTGGCTTTGAAGTTCTGATGTCAGAGCATGTTGCGTGTTGTGGGCCAGCTCTCTTGCTACCTGCGGCAGTGTCATGGAGGAAGCAGCTCTCTGCAAGGTGCTTAGAGTTTAGTTGGGAAACACACATTGGGAGCTCTTCTTCCTTATAGACTGAAACAGAGACGCAGTTTTACAGTGTGTTAGCTTCCTAAGGCTGCTGAAACAAAACACCACAACGTGGATGACAAAACAACGATTTATTGTCTCCGAGTTCTGGAGGCCAAAGTCAGAAATCCAGGTGTTGACACCCCATGTTCTCTTGAAGGCGCTGGGGAGGTTTTGCTTCATGCCTTTCTCTCAGCTTCCCGTGTTTCTGGCCATCCTGGTGTTCCCTGCCTGGCAGCTGCGCTGCTCCAGCCCCACCTCTGCCTCACATGGCCCTCTTCCCTGTATCTTCTTTCTACTGGGTTAGTGCCCACCCTAATGACCCTAGCTTAACTTGATTACATTTGCAAAGACCCTATTTGCAAATAAGGTCGTATTCCCAGTTTCTGGGGTAAAGACTTCGGCATCTCTCTTGGGCACAATTCAAGCCGTAACACAGTACTGTATGTAGTCAACCTACAAGTGCCTGTGGGGACCATGTGAGTGAAGGTAGGGGTGGGAACAGGAGGGAGGTGTTAATGGAGAACTTCATGCTGGCTGGAGCACTGAGCTGCACTTTGAAGGTAGGAAGGAAGTGAATTTGTAGAGGGTTAGGGTGTTGGATATTCACTCATAGGCAGAATGAGCAAGTTCGGCCTCAGTCAGAAACACCTCTGTGGAATATCTTGCTCAAGGTCCACACTTACCTTTGTCTCTCCATCTGTGCAGGCGGAACCACCACAGACTGACATAGATTTGGACCCGGATGCAGATCTGGCCTACAATAGTCTGAAGGTAAGACTCTTGGGGGACAAGCTTCCTGGAATTCTCACCTGGCGGAGGGCAGATGACAAAGCTGGGCATCAGGAAATTGGGCCCTGAGCCCCAGTCTGCTAACAAGGAGAGCCATAAGCAGGTAGCTTCCCCTTTCCATGCTGTCATTTATTCACCTTTGGAAAGAAGGAAAGTTTGTATCTACTATAGGAATGAGAATAAATATATTACCTACTCAACACAATTTCAGTTAAAATATGGCCACTAAAAATCACTTAGAAAAAAATCAAGGCTTGCATGGGCAGATGTAGGGCAGAGGGACCTGCTGGTGCATCTCCTGCCGGCATGGGGAGACAACGCGGCAGAACAGTGAGCAGGCCCCCGTGGCAGGGAGAAGTGCACGAAAAAGGGGTTTCAGGATAGGCCCAACCCATTTCCATCCTCAAAAACAGGATGATGTGGGAATTTATCCTGTCTGCCAGTCACTTACAGAACTACAAATAACTCTGGCTGGTTGGTCTGAAGGTAGTAAGTTATCTCAATAGATTTTTCAGTCTGTTACAGATCAAACTCCTTGTTCTGTTCCCTCCCCCGTCTTACTGCTGCACTTGACTTGTCAAAAAATAAATAACTCTGTATTTTTAGTAGAGACGGGGTTTCACCATCAGCTGGGCATGGTGGCGCGTGCCTGTAATCCCAGCTACTCAGGAGGCTGAGGCAGGAGAATTGCCTGAACCCAGGGGGCGGAGGTTGCGGTGAGCCGAGATCGCGCCATTGCACTCCAGCCTGGGTAACAAGAGCGAAACTCCGTCTCAAAATAAATAAATAAATAAATAAATAAATAAATAAATAAATAAATAACTCTGGTAACAGCTGCATTGCCCAGGAGAGCAGCTTTGAATCATTCCTTTGGCTTATTTCCAATTTCTTAAAGTGTAGTAAAATACACAAAAAAATTTACCATCATAATTAACTCTTTTTAAGTGTACAGTTCAGTGGCATTAATACATTTGGAATGTTATGCTAGCATCTCACCGCCATCTGTCTCCATAACTCTTTTCATCTTTTGAAACTGAAATTCTGTACCCATTAACAACTCCCCATTTCCTCCTCCCCCAAACTCTGGCAACCACGAGTATACTTTCAGTGTCTCTGCATTAGACAACTCTAGGTTCTGCACATAAGTAGAATTGTATTTTGTAACAGGCTTATTTCACTTAACATTATGTCCTGAGGTTCATCTATATCATTGCATGTGTCAGTCTTCTTTTAAGGCTGCTTCCCATTGTGTGTATATGGACCACACTTTGCTTTTCCATTTGTTTCTTGGTTGAATGCTGACCCTGGACAGCCACAGCCTCCTGCACCACTGATACATTTTTCTACGTAATTTCTTTGTAAACATGATTTCCATGGTTGATTAAAATTGTATGGCATGGCCAGGCGCAGTGGCTCACACCTATAATTGGGAGGCCAAGGCGGGTAGATCTTGAGGTCAGGAGATCGAGACCATCCTGACTAATAAGGTGAAACCCCATCTCTACTAAAAATACAAAAAATTAGCTGGGCTTGGTGGCCCGCACCTGTAGTCCCAGCTACTCAGGAGGCTGAGGCAGGAGAGTGGCTTGAACCCAGGAGGCGGAGGTTGCAATGAGTCGAGGTCGTGCCACTGCACTCCAACCTGGGTGACAGAGTAAGACTCCATCTCTATGATTATCACAATTATCCATTCTCTAATTGATGAATATATTCTCATGTTTTGCTATTATAAACCTGTGATGAAATGAGGCTTTTTTTGAGAGAGAGAACTGGACTGTCCATAAGTATTTTATTAAAATTCCTCAGAATTTTGAAACAAGCCGTATCCATTACTGTTTACTGTGGCTAGATTTGTAAGACAGAGCCATTTTCACAACTTTAGCCTGGTTTTATGGAACACGGATCCATTGTACTGGTTTTAAATCTTACAAAGTTACAGAATGGCAGTATAGTGTTGACTATATATAGAATGTCAATGATCCCTTATTCAAAACTGCCTCCAGCAGTAACGCTCATCCCGTGTGAAATATCTGCCTTGCAGTGATCATCCTCATAGGGTGCTCTCCAGGTATGTACCGACGTTTAAGAAACAGACACCCAAACTCTCTATAGAAAGGTTTCCTGCCCAGTCCAATATCCAGCTAACCTAGAAGCTTGCAGTCCTTGGGCTGCAGAGCTACCCGGACCCAGAGGCAGGAAATCTAAAGTGCGTGGTGTGCAGTGCCCAGCCTCAGCACACCCTCCCAGGGCGGCTTCACCCCACACATGCACATATCCTCCCAAAGCTTAATTCTTCACCAACATACTGATCCATCTCTGGACCCTGATTCCAACTGCTCGCTGCTCTGTAGGGACTGCAGCTGAACGCATCTGAACCCTGAAACCCCATCTTGTCTCAATAGATGACATACATGTCACCCAAGCATCTAGACTTTGTTCCCTCTTATCTCCCACATCCAAGCAGTCTCCAGGTCTTGACAATTCCACCTCCTAAATCTCATTCACATCTCCCTCTGCTCCCTGCCATGGGCCATGCTGTGTTGTATTCCAGCCAGGTGCCCCACCTCCCTGTGGAAACCAGGGAAACCCTTCTGAAGCCCTGCAATGACCATCTTGCTGCTTTTCCTGGATCCAGCTCCCTTCCCTGGGTTTTGGCAGCTCTCCCTAATGATCTGACTCTCGACTGCATCTCTTGAGCGCTGCCCCCTCTGCTCTGCCTTCTGCAGACTGCTTTCCCCAGCAGGTCCTGCTTGTTCTCCTCTGAGGCCTTTGTACCTGGAAGCCTCTTGCCTGCCTTTTTCACATAGCTAGCTGCTCCTGTCCTTTAGCTGTCAGACTTGTTATCTCCCCCAGGTCCTACCCCCCAGACTCAGTGATGGCGTTCTTCTGTTTTCCCTGGTGACTCTGGATTCACTTGTGTCATGGTGTGTTTCAGGCTGCAGTGCCATGATCTGTACTTTAGTGTAATTGATAGCTTCTAAGCAGGTGTTGTGCCTGCAGCATCTACCACACTCCCTGGCCTGAAGAAGGCAGATGATGGAGATTGGTGGGAGGGAGGATAACAGAATGGGAATTCTCCAACTGGAATGGCATGGCGTTTGGGTGCATCAAAAATATGTCTTTCACAAAAGTTCATCTGTTTCCAGTTATATGAGGTAGCTAGAAGGGTCAAACTCAGAGACAGAAAGTTGAATGATGGTTGCAGCAGATGAGGTGTGGGAATGGGGAGTTAGTGTTTAATGGGGACAGAGTTTCAGCTGGGAAGGTGCAAACGTTCTGGAGATGGATGGTGGGGATGGTTGTACAGCATAAATAAACTTAATGGCACTGAACTGTGCATGTAAAAATAGGTACGATGGCTAATTTTATGTTATATATTTTACCACAATAAAGCATGCATATTCTTTTGGCCCTGTTGACCAGAAAGGATGGTGCGGAAATGGTAGTGAGCCTCGGGGGGAGGGAAGAGGAGTGGAGAGGAGAGGTGATGGGTGGGACCGGTAGGGTGTGGTTAGGGGAGACAGTGTCCAGGAATGGTTAGAGATAGGATAAATAAAAATGTCACAGATATGCCCTGGGTAGAAATCCTTGAAAAACAACCAGAGCTTTCACCCAGCCTGGCCCTTTTTGTCTTGAGGGACGATCTCATGGCTCAGTAGGGCCTGGGTGGCTGTCAGCACAGGCACTCAGCTGACAGCTGTCACCAAGCTCGGTTCTGGCTGGTCAAGGCTGGAGGAAACCTTAAGCACCGGCTGTCCTCACTCCCTTATGCCACACCCGAGGAGGCTAAGGTTCCAGGATTGTGCAGTGTGCACCTTGAGCCAGGATGAGGACCCAGCGTTTTTGTCTCCATACCCAGTGCTCCTCTGGCATGTGACACTGGCTCTCCTGTGGATGGCCTTGGCCACCAGAATATCACCCAGGCACTGAGGGGATCCTTAACTCCTGAACTTAGTAAATAGACTCACCATAGGCTTGGTGACTCATCAGTAATCACTGAGTATTAAGCACCTTATTCTGGAGCCTTCATCATGTCTGCAGAGTTACTATCTCTGTGCATGGTTCTAAATCTTCTGGAAATCACCACATATATGGTGGAGTCATGGAAGGGGCCCTGGCCCAGGAGTCGGGATTCCTGGCCCTCTGTCCTGGGTCAGTCTCTAAACTTGCTGTGAGCCTTCCCCTCCCTGGGCTCAGCTTCCTTGCTCAGCAAATAAAGAGACTCATTCTACCCAGTGGTCTCGTAGTTCCATCATCCTGTGGCTCTGTAACAAACATGCAACCAGTGCATATACTCTTCCACATCTTTGGGTTTCCTTTGGGAAATTCTGGATCTCATGTATGCCAAGGTCCTGCCAGCAGTTGTGTGTGATTATCAGACTTCATCTCAAACCGAAAGTTAAATGCACTGCCCAGAAAATATAAAGTATGTTCCAAAGTTGAGTTCCAATAGCACATTCGACTCTGTGTGTAGGTAGTTTTTCTCTGCTGACGTTGACAGTTGGTGGCTTTCTATATGACCAAAACAGTGTCCCTAGTGTATCCTCCAAGTCATTAGTCCAGGATAAAAGGGATGCTTTCTGAAAAACAGGGAGCAAGAGGTTCTCTGGGCAAATACATTTAGGAAATCCTGCATTCTGTACCTTTTCTTGGAAAGTCACAACGTATGTGAACATATTCAGACTCTAGGAAGTCCTGTGTTTACTATATACCTTTTAAAATTGTTAGTCCAGCATTTCCACAAGGAGGATTTTCACAGCCAGACGTGTTTAGAAACACAAGCGCTGTTGAAGCACTTCAGGGAATGGCGCTCCAGAGGCATTGTGCAGGTGCTTCACGCCTGTGACTTGGAGTCATGAGTTCATATCCAGGCCCCAGCTTTGACTCCTTGCTGATGGCAGTCAGAACTTTCCATGTGTTTCAACGTTAAAGAAAGAAGCTTCCCAGTGGACAAAAGAAAGGAAGGATGGGAGGCCCACACAGGAAGAGGTCCCTGGGCCAGGGAGTAGTGGCAGCATCCCTTGGGCTGTCTTCCAGAGGCAAGAGCTGGAGTCAGAGAACAAGAAGCTGAAGAATGACCTGAATGAGCTGAGGAAAGCCATAGCTGATCAGGCCACACAGAACAACTCCAGCCATGGCTCCCCAGACAGCTACAACCTCCTGCTGAACCAGCTCAAGCTGGCCCACGAGGAGCTCGAGGTGCGCAAGGAGGAGGTGCTCATCCTCAGGACCCAGATCGTGAGCGCCGACCAGCGGCGACTCGCCGGCAGGAACACGGTAACAAGATGGTGGCCCCCGGTGGGGCTGTTGAGGGGTGATCCTAGGTGGTAGATTCATGTTTTTTTAATGTATCTTTACCCACGAAAGAGCAGTCTCTCTTACTGCGGGGTCTCCTGTAAAGGCAGAGCAAGGGACTTGCTGCCCTGTCAGCATAACCTTCCCTGGGGGATGCAGGTAGAAGCTTCTAGAATCTTCTGAAGTTAATATGAAGACATTTAATAGGTAACCTCAGGGGTGGCCTTTTCACATCATACCCCTTGCTGTTTGCTTTCTGAAGTGGAGAGAGTCATTGGTTCCTCTCAGCCCCTCCAGTGTGGCAAGTCTTGTTCAGTGTATTTTCCTAATGTTCTCACTTTCTGGGACAGACTAGAGCCAGAGAGTGGGGACAGAGGCCACCTGGGTCACTCCATGGGCTCTAAAAGGCTGGGCCACTTCTGGGCATGCACCTCAGGATGGGTGGGGTAAGCAGGTGCTGACGAGTGTGGAGGATTCCAGCTGAGCCAGGTTCACCCGTGAGCTCCAGACTTGGGTGCTTCCTCCTCCCCGGGCACCTCCTGGCTGTCTTACCCCACTGCCCCGCACTCAGCTCTCTCTCAGCCGGGCCTCGTCATTCTGTGTCTCATCCAAGGTGACCTTTTGGACTCATATTCTTGGCCTGGGTTTGATTGTGGTTATCTCTGTTCTTCCCAGGCCTTTGTCTATTCCCAAACGCATGTTTTTATACCTGTTTGTATCTAAAGCCATTTTGTGGCAATTGTTTCACCAGAGTTATTTTTGGGGGGCGGGGTGTTTCTAGGAGCCGAACATTAATGCCAGAGCAAGTTGGCCTAACAGTGAAAAGCATGTTGACCAGGAGGATGCCATTGAGGCCTATCATGGGGTCTGCCAGACAAACAGGTAAGGCTGCCGCAGTCAACTGTGCTGGACCAGGCTGCGGACAGGGGCCCTGCCCAGCCAAATCTGGTCGGGTTTTCCTCAGGAGATGACCATGTGCTCAGCATCAGAGAATTATTTATTAGAGGACGTGGAAACACTGACTCAGTCCCCTGCCCTACTGTTAGCTCAGCAAGGCTCAAGCAGCACACTCGCAGCATCTAGAGCCCCGGACCCCTGAGAAGTTTTAGGAATAGGAGCTTCCCTGGGAGGATGACAGGAGTGGAATGGGAAGGTCTGGCTGAGAACAGCTTTTCCCCTTGAGAGGAAGCTGGCTGGGTGGCGGTAAGGGGAGGGGGGTAGCTGAGAGCGGACGGCTGCCTAGCCACCTGCTGCAATGCCCTTCTCGTGCATACAGTGTGTGTCACACCTTGGGGGCCAACCTCTGTCATTTAGAACAGATGGAACCCAAGCTAGGCATTTGGGGGTGGAATAGGAGCATTTTACCTCCGCCATCTCAGCCAAAATGAGATCTCCCTGGATGTGAGTTTAGCAACCACTGGCCCCTCGAAGATGAGCTGAGCCAGGGTTAAGGCAAGCAGGAGTGATTGCCTGAGGGCGGTCCAGGGCAAAGCATTGTCAGCACACAGAACACAGACCCCCAAGGCAGAGGGTCTGAGAAGGTGCACTGTGGCGTCCACTCCTCACTGTTTAGTAGTGGTCGCATGACCTCTCAGTGCCTCAGTCACCTCATCTGTGAACTGGGGACAGCTGTAGAGGCATGCCTCCCATGGCTTCGGGGAAGATGGAGTGAGCTCCTACAGTACATGTAAGGCACTTAGGACAGTGCCTGCACGTGGTACGCATGTGATGTGTTACTGCTGTGATCACCATTGTCACTGTCTCTACTTCCTTGTGCCCCTGTGGGCACCTATAAAAACAGAGCTGGCCAGCAGAGTGTGGTGGCTCATGCCTGTAATCCAAGCACTTTGGGAGGCCGAGGCGGTCAGATCACTTGAGGCGAGGAGTTAGAGACCAGTCTGGCCAACGTGGTGAAACCCTGTCCCTACTAAAACTACAAAAATTAGCTGGGCGTGGTGGCGTGCACCTGTAATCCCAGCTACTCGGAAGGCTGAGGCAGGAGAATCGCTTGAACCTGGGAGGCAGAGGTTGCAGTGAGCTGAGATCACGCCATTGCACTCCAGCCTAGGCGACAAGAACAAAACTCCATCTCAAACAAACAAAAAAAATGGAGCTGGCCTTTTCCCTGGCTACCTGTCTCTCTTGCCTCAACGAATAGAATGTTGATCATTAAATATTTGTTCAAAATTGGGAAAACAGCAAACATTTCCAAAAAATGTCGTTAGGTGGCACTGCGAGTGCAACTTGAAGTTTTCTGCAAGCGTGTCACAGAATCACTGCAGACGTCTGGTGCTTTGACTCCGACCTCTACATCCAGTCCCTCCTTCTTCGGAGAAGAACACCGAGACTGGAGGGGTGGAACAGCTCAGGCCCTCAGGTGGCCTGTGCCTGAGTCAAGGTAGAATCCAGAAGGTCTGACCCAGGCTGGAGCAGCTTCTGACCACTAAGTAGGTAATCAGAAGTTGAAGGTGTTGTCGAGGCTCCAGGAGGAAATTAAATTTATTTCAAGAGAGGTATAATTCTTTTCCCTAAAGGAGGGAGAGAGAGAATGAAGGTGATTCAGTGCTAAAACTGGAGTCAGGATTTAGTCATTTTAAATTATCTTGGGTTGAAGATAAGAAATGAGATGAATAAGAAAAAGCCCAGGTGATATTAAAGTAGAAAGGAGGCAGCAGCCATGCGCTTGGTCTAAGGACGGCTGCGCCTATCTCCCCGATCTGCAGAGCCCCTTTCATTCATCCAGCCATTGTCAAGGATCCAGATCCCAGTTTAGGTTTTCCCAGGGGCTGCTTCATACCCTGGGTTTTTCTTCCTTAACAGCAGTCATAATGATGGTGATCAAATAAAAATAGCTTTTATTATGTCTTAAAATAATTCTGTTCCCAGCAAGCCTGGCATACAATAGGAAATTAATAGCCTGTGAAACTGAGTTAAGTACAGGAAAGGAGCCGGCTGCCCTGGGGAGGGGAGGCCTGAAGAGCCAGCTCTGCAGTGCATGCTGCACCAAGTGCTGTGCAAGTGACCACGGTGGGCTTGCCTCTCTCCCAACCTGGCCTTAGCTTTGGGCAGTGTTCATGATAGCTGCAAATCCCAGCATTGAGAGAGGAGAGCCACCAGGCAGTGTGGCAGGGAACAGGGACCCAACTGGGAATTCCCTGGAGCCCACAGCAAGGGGATCCCATTACCATGAGGGCCGCCCTGGCCACTGGGGTGTTTTGGAGATAGACAGCTGCTCTGCCTTTCCTACAGTTTTCCTGTAATGGAGAGTTCTGTTTAAATATAAATTGTTTCTATGCATGTGTGATGTGTGGGGGACCATTTAGAATTTTGATGGCATCTATCCTCTCCCTAGAACTTGTTACACTGTACACTGAATTTTGCTTGGATTTGGGGGCTTCCATCACTTTCCCAGTCATAGCCCCTTTAAGCATTCATGATCCTCAAGTTCAGAACTTTTGTCACTTGCTGACCTTCATAGTTTATAGAGTTTTGTTTTGGTCCCTACAACTGTGTCTTTTCCCTTGTTTTGAACTCTGGGGAGAGAAGCCATTATTGAGGGCCTGCTCTGAGAGGAGCTGCAGGAATGCGGGGAGCGCTTCTGCTTCCACAAAGCTCTCTCCTTTTAAGCTCCTGGGAACCAACAGGCACCAGCATCATCACCATTTGATATATAGGAAAATGAAGGGGCAAGAGGGCTGTGAGCACAAGCTGGGTGCTGGGCAGTTTGTCTCCTTCTCAGGGCTTTTCAGAGCTGTATGTGGGAGAAGGGTAGGGAAGTGGGTTAGGAGGGCACAGGTTGCCACTGCGCTCAGGCCAGCCCCACCTGGGGGCGAGCACTTAAAGTCACAGAGCTAGGTAGGGGCAAGAGTGTGGCCAGGGCACCAGTCCAGCTCTAACAATGGTGCTTCTTCAACTCCTGTCCACTTCCACCCAGGCCTCGGCAAGCGTGTAGACCTCCAAAGCAAGACTGGTGGATTACTGGAGCATTCCTGAGGTCCCAGAGAACCTCCTAACAGCCTCCCTCCACCCAGCAGGTCCCCGGCAAGACAGGAGGCCTTCAGCGCAGGTGGTGCCACCTGGGCTTGGTCAGGCACACCTGGGTTATTATTCACACCCCCCCGCAACACACACCATGGGCCTGTCCAGGACAGCGCACCCTGTGTTTGACAAGGAGGGGGGTGTGTGCAGTCTCAAGATTTGCTCGGAGCTGTTGACTCATTTGCCCTTGAGCCTCAGCTGCTGTGGGCTGCCTTGCTCAGAATGGCAAAGGCGGCAGGAAGAGTCGGCTTCTGCCTAGCTCCTCCCCCAGAGGGCCCCACTTTAACCAGTCCTGGCTGAGAGGTCTTGCCTTTTTTCCAGAAGGCAATCATTTCCCAAAGTTCTGCTGGTCCTGAGTCTGCAGCACAGTCTGGCTCCACTGTAATTCCTTGGCTGGGTCGTGTTGAACCACAAATCCTTCACTCTCACATGGCCAGGCCTAGCGCCTTGGAGGTTTCTCTGCTGTTCCTGGCGTTTGGGGTGCTACCTTCCTTTTCCCAGAGGTCCCAAGGAATATGCTAGGAGGGTGAACTAAAGAATTAAGGCTGTCTGTGGAGCACACAGGGACATTTTTAGAACTGGGAAACTGACCATCCCTGAGCTGCCAGGAACCTTGTCTGTTTTCCCAGGAAGGCAAGTTCTTAGCTGTGGCAGAGCCATGGTTGGTGGGTCGTATATTTTAAGATCTTCACAGAGGCAAAGTAAATATTATTGTCTGGCCTTTTATAAGATCTGGAAGGAATCTTTGTGATAATGTTAGTAATTAAAGACCTGGAAGAAACCTTTGTGATAATTCAGCTGGCTGCTTTCACTTTACCCATAAAAAAAGAGAGGCCCAGGGAGCAGAGGTAATCAGCCCAGACCACAGGCTCATTACAGGTGGGGCTGGGGGTTGCCTTGGGCTGCTGTGTTCTCCAGCTAGTTCCCTGGATGCCGTGCCTGGCTTCCTGCAGTGAGTTAACTTATCCCTATGTGGCCTGTTTGGAAACAGGGCTTAGCACAGTGACTTCTCTGTAAATACTTGCAGACGTATTAATTGATATCAAGCACCTACATTTTTAACAAAAATTCCTGAGCCAAGTCATTTGGGTTTTTTCTTTTCCTACCAGGAGGTGGCGCTCCCTCCCTGTCCTTGGCCCATCGTGGCCTAAGTGGAGCTAGAGGATCTCCTCCAGGGATTCTTTCCTCTAGGAATCAATGGCTGAAGCAAGTTGGTTGACTGGTTTTTAATTTACTCACATGTCTGATTTCCTGAGCACTGTGGGCCGCCTGGGCTGCACAGTTCTCTACTTTTATCTTTGTCCATAATGCCTAGCTTGTTACAGAATTAAGAATTCTGGGAGTGTGGCCCTGTGAGGCTGGCAGCCTGGGCATTAATGCTAACTTTCTCATTGTGTGAGTCAGCCCCAATCTAGAGAGCTCTGCAGTCTGTAGTTCTATGGGGGCGACAGAGGTGAGGTGACCCTCTGAGACAGAGCCCCAGCAGCCCCTCCCGGGGGGCTGGAGGCTGGAAGGGAGCTTCAGTGCACAGTTTGGAGACCTGGGTCCTGGCGCAGAAGTCAGTGTCTCTGCGTGTCGGAAAGGAGGAGGGTGGAGCCCAGGATCCTTGCACTTGTTCCCTTTCAGCACTGATGCTGTCTACCTCCTGCCTTCCCCAGGAATCACTGCAGTGGTGCCTACAGTCCTCCAGTGAGCCGCACCTTTAGGTTAAAGCACTAGCCATGAAAGGCTCTAGTAAAACACAGACTACACCTGAGAGGGGATGCTGCTGCGCTATCAGCTTGGGATTTGTTAAAGTCTCTGTTGATGTTAATGACGGCGAGGTACAATGAGGCACGTCTGACCGCCTCTTCCTATCATGGCCTGAAACAGTGTCTTCAGTTAAACGTGAAAAGAGCCCTGGCTGAGGAGGAAGTCGCTTTAGATGGCGGGGGCCTTAGGATTTTATTTTTGGTTTACAGATGGTTTGCCCCCTGGATGTGAGGACGAGGGAATTACGGGTCCTCATTTCAGGCTGTCGACACAGTTCTTGCTCCACAATTCCTGCCAGAAAACTGGAATCCAGCCTGCAGGAGGAGCTCTCCAGGAACAGAGGCTGTTAGGATCAGAGAGGTGGGGCAGAGTCCTGCGGGGGACAGCAGGGCCCTGCCTGCCCTCCTCCACCCAACTCTGCCGGCCCTTGAGTATCTCTGTGTGCCCAGGGCTGTGCAAGCTGAGGACATAAGTGGAGGTGGAGCACTGGACACACCTCCAGGAGCTGCCCCTGCTGGTGGTGTGGGGCAGACACTGAGTGACTTGCAGGCAGCAAAAGAGTTTGCATGTAGAAGGGGTCAGGGGTCCTGCTTTCCTGAATTGAGTAAACAGTGGTAATGCACCCATGTCCCAAGGTCAAGGGGAGACATCATTCAGTTCTCATCCAGGGCATCTCAGAACTTGTGTTAGCTATTTGAGAAAGACCCTGCAAGGAGAGCTGGAGTTAAGATTAGTTGATACTTTTGTGCCCTTAAGGAGTGTCAGATCTGCATTGAAAAGCAGGTAATGTCTGCAGTCTTCTTCCTTACCCTGGTTGGGTCTGACTTCCCCTAGGGAAGTCAGGTGCTTCACATGCTGCTCTGCAGGATGCAATGCCCTCCCCACCACCCTCCTGCTCACCGCCTAAAGCTGCCTCCACGTACACACAGCGTTCTTTCCTCCCTGCCCTTTTTGCGTCTCTCCCTGTTCTTGTCTGAATGGATCTGATTGACGGAAGCACCATGTGTGAGGCTATGTGAATGCTTCTACTCTACCCGCACTGCTGTGTCACTGCATTTATGGAGTTACCAGAACAAGCTGGCCCTCTGCTGTGTCTGGAGCAGCATGTTTTCCCACCCAGGTCATTAGCAGGTCCCACATGAGACCACATGAACCCACTTCCAAGACAGTACCTGAAACTGGGGGACCTGGGGAGAGATGCTGTTTGCAGGTGACAGGAGAGGACAGGAAAATGGGGGTTCTTGAGCCTTGCCTTTTTTTCATTTCCAAGCCTTGGCTAGAATCACCTCCGTTTCCAGGGCTCCCTGCCTGCCTGACTCTTCCCTCGACACTGGACACCCTGTTTTTCTGTCCTTTGTTTCTAGCAAGACTGAGGATTGGGGATATTTAAATGAAGATGGAGAACTCGGCTTGGCCTACCAAGGCCTAAAGCAAGTTGCCAGGTGGAGCATAAACCTTTCTTCCTGTGTCTGCTTTGTCCGTTGTGCCTGCTCGTGTCTACGCTTAATCGTTTTTCAGCTAGAGTGGGGGTGAGGGCATGGGGAACGTTTTTCAGCTAGAGTGGGGGTGAGGGCATGGGGAACGTTTTTCAGCTAGAGTTGGGGTGAGGGCATGGGGAACGTTTTTCAGCTAGAGTGGGGGTGAGGGCATGGGGAACAGTTTGCGTGCAGTCTGGCTGGTAGCCCCTGTGGTTGACCATCTGTCACTGTGCCCAGGCTGTGCAGATGTGCTTGAGGGCAGCTGCTTGTTTGGGTCAAGGTGACAGCGCTTGGTGAACCTCAGGAACCATATGGTCCTGCCACTTGTCCTATAGGTGAAGAAAGAGAAAATGTGGGAGCTTGCATGGTGGCAGGCACGCAGCTCTTTAGAACAAGGCTGAGAAGGAAACACCCTGGGGAACCCTGGGCCTGTGCTGCTTCCACACTACATACCGGCCCTCCTAACTGCAGGATCAGCCAAAAGCATCTGACTGATCTGTGCTGCTGGCTGTGCTCCAAATGCAGCCTGTGCCCTCCAGAGCCTGCCGTCAGCACATGTGCTGGTCCTGATCTCCAGGTCTCCCTGAAGCTGATGGCAGCCAAGTGCAGTGCATGCGCCTTGACGTCTAGCCTCACAGCACCCTTGTGGGGTAGAGACACTGAAGCCCGGAGGGTTTAAGGAACTTGTCAGTAAAGCAGAAGATCCAGAATTTGAACCTGGTTCCATTTGATACCAGAGTCTGAGCCTGAAACGCACTGGCCCTCAGCAGTGGGTGAGCAGTTTACCCAGATAGGGTAGGCATGCACCACAAGGAAACCCTATGAGGATCACACCATAGGCCTGTTGACTGCAGGTGGCTTTTAAGAGCTGTGGCATAGCTTTGCCCATTGGAGCCTCTCAATAAGAGATGGACTGGTAGTCATCAAGCTTGCTTTCCAGAGAAGAAACTGGGACTCGGCGAGGTGGCATGAGTGCTGGGTCCAGCTCCCTCAGCCGGGTGGTAGCGGAGCAGGAGCTGGGAGCCCTCATGCTGCTTCCCCTTGCTGCCTGCTGAGGATGTAGTGGAGAGTACCATTGCACCAAGAGCATCTCTTCTTGGAAAAAGAAAGTTTAGTCAACCAATTCACAAAGTAGTGTCTCTGGCCCCACAACCTGTGAGCAAGGTGACATGCTGGGTCTGTTACCTTGTGAATGAAATAGGACCTTCCTCATGGGGCATTATAAGGAATAAGGTTTATACGGGTGAAGTACTTTGCACATGCCTGGCATGTGCAATCACGTAATCACGGAATAATAAATGTTAGCTGCTACTTCTATTACTATAATTGTTATTATTCAATAAGATCAGATTTCTGTCCCACCCGGAAGTTTCTTTTATTGGAGGAAGGACCCACGTATGAAGCCAGGTGATTGCTCGTGCCTCTCCAACAGCAGATCAGATGTGGTTTCATGAATCAGCAACTGAATGCATTAATAAAGTACAGACCTATGAATCGAGAGTCCTGGTTTCTCGAATCAGCCCTGCCACTGTTGTGACCTCAAAGCTCTTTTGGCCTTAGTTTTCTTACCTGCACCATAAGGTGGCTAGCCTAATGCTTAAGTAGGAACAGAACCCTGGCTGATCACTCAGCTACAGTCCACCTGGAGAATAAGACATGAACAGTGAACATGCCGCAGAAGGCAGGAGATGAATCCTCAGGGCAGCTTGCCTAGGACCCAAGAGTGTTTATGCTCTCTCGTTAAACTTCTAACTTATTGGTGACTACTTGTAATGTACTGTAGCCAATATTGGATATTATCTAAATACTGTATCTCATTTTAAATCCTGACTTAATTACCCAATTATCCTCCACAAATCTCATGTTATTTTTCTTTGGTAATATTGCCTGTGGTGAATGAGTGATTTTCTCAATCACTTCTTCATTCATTTATGGGACTTCATTGAGAAGCCACTGGGAGTCAGATGTTGCACCCAGGGCTGCTGTGGAGCCAACTCAGCCACATAAAATGGTCGCTTCTATCAGCAGTGTAGACTTCCCCTCTCTTTTGCTCCCTTGCAGACATGGCTCCACCTCTCTTATGGCAATTGTGACCTCCCAAACCATCAGAACTGTAAAAAACATGGTGCCTTCCTCCAGGGCAGCCACAGCCTCTAACGGCTGTCCCCTGGGCATGCCTCAGTTCCTACCTCTGTGCCTAGCTCGGTCATGATCGTTATTTGCATCCCCAGAAGACCCTGGGGTGAATTTTTTCCATGTAACCATGTCTGGAAGCTGTTTACGGGACCTCTCCCCCAGCACCCTAGCATTCTTCCGTATGAAGCCTGCTGCACTGAATCAGAAAGCTGGTTTAAGCAAGTAAGTCCAAGAAGGACAGCATCATGGTCTTATTAGCATTTAACTTCCTGAAGGTGAGGCTGCCTGTAAGCCTTCATTAATCTCTTGCCTTCTATTATGATGGAAGCATTGCCCAGGTAACTGGGACCCCTGGTCTTGGGCCTTTTGACTCAGAGTCTTATGAGACTTCTCTTCAATGTTTGCAAGATCTCTAGGTCTCCCTGCTTCCCGTCATAACACTAACTGATCTTACACCTTCCCCTAGATCATTTGCAAATAGTCTTAGTTTTCATTTTTGGCTGGAGGAAACTTGTATATAGAAGTTATATATTTAATAATTGTATGTATAAATTGGGGCTAGTAATAATGGTACAGATAAAAAGGAAAGGGGCTAACATTTTGCCTTTCTAAAACTTGTGGAGAATTTGCCATAGGGAAAATATCCTAATAATATAATTAGCTCAGTTTTGCCAGAGTTTTGTTTTAAGAAGGAGGTTCTTGTGAACTTTGGGGGCAGGCATAGCTATTTTTATTTAAAAGATGCTTTAAGAAATGTATTTCTGTTGATAGACGCTTTGACAGGGAGACAATCTCAATCCCAAATGGTTAAACTATGCTCAGAGAATGAGGCACAAGAGTTGAGAAAAAGCCGTAGGACCAGGAGTGCTTTGGCCTTGGTTTCCTGTCACCTGAGAGGAGGACAGTTGGCCCGCTTGCCTCGCGTTCCCCACGGCGTCTGTCTCCTGCTGCGTTCATCCCTCGGGGGGATGTGTGACCGCCGCTGCTGTGTGCTTGGCCGTTCCCCTGTCGTGCTTCTGCCTGTGGCCCCTTACATGGAGGCCCTGGCCTGGGCCGTGTGCTCACCTGTCTTCTCCCTGGCGCAGGCTACTGGAGGCTCAGCTGCAGGCCCAGAGCCTGGAGCATGAGGAGGAGGTGGAACGTCTCAAGGACCAGCTGGAGGCCCTGAAGGAGGAGATGGAAAAACAGCAGCAGACCTTCTGCCAAACGCTACTGCTCTCCCCAGAGGCCCAGGTAGAATTTGGCGTCCAGCAGGAGATATCCCGGCTGACCAATGAGAATCTGGTGAGTAGCCATGCTTAGTGGACCCTAGCTCTGGGAGGTCATGTTCTGGAAGAAAATGGGATGGGGTGGTCTTTGGCAAAACGGACAAGGTTCATGACCCTTGTCCCTATAGTAGAAACAGAGATTCTAGAATTCCCCACTCAAGACCTGTTTACTGGAGCTGAAAGATCTCAGACAGCCTCACTTCTGCTTCTAGGGCCTTGGTGTTGGCTGTCGGCTGGAGGCCTCACCTGCCTTCTCGCCGCATTTCACTGGTCTAGCTGAGCTGCTTTACCTGGCGGCTGACTTCCAGGAGGATGAAAGCAGGAACAGCGAGACCCCTTGAGGCTCAGCCCCAGAACTAACAGTGTTGCTCCTGCCCATTGATCAAAACCAGTCTCATGGCTAGGCCAGATATGGTGGGGAGAGATTCTACCTCTTGAAGGGAGGAGTAGTGGGAGAAATTGTTGGGGGCCTTTTTGCAGACAGCCACCAAAGGAGGCCCAGCAGATGCCAGAGAAATGGAAGAGGGTCCCTGTCCTATGAGAGCTTGCAGATTGGTCAGTAGGGGAAGGAAGGCATGTAATAAAGAAGAGAAACTAGATAGTGTTTTTAAAAGCATGATTCTGCTTTTAAAAACAGAATGGAGCTAACTAGTATTACAGGAAGAGAAACGGTAGGGCAAGCTTTTGGGGGTACGTTAGGCTTGAGCTGAGACAGGAGGCATGAAGGGGATGTAAACCATGGAGACAGGCAGAGGGGGAGGGGGAAGAAAAGCATGGACCATGACACCGGACACAAGTGAAGGACACCTGAGGGCAGGGCTCAGCAGTGCCAATTATCTTCTGGAGTTGCGTGTGCCCACGGAGGGCAGCACATTTGTGTGCCCACAGTGTATCCAGTCCAGGAGCCTAGCCATGGCTGTCATTTCTCTTTATAACCAGATGACCTATAATTGGGTGGCTAGTTCACTTGATCCCAAGAGGAAAAGTGGGGCCCAGACCCACAGCTGAATAGCACGTACACATGATCTTCCCTCCCTCCCTTTCCCTCTTTCTGTCTCCAAATCACCCTCTGTTGCATATACATGTGTTACCTGGTGGCTTTATGGAAATAAATGCACCGTATTAAAGAAACATACCTGGCCAGCTTCTGCCAGTTAGAGAAGGCAGCCTAGGAAATGTATTTGGTGGCCCATGTTCCCTGGAGGGCCAATGACCAAGCAGCACAGTGGACAGCCACCTTATAAAGAGGGCTGTGCACCGTGTAGGCACTGTGTTAGCTCACGGCACACCAGCACAGGGTCATCAAGGCCATACTTAGGAGAGTCAGTGAATGGAAAGAGGTGGGTAGTCCCACCTTAAGAGGCGCGGTGGCTCAAGCCTGTAATCCCAGCACTTTGGGAGGCTGAGGCGGGTGGATTACAAGGTCAAGAGATCAAGACCATCCTGGTCAACATGGTGAAACCCCATCTCTACTAAAACTACAAAAAAAAATTAGCTGGGCATGGTGGCGCTTGCCTATAATCCCAGCTACTCAGGAGGCTGAGGCAGGAGAATTGCCTGAACCCAGGAGGCGGAGGTTGCAGTGAGCCGAGATCACGCCATTGCACTACAGCCTGGGTAACAAAAGCGAAACTCCGTCCCAAAAAAAAAAAAAAAAGAGGCCACGAGAGTGAAAGAAGGCAGTGCAGTGGGCCCCTCTGCTGGAGTGGTGACCCTGGGGCATGAGTAGGGGCCTGTGCTGCTGGGCAGGCAAGGATGAGGAGGAAGGCTCCGGCTTGCAGCCTGCTGAGAGACTCCTTCCAGAACGTGATCCTCTTTGTTTGCCAAGATGGAGACTGGGACCCCTAAGGAGAGCCAGCCACAGCAGTTTCCAGGGGCTGTGGATGATATACATTTGCCTGCCATGTGCCAGCTGGTAAAGCACTGACCTCTGGCAGAGAGGAGACCGTATATACACAGGTGACCACAGCACAGGGCACTAGGCAGCCTTGGGCGGAGTGTAAGGGAAGTCAGGGGAAACAGCTTGAGGCTGGAATAGTCCAGAAGATGTCTGTGTAGAGGGTAGGATGTGATTGTCCTTCCTAGTAGCAACTTGAAAAGTTTAGAGC
Organism: Sapajus apella; assembly: GCF_009761245.1. Classification (NCBI taxonomy): domain Eukaryota; kingdom Metazoa; phylum Chordata; class Mammalia; order Primates; family Cebidae; genus Sapajus; species Sapajus apella. The sequence continues at coordinate 2,792,206 of NW_022437049.1, read as the reverse complement.
CATCTTCAGATGTGCTCATTTTTCATTTCCAAGATTCCTTATGAATTGAACTCATTCTTCTGTAAGCTTTTGTAGTTTTGGCCTTTAGGACTTTGGGCTTTAGTATCTGCACAAGTTTACAGCCATTGTGGCCAGCACTGTGTTCCCTTTATTTGTTCTAAATTTGTTGATTTCAAGCTTTAAAGATTCCCAGGTGGTTCTAACACCCTTACAAAGTTTGGGAAGCACAGCTTTATGTAATTCCCCTTAGCACATTAAGGAATTCAACCTTCTGGGATTTGTAGGGGGTTGGGGGTTGGACACTCAGGAATGTCTTTGCACAAAGCCACCGTTAGTGACATGGATCCTTATGTTCCCCTCTGCCTGAGCCTTTCGGGTGGAGTATTGGGTTTGCTGGGCTTTCACGAGAAGCTAGCTGAGATGTCACAGCTCTTGATACAGGAGTCAAAGCCTGGATTAATCTTTCCTTCTTGAAGCATCCGGTCTTTAAGATGTTGCAAATAGGCATTGGAGCATTTATTGTCTGTCCTCCCAGGGTATAGTGAAGGTTTTCAAAAAGACACAAGAGATAACTTTCTCTTGTGGATTTGGTAATGTCGCACAGAGGAGCTTGGGACTGATGATGGTCATAGTACCAGCATGCTGGTCCTGGCCCGGTCTGGGCCAGCCCTGGGCTCCTCATTCACTGGGTTGGTTAAGTCACATGGCCCCAGGCATTGGTTAATTCTGTGCAAGAGTCAGAGCTGTAGCTGAGGATTCAGTGGGGTTGGATCTGGACACGGTTATATGAGCACAAGGCGGGGATGGCAGTGCAGCAGAGCCAGGGACGTCACATGCTTTGGAGCTGCTTGGGAAGGCACCTAACAGGGAGACAGAATCTGAGTAGAATTCAGGGTTCACAGGAGACTGTCAGTAGCCACAGAGAACCCTGGCTCAAGTTTCTTTAGACATCTGGGTCCTTTCTACCAACTGGCCTCTCACACAGAGGCCGCTCTTAGGTCACTGATTGAGGTTTTACTCTCTGCCGCCTCGCCTGTCACTTGAGCTGGGTTTTTAGATACCTCTCAATTTAAGAAGTATTTTTAAAGATTTGCTTTTTTAGCATGATGAATAGATAAGTCCCTAACAACATCTATAACTAGGTGAGTAGTTTGGGATGGCCACAGCACTAGGACTGGGCCGACTCCTGTCAATAGGCCAATCTTCAAAAGTTGCCACCCAGCGTGTCTGTAGAGGCTCCACTATGGAATACTCACTTCTGTCTTCCCGTCAGTGTCTAATAGCCGAGGCCAGCTCCAGTGGTGATGGAGCAGGGATCCTTCTCTCCTTCTTGCGTACCTGGCCACAGAGGACCACTGCTCAGCTGGGATGGGGCTGCCATTAATGGCAGCAAACTCCTCCCCCAGCACCTTGCTATTCTAGGTCCCAGTGGGCTGATGTGCTTCCAGTAGCAACAGCTGCTAGGGACTGGGGCCACACCAGTGTCCTGTTTTGCCTCGGGGCCCTGGGTAATCTCACTTGCCCACTGGCTCTTCCAAGCACCCTTGCCCCCTGCATTCTCACACCTCCACCTGTCCATTCCTTCCCAAGGCGCTGCCCGCCCCACCTGGGACTCCCAGGCTGAGTGTGTCTCCTGGGGGTTGGCATGGCAACTGGTGAAGGCTTGGCTTGGGGAGGCTTGGGATTCAGCAAGGCGCCAGAGAGCCTGACCTGGGAGGAGTCTTGCCCTGTTGTTACTGAGAGAATGTATTCTGACTCATCATCTCCTACTTCCTGAGTTCCAGAGCAGGTGGCAGCAGCCTGCGTGGAGTAGCTCTCCTGGCAGCGTCCCTGACTGGCACTTTTCCGACGGCTGCCCATGGGCCACCTCCCACTCGAAGCAGGATTTTACCTCCACCATCCTAGGCAGGGCTGATATCTGTTCTCACACTGCTCCCTCTGCTTCCAGGACCTTAAAGAACTGGTAGAAAAGCTGGAAAAGAATGAGAGGAAGCTCAAAAAACAACTGAAGATTTACATGAAGAAAGTCCAGGACCTAGAAGGTACAGGGGTGTGAGTGAGTGTGTTTTGTGAAGCAGGGGTACACTTGGCCACGCCTGTGCGTGTGAGCTGCCTGCCTGCCCTCTCCACATTCTTCCTACTTCACTGGGAGAATTCCTCTATCACTGGACTCTGCCCAGTCCAGCCATGCGATAGTAGTCAGATCCCATGAGCTGACACATCCAGAATATGGACAGAAGACACTTGAATTCAGCCAGTTTGGGTGCTTACTCTGAGCAAGGCTCCGCAGGGCTAGATGAATGCGGAACCCAGAGGTGACCTGGTGGTCCCTGCCCTCAAAGGGCTTGAAGTGGGGAGGCAAGACTGATGTGAAAGAATGTTGTGTATCAAAAGGACGTAACCCCCAAGGGCCTCACTCCATGCTGTGGGGTGTCAGGATTAAACTTCCCATCTGGAATCTTCAGGTAGAGATTTAAATCACTCTTCCAGAAAGACCCAGAATGTTCTCTCCCTCTGACTCCCTGCTGCAGATCTCCGTGTCACTCTTTGCATGTGTCACCTTGCTTGGAACCCTTTTTCAGCCCTCACTGCCTGGATCCCCGTCTGCCTCCTTCCACCCTCAGCTCAGGAGCCACATGCCCAGGGCTTGAATCTTGTCTTACACAGTCCTGACCCCATGAGCATGTTGGGTACAGCTCTGATCACAGGTGTCGTTTTACTTGTTTAATCTCCTGCTTCTCTAGACTGAAAGCTCTTAGAGGGCAGGGATGTCTATGATCTCTGTCCCGAGGGACACCTCTCTCCAAACTTGTCCATGTGCCCGCCAACTTTGGATTTCTCATTTGCTGTTCCTCCAGTTCTCATTCTCTTGGTCTCTTGGCTTCAAGCTTTGCTTACTCCTGAACACCTGTCACTCCCTATCTTCCAGTGTTTCTCTGTGTCTGCCCCTACCCCTGTGTCCAGTTCTTGTCCCCTGTTCCCAGTTTCCTTAGTAGTTTCCCAGTCCTGTCTCTGTTCACAGCACTGTCTGGCCTTTGCTGTCGCCTCATTGCCTGCAGAATGAAATCCCAGCCTTTGTCCACCAGCCTTCATCCTCTCACACTCATCCCCACCTCCACTCAGAGCCTCCCTTCAGCCACTTGGAGTGCGTGGAGCAGCCTTCCCGCCGGGGGTCACTCGCCCTAGTCCTCTTCCGACGGATCAGCCCCTTTGAACCTGGATGTGAGAGTCCCACCCACCCTTCATCCCACCTCCTCTGTGGGGCCCTTCCAGCCCCGCCACCTTCAGCACCCATATCACACACTCCTGACTTGGTGCCTGAGCAGTGTTGTAGTATTTCCATGTGAATGTACAGATGTGTCTCCTTAGCTCGACTGACCAGGGACAAATCGGCCATGTCATTGTATCTGTTCTCATGCTTAGGACAGTGCCCTATGTGCAGTCAGCACCAAGATGCATTTGGGGATAACGCTGTGGTTGTCCACTGCCCCTCCACCATGGCGTGAGGCTGAGAGGCCTGAGTGAGGGTTGATCAGGCCTTTATATCCTCAGCCCTGCCACTGAAACTTTTGCCAAATAATCATCTTATGTAGTTGCAAAGACTGCACTTGGCAGCTTCCTAAACCTAAACCTGCATTTGGGAGCCAGGACGTGTCCTTGCTATCACCAACACCACCCTGCTCCAACGCCTACAGGCTGCAAGCAGTGCTCAGGCCTTGCCCTGAACACCTGGGTTTGCCCTGCAGCTGCGTCACAATGGCCGCTCTGTGGCCACACACACAGGGAACTGAGTGTAGTGCACTAGGCTGAGGCCAAGCTCTTCCCAGAAAAACCTAACTCCTTTCCTTACAAGCCAGTAGGGAAAGAGAAACAGCTGTGCAGGAGTGGCGAGAGACCATGCTGGCTCACATCCTTCACAAGTTTTCTCTGGTCTGAAACCTGCCTCCTGCCTTTTCGGATGTTTCCTCTCCCCTGTCCAGAGTATGGACCCCAGTGCTGGATGCTGAGCTCCTTGCTCACACTTGGGGTGTGGCTCTGGCTGCAGGAACAGACCCTGCAAAGAGAGTGGGAGTTCAGAGAACCCAGAATGCACCCTGCCCCAGGTCCCATCCTCTACCCACCAGAGTTGCCCACTTCCCCGCCCCAGGTCCCATCTTCCACCCACCAGAGATGCCCACTCCCCCCTCCAGGCCCCATCTTCCACCCACCAGAGATGCCCACTCCTCAGCCCCAGGTCCCATCTTCCACCCACCAGAGATGCCCATTCCCCCCCACCAGGTCCCATCCTCCATCCACCAGAGATGCCCGCTCCCCTGCCCCAGGTCCCATCCTCCACCCACCAGAGATGCCCGCTCCCCTGCCCCAGGTCCCATCTTCCACCCACCAGAGATGCCTGCTACCTTCAGGCCTGCAGCTGGAAGCCTCATCCATGCTTCCTGTTCTCTTTCCTGCTCAGCTGCCCAGGCATTGGCCCAGAGTGAGAGGAAGCGCCATGAGCTCAACAGGCAAGTCACAGTCCAGCGGAAAGAGAAGGATTTCCAGGGCATGCTGGAGTACCACAAAGAGGACGAGGCCCTCCTCATCCGAAACCTGGTGACAGGTCAGGACCCCCTGTGCTACCCCATACCGCCTGCCCCTCATTCGGCCCCCACTCCCGTCTCCATCCCCAGCACAACCCCTGTACCCCTTCCTCCACCTCCCGCACAGCCCGCACCCTCTGTCTCCTGCTTACCCTTGCACCCATCCCCATCTTCCACTGCCCCCACTTACTTTCATCCACCCCCAACTCCTGCTGTCTCCAGCTGCTGTTCTTGATGGAGACCCACTGCTTCTTTGTTCTGCCTGTGAAACAAGTGGGAGGGGGGCCACCCACATGCTTTCCCCAGCAGCAGCCACGGCCCCCTTTCCTTGGTGCAGCTCTGTATGGGCCACGGCGCTTTTGCAACGATGGCACCTCATGCTTCTGGAGCACATGCTGCTGCCAGGTCCTCTGCCGGGCACATCACCCTCATCCCTCATTGAATCCTCGCAACCTCCCTTTAAGTCAGAACTGCTGCCTTCTCATTTTACACTGAAGGAAACAGACTTGCTCTAGTAACTTGCCTAGGTCACACAGCTGGGAAGCAGCAGATCAGGGATTCAGATTCCTTCTGTTTGGTTAGGACTTCACAGTTTATAAGTGCTGTGTGGTACAGCACATGTGGGCCTGGTCTCTGGAATCATGTGGGCTGTGTTCAGACCTGGGTTCTTTCCTAACTAGACACATGTGGCCGTGGTTGTGCTACTCACCAATGTTCCTGTGTAGAGCCCAGGAAAGGGGATTGTGCCACTGGCATGGAGTTGTGAGAATGAAAGTTCGTATTTCGTTGCACACACATGGTCCCTGGACCAGCAGCATCAGCATCACCTGGGAAGGGGTGAGAGATGCAGAATCTCGGGCTCCACGCCGGGCCTCCTGGATCGCAATGCATGTAACAAGATGCCAAGGGACATTCACAGGCTCATTAAAGTCTGAGGAACGCTGAGTTCATGCAGTCTGTCCGGAATCACCCTGGTCGCATTTGTGAAAGTTCATCAGGGTTGGCTTTTACTGTCCTTGTTATCATCTGCAGTTTCTCATCCAGGCATATGGCTGAATCAGGGCTGACCTACTTGCCTTCCACCCTCACGAGCTCCCCAGGGCTACCAGGCAGCTGTGAGAGCCACTGCTCAGAATCCCTCCCCCAGCTGGACTCTTAGAACTGAAAAACCTTCCATGCTAGCTGCCAAGAGGGCAGGGTTTTCTCTGTGAAAAGAGGAGCCCCCCTGCCCCTACCCCGCCACCCTCTGGGTCCCTCCTGGCTGCTCAGCAAGGGGCTGGAGGGAGTCTGCATCACCTGTGTAACTTACTCAGCCTTGTGCCCATTGCTACTTTGCAAGTCGTACCAGCTCCCTCCCCTCCAGTCTCATTTCCCATCTGGCTGCAACAGGCCACCTCCCTGTTCTGTGCCAACGCAGTCCAGCAGCCCCCTGCAGAGCCAGGAAGAGCCTTAGAGGAGAGAGTCCTGTGTGAAAAAAGTGCAGCCTTTAGTGGTCTGATCCTCTGGACCCTGAGCCAGCAGCTCCCTTCTCCCTGGCACCTTAGTGAAATGGGGATGATGACACTGACCTGCCTGCCCCATGATGTGAAGTGTGACAAAGACAAAAGTGCTGAGTTAAAACTGCAAAATGCTTCTCAAATGTGAGGAGTTCAAAGGAGTGGTAGCTTTTGCAGGATCATCTGAAGTTCAGATAAGAGGTGAGCATTATTTTGGAGAAACTTATGTTAGACTGAAGTCCAGCTCTGCTGATCACTGTGCCTAGGGCCGAGGGACCCAGGAAGAACAGACTGTGACATCTGCCTTAAACAGATTCACACCAGCTGTTTGGTTTGTGTGTTTTTAGTAGCCTGCTTCTTAGATGTATTTTTCTCTTTTATAAAACTTAATTTCCTCTTCAGTTGTCCAGCAATTAAATGTGACTTAAGTTTATCTTAAACTTCCTTAAACAGACTGCATCTTGTTCAAGCGCAATTAGGAACAAACCTTTCATCTCTGATGAATGAAATGTTCAATAAATAAGGCTGCTTGTGTCAGACAGGTGGCTCGCTCCTGCCGTTCGCCAGGGTTTTCATGGAGAAAACCCTGCCATCAGCAGGAGATGACCCTTGCTCAGGTGGCCCCAGGCAAGGTCATCTCCTGCTGAGCTGCCTGGGAAAACCCTGTAGTCATCTTCACTCCAAAAGACCCCTTCCAAACAAATGCCAAAACTTGACCGCAGACCACCTACCTCTTAGGTACCTGGTACTGACCAGTTGCTGTGGAGGAGAAATAAAACTAGTGTTATGGTCCCTGTTCTCCAAGATGCTAACATTTAGCTGGGGAGCCCAAACAAGCTTTATTCAGTCACAGTAGAACATACCAAGGCAGGACAGGTTGTTTGTAATCTGCACATAGGACAAGCCTGAAGTACCAATTTATGGATTGGAAGTCTGGGCCTACAAAATATACTTTCCTGGCTAAATGTGACTAGCACTCTAGTTAGAGCCAATGGCTGATCCACAGCCATCTATTGGACCTATAAAATGCCCAAATGTCTACCGTGTACTCAAGAGTATTACGGCATACAGTTAGCATTTAACAAGAAGAATGTGTTGGAGCAGGGATGGTATAAACCAAATACCAACTGGAGCTGCTGGCAACAGAGCCCAGCTCAGGACGGGCCTGGTAGAAGGTTTGCAGGGATTCTGCCACCTGCAGGTGGGAGGGAGGTGGCCTCCCTTCATCGCCATTCTGAGCCTAGAGGTGGCTCATGAGGCCTCATTTGGGAGGGTATGAGTGTAAAGAACAAGGGCTGCAGACACAGCAGGGCTATGGTGAGACCCCTGGGGCCTTGTGCTCACGCCCCATTCTCACCTGTCATCTTGCCTTTGGCCTTCCCCCCAGTTCTCTGGGCTCCTACCACCACCTGGCTCCTACCACCTTAAGCCTGGCTCTCCTTGTGTGGTCTGGAATAGAAAACAGTCTGACAGCTGCTTCCTGTCCTCTAGGGCCTTTTGCAAAAAGGACCAAAAGCTGAGTCTGCAGTTAATGGGGAGACTCACAAGGCCCTTCCAGTCCAGCCAGAGCAGCCCTTGCCCAGGCAGGGGCAGGAGTGTGGGATACAGAGGAGAGCAGTTGGGGGAAGTACAAAAGTGGCCGGAGAGATGCATGCCGAGCAGCGGCACTGGGGACGGGTCGGGGCCTGCCTCGTCTATTCGGCTGTGAGGTTGGGCAAGCACTGCTGGGTAATTTGTTCCTAACTGATGGGCCGGAGGTTGTTGCAGCCTCCCCAGTCCTCAGGATGTTGGCCCTGTCTTTGGGAACATACAATTTGTCTAATTCTGGAGCTAGCCCTCGCCTTCTGGACGTGGTGATGACCAAGAATCAGGCGTTCCTGCCCGGTGTGGGAGCTACATCCTGTCCTCAGCCTTCCTTTTGCCATGGGCCCCTGTTGGCAGCGGACCAACGCATCGTGTAACTTGCAGGCACTTTTCCTCCGTGTTATAAGCCTGAGGTGTTAGAATCCTGTTTGAGTGTTGTAGTGCAGACAATTAGGAGTGTGGTTTTGTTTGTTTGGGTTTTTAACCACGGTGTCTGAAACTACTGCTAGGCAGGCTCAGCAGCTTGTTTACCCTGGGTGGCTTCTCTCCCAATCCTCTTTGAGACCTCTATTACTAGATGAGCTATGGGGAGATACTGAACACGGCTCTATTCAGATGAGGATTCTGACCGCCTCCCCGTTTGCTGCTGCCGTTGCGCTTAGACTTGAAGCCCCAGATGCTGTCGGGTGCCGTGCCCTGTCTCCCCGCCTACATCCTCTACATGTGCATCCGGCACGCAGACTACACCAACGACGATCTCAAGGTGCACGCCCTGCTGACCTCCACCATCAACGGCATTAAAAAAGTCCTGAAGGTAAGCGGCCTCTGCAGAAGATCATGGTTTGTGATAGGTGGGCAAAGCCAGCCACTTACCATTGCTTCTCTGTGTCTGGGTTTGGCTGTAGTGAATTCTCCCGAGGCTCCAACTTTGAAGGTAAATGAGGCACAGAAGCATCCATGTAACCCGATACCTGGCAGTCCCCAGAGAAGGATGCTTAAGCCCAGCAATGGCAGGAAGCCCAGGACTCTGGTGCAGGGAGCCCTCCAGCCCCTCCCTGCTGAGCCTCCAGACATGCCCAGTGCCTACAGAAGCCTTGGCCTGCCCACTGCCAGAAATGTTAGGGAGACATCCTGCTGCTGCCATGGGTGTGTGGGCCTCGCCCTGGACCAAGTTTGGGGACACCCCTGGAACATGGGCCCTCTCCACCTTTCTTGAATGCTTGCTTCCCTGGGGGATAACACAGGGAGGTCTGTGACATTCATCACCTTCCAAGGTAAGGCAGCCCATGGGACAGGGCTGTCCTCAGGCTGTTAAAGTTGCTCAGGGATGCCACCTGAAGGCAAAAGGCTCTTGGTGAATGCAGTGCTGCCACTGAGAAACAGGCCTGCAGGGAGGTGAGGCCTTTCCACCCAGGGTGTGGGCCAGGCAGTGGGAGGTGAGATTTTTGAGGGAGATGAGCCCTCAGTAAGAGGGGTTTCTACCTTCTAGCAGGCCTGTGCCCCGAGTGTTACTGCTCTTAGAGGCTGTCTTAGTTCTCACACACTACTGCTTCCAGGATACAAGCCATTCTCAAACGCTCTGAGTCCAGACCAATTCTGGGGTCCACTGAGCTGCTGGTTGCTACTCTAAGAATTTCAGAGCCAGCCTTTAAGTCTGGTTTCCTGCCCTCAGTAGCTGCATTGTCCGCAGGCGATCTTATCCACTCACGGCTCTAAAGCATACATCTCCATGCTAGTGGCTCTCAGATTTGTGTCTCTAGCCTTGACCCTCTTTCATGAGCACCATCCGGCTGGAATCTTGGGCCAGTCTAGGCCAGTTTAAGGCTGACGCAAATGTCACTTCCTTAGGAAAGCCTTCCCTAATTCCAAGCTAAAAGAGCATGTCCCAGCCCCACCAGTCACTCTCTATTCAACCTCATTGTTATTTTTTTTTTGTCGTACCTCATACCATTGTGACATTTAAATAATAACACTTACTTGACAGAATGAGCTGCATGAGGCCATCAGTTTTAATGCAGCAGCTGTCTCATAGCTGTCTGGGTTGCTGAGCAGGCTTTTTCACCTAGTTAGTGTTTGTAGCCATTTTCTAGAGAGTTAAAGGCATGACACATCTGTCCTCTGGATAAATGGTACACCAAAATATTTTGCTGTCATGCTCTTTTAGAATCCTTTGTATCGGGTAACCGGCAGTTTAGAAACAGAGCCAGCTGACCCAGGCAGTTAGACGAGAGCCCAGGGCTGAGCCTCATCTGTCACTCAGCTTTGCATTCATTCTTCAGCCATGGAAGGCGGCCTGTCCTTTCTGTGTGTCAATGATACAATTTTGAAGTGCAGCTGTATGTGCACCACTGATCAGGGGACCAAGACAGGGGTTCCGTGTACATCCTTGTTGGCAGAGGATTAGTCACACAGCCTCTCAGCAATGGGTCTCATTCCCGTGACTGGCAAGTGCCTTACCCACCCTCAGGGCTGCTCAGGAACGCTGGATAAGAGTAGGAAATGTGAGGAGAGAGGTACCGAGGAAGCATCTCACCAGACAGGAGCCACTTAGAGCTGGGGATGTCCTTTTCTTTTCACAGAAGCACAATGATGACTTTGAGATGACATCATTCTGGTTATCCAACACCTGCCGCCTTCTTCACTGTCTGAAGCAGTACAGCGGGGATGAGGTGAGTGGGGAGTTGGCCACCCAGGAAATGTCCCTTCTTCATCCAAATGCAGTTGAGAAGTGCATTGTATCCCCTCAGGAGAGGTCAGTGGGGTCTTCGGATCACCCTTGGGGACCTCAGACCATGGGCACACCTTATCATACCTGGTGGCAGGAAGCAGGAATAAAGCCAGCCACAGGAGACCTCCCTCCAGGAGGCCTTGGTGAGCCCAAGGGGCCTCAGAAAGCACTCCTGGATTATGTAAGTAGAGTCTTCATAACCTGTCATCCATAGAGGCCCTGGGAGTCTCCATGAAAACCTTGTAACCTTCTACTTCTTAAGCAGCTCTAGAAGAGCCCCACTGCAATGCATACTGGCAGGAAGCTCAGTTGCCTAGTGGGTCACCTGTCTCCTAAGCCATCCAAATTATCTGTCCATTTCAAGGTAGACAAAGATGGCCACAAGAAAAGAGGCACCCATAATCAGAACTACATATGTACAAACTAGCCTGGAGGCCCAGCTCCATGCCTTTATCCAAATTGGATTCCTTGACCTGAGGCCCAACTGACCCCATCACTTCACATTCCACACTGAACCTGTAAGGCCCAGCTTTTTCTGGAACTCACATTCCCAGCTTTGGTCCCTGAAAGAACTTCTCCAGTGCTCTGCACTCTGCCCAATGACTTAGTAATATGTGACTTGTTTCCATTCTTGTTTCTCTGGTGAGAATCCCAAGTCGTTTCAGACATGCTCACTCACAGATTCCTGTAGGTCTTTGTGATATTTCCTCTGCTTCCTTTCACATAACCCACCATCTACCCTTCCCAAGGTCAAGGCATAGTGTAAACCAAAATAGTGTGACCATTTTTAAAGCTTTATTCCATCTTTTGTGCCAGAACCAATTCTGACAGACCCTTCTCCCTGGATTATAAGAGGATGTGCCCTTCCATTCTTACCTTCTTCATGGCTCGCTTGACTCCATCTCTCTCCTAAGAACCAGAACTGCATTTGATGGCCTGCTTTTATTATAAAAGGGATGGGTGAAAGGTTGAAGAAATGGCCATTTCAAACCACATGCCTTCTGTTACAAAATCATAATATCCAAGCATTTACTTGAAGCATAGAACTACATGTAATGTTATTTCATTGAGGTCCATCACTTTACCCAATGTTATATACATTCTAAATAAGGCTAGGGCAGGACCTAGAACTCCATTACATTAGGCTGTTGCTTCAGGTGCTTATATTCTCTGGGGCGAGACCTGAACCACAGCATAACCAGATCCGTGTAGTCCAAAAAAAAGGAAGAATGAATGAATCTATCTCCATGATTACAGTTATCCCCTCTTCTGCCTGGTTTTGTTCTTATTAAGATGGCTTTGTATTTGACACAGGACAAAAAGCCTTCCTGAAGATGGTCACACTTTTGGAAGCACTAATCTTTTTGGCTGTTCTTGGTTTCTCCCTTGTCCCGACTGAAAAGGACATTGGTCACATGAGTCCTTCTGATATCAGCAGTTCTCTTAACTTACATGTTATTTCATCTGATTAATACAGAAAGCTAAGAGGACACACTGCTGTAGCTATGAAATCATTTTAGTTCATCTGTTCATTCTGATACCCAGAGATAGAATCTGTATAAAATTTTCCCCTATACAAACATATCATTTGGCCCATGGCCACACTCCTTTAGAGGCTGCATCTCATCTAACACTTTAGGGGGACTGGGTATATTGGGGACAGCACTGGACGAAGTTAGAGAGCAGGGATCCCTTTCTCTGGACCTGGTACCAACCTGGGTTTTCCTACCATAGGGAAATCACTTCACTTCGGGGATTTGGACTGAACGATTCAGGCCTTCTCTCTCATGTTGAGTTTTTCTACTATCTTGAAATTCAAGGGTCATCAGTGAGGCCTCAAAGAAATGACAGGGTTTTGTAAAACATAATCTACATAGAGAGGACGTTGGTAGGCCCCCCGCCCACCAAATAGATGACTAAAGTTAACAGAGTCCCAGAAGTGGTGCTGGGCCTAGCAGACCACAGAATCTCAGTAGTGCATGCCTCTCCCTCTGCAGGGCTTCATGACTCAGAACACTGCAAAGCAGAATGAACACTGTCTTAAGAACTTTGACCTCACCGAATACCGTCAGGTGCTGAGTGACCTTTCCATTCAGATCTACCAGCAGCTCATTAAAATTGCGGAGGGCATGTTACAGCCGATGATAGGTAAGCTGGCAGCAGGAAAGCTCCATCACTCATCATGGGGTCTGAAATGAGGGGAAGATGTGGTCAGCACCCTCTGCCTTTCGGGACCCAGATATATTAGCCACGGAACCTTCACAGTGAAGGCAGAACTGAGGGGTGTATATCGTGCTTAAAAAGAGCTGTGAAATCCCATAAAATTAACAATGCTAGGGTATTTGACACAGGGCAAGAAGCGTAGAGGACTTCTCCTTTTTCTCTCTTTTTGTAATATGTTGTATTTTTCCAAATTAATTTTAATACATAATAAATATAAACTCAAAGGTACAAATGCATATACAGTGAAAAACCCCTCTTAACCTATTATGAACTTGATTCATGGAAAAAAGAAAGCAGAAGTGTGTTCATGCAAAAGGATACAGCAGTAGGCACGATGCAGCAGTATTTATTAGACACTTGCTTTGAACCAAGCAGTGTATTTGGGCACTGAACATGAAATCAGAATCGAGAAATGAGAGCAGTTACATTTTCTGCTGCTCCCAGGTTCAAGCAATTCTCCTGTCTCAGCCTCCCGGAGTAGTGAGGACTACAGGCACGTGCCGCCACGTCCGGCTAATTTTTGTATTTTCACAAAATGTTGTGTAGATGCGTTATTCACTGTGCTCTGCAAAGGCTGGGAAGGAAACTGTACCTGGACCCATTCACCATGCTTTCTCCAGGTTCTTACAACACAAGTAGGTTATGGGTGAATCGCAAGAAGGACCAATCTAGAAATACATTACTTGAAATGAGGTTTATTCCAAACCCTCCTTCCTGTCTGGAAATCTTTTTATAAGGCACCAGACAGAGGGAAAACTGACATATCAAGCTGGAGATACTCAGATTAATGTGACGGTTAATAGCACCAGTTCTGGAGTCAGACAGACTTGGGTTTAAATCCAGCCCTGCCACTCCGTACCAGTGTGACCTCAGGCAAGTTATTTAACGTCTTTATGCCTCAACTTCCTTGTAAAAATGGGTAGTACTGCCGGGTGTGGTGGCTCACGCCTATAATCCTAGCACTTTGGGAGGCCAAGGCAGGTGGATCACGAGGTCAGGAGTTTAAGACCAGCCTGGCCAACATAGTGAAACCCCATCTCTACTAAAAATATAAAAATTAGCCAGGCATGGTGGCGTGTGCCTGTAGTCCCAGCTACTCTGGGAGGCTGAGGCAGGAGAATCACTTGAACCCAGGAGACAAAGGTTGCAGTGAGCCAAGATTGCGCCACTGCACTCCAGCTTGGGCAACAGAGTGAAACTTCATCTCAAAAAAACAAACAAAAAAAAATGGGTAGTACTTCATAGAGTTGTTGCAAGATTGAAAGAGATACTGAACATAAAGCCCCTAGTGCACAGGTAAGTTACACAGTAGGTATGACAGACCAATGACACTCATATTTACATAGTCAGTGGCAGGGTCAGGGCGACTCCCAAGTTGCTCAATTCTCGACCTGTGGACTTTAGGACAGGCAGTACCGGATTGAGCTGGTACACGCCCATCACCTTTGTCTCATCGCCAATAAATTTAAGTGAAAATGCTGTCCACAGTTGTTTTATTCCATATGGAAATCAACACATTAGAAATTCTTTGCCAATTGTTGTAAGTTCCTGAGCAGGTCAACATTGCGCACCTCTAGATGGTATCACTGCTAAAGCCCCGAGCATTAAATGATCTGAGTGGTCCGATGAGCTTTGCATTGTTAATGGGGAATGCAAGCTTCCCTAATTGTGCTTTTCTTTCAGTTTCTGCCATGTTGGAAAATGAGAGCATTCAGGGTCTATCTGGTGTGAAGCCCACCGGCTACCGGAAACGCTCTTCCAGCATGGCAGATGGGGATAACTCATACTGCCTGGAAGCTATCATCCGCCAGATGAATGCCTTTCATACAGTCATGTGTGACCAGGGCTTGGACCCTGAGATCATCCTGCAGGTATTCAAACAGCTCTTCTACATGATCAATGCAGTGACTCTTAACAACCTGCTCCTACGGAAGGATGTCTGCTCTTGGAGCACAGGCATGCAACTCAGGTAAGAGAGGAGCACCCCCCAACAACACAGATAGAGTGGGCTCTCACTGACTCCGGCTAGAATCAGGACACAAGACTGCTGTCTCTAAAAATGAAATCCAAATCTAATTGGCAATCCTTGTCTCCATCAGTCTGTGACTCAGATCCATCACCTTTTTATCTGTTGGTGAAATCCATCGAACACTGAGATGGTGACTTGGTAAACAAATTAGTTCAAAGCTTAAAGATATTGACATACTCTAAGTTAAAGACTAAATACAAAGCAGATAGGTCAGAGAGAAAACTCAATGAGTTAACAGGCATGAAGACTCACACAGAAGTATAAATACGGTGGTGAATGTTTAAATACTTACAATTCAGTATATTTAATGCCTGTTTTTCACCACTACCTTATGTAGACACTTCAGGTATTTCATCTTGGCTTGATTTTATGTACCTACTCATTCATTTATTCATTCCTTATTCAACAAATAGTTCCTGAATGCAAGGCATTTGCCATGCTTTTTAACCATGTGAGATAAATAATGACACTAGCTGCAGCTTACAAGTAAAACACAACAGGTGTCCCCTTCTTGGTGAATTAGGAGGACCAGCTTAACACAGCTTGCTTTCTGCCTATGGCTAAGGTACAATATAAGTCAGCTTGAGGAGTGGCTTCGGGGAAGAAACCTTCACCAGAGTGGAGCAGCTCAGACCATGGAACCTCTGATCCAAGCAGCCCAGCTCCTCCAATTAAAGAAGAAAACGCAGGAGGATGCAGAGGGCATCTGTTCCCTGTGTACCTCCCTTAGCACCCAGCAGGTATAATCATTCTGCATCTCTGTCAACCATGATATTCCAAGCAAGACTGGTGTCCACTCCAAATCCGTTCTTGTTAGTGGTTATTTGTTAGTGTCGCACTCCCACCCGTTATGTACCCCTAATGATACAATTTTGAAGTGCAGCTGATGGGATATTCCTAGGTGAACCAAAGACCATTTGGTCTGTGAAACAAGATGCCATGCATACTGCTTTCTAGTCTCCCTATCCCTCTTACTCACTTAAAAAGATAAGGTAGCAAACCCACAAAACATTAAGCTTAGGTAAAAACTTTTTAAAATATAATGAATTCTGGACTATTTCTTATGTAGAAATTTATAAATTTTCAGAAATTGGCAGCATCAGGTATTTGCTTTCTTTACAACTCTAAGAAAAACCGGTTTATTTAAAACTAATTTCAATATGGTCACATTTTCACTCACACTCCATTTATATTGTTTTAAACGAAGTCATTAGTAACCTAGGGGCATTCAAATGTTACTTTCCTTTTCCCTAAAAAATGTGTAACTATGAGTCAGTTGCAGACATGTTGCTAGTCCCTAAAATATAAATAACAAAATCCAAACTCAGTACAGAAAAGTAAACACATCTTAATATAGCAAAGTTAACTTTTCCTTACCTCCTCCACTAGCTACTAAAAGATTAAATATTGAACTCTTAAGAAAACTGCTTCCTTTTGTACACATTTATAGAAAGTCTTCAAACATTTTTCTCTTTTTTTTTTTTTTTGAGACGGAGTTTCGTTCTTGTTGGGACTGGAGTGCAATGGCACAATCTCGGCTTACTGCAATCTCCGCCTCCCGGATTCAAGCGATTCTCCTGCCTCAGCCTCCCAAGTAGCTGGGATTACAGGCACCTGCCACCATGCCCAGCTAATTTTTTTTTATTTTTAGTAGAGACGGGGTTTCGCCATGTTGGCTAGGTTGGTTTTGAACACCTGACCTCAGGTGATCCACCCACCTCGGCCTCCCAAAGTGCTGGGATTACAGATGTGAGCCACCTCACCCAGCCACATTTTTCTCCCTTTTAAATACATTTCACTTATATAAGTTTGCTTCTAGAATGTAGCTGGCATTGCATTTGGGCAGCCTACTTCCACCAAATCATTGGTAGGCAGACAAAAGAGTATCTCCTGTTCAAATTCTCATTTGTAAACAATTTTGGGGGACGGGGTAGTTAGATGTTAACAAGACCTTTCTCATCTAAGGTAAGATCTCCAGTACTCTTCAGAAGAAACCTTTAAATTACTAGTAGATAAGAGGCTGAGGATTCCAGGCAACCGCATTCTAAACGCCTCCCATTGTGTATACCAGTGACCATAGTGGGGAGGGTCAGGTGGGTTTACACGAGACATGAATTCAGTGAGAGGGCTTAGATCCACCTAGCAAAGCTGTGGGCTCTAGTTATCTGGATGCAGGCTCCAAGTGTGAAGATCAGTCCAGCTCCATCTGTGTTGTGGGCCTTGTCTAAAGAGGATCGTACTCTCGTCCCAATTTCCCATATTATTTAAAGTTCAAAAGTTGTCTCATGTTCATTTAGTGCTGTGCTAAATTCTGTTTTTACCCCAACAGATTGTCAAAATTTTAAACCTTTATACTCCCCTGAATGAATTTGAAGAACGAGTAACAGTGGCCTTTATACGAACGATCCAGGTAAGTTTTAAAATGTTAATTTTATAAAGTCCTAGTCTAAGACTATAAAGGAAGTTGAAAATTTGGATTTCAACCTTGCTTCTCTTTATTACTAAAATACTAGTTACATTATATGCTAGGAGACCTTTATATTCCTAGGCTTTCTGTTTAGGTAAACATGAACCATATCACCCATGAGTAACTTCGTATTTACACACAGAAAACTCAACTTTTATAATCTCTGCCTCTCAGATTACAGACATAGTCTAAGCATAATTTACCACTAGCATGTTACCAAACTATTAGCACCAAATGGAATTAACAATGTAAGCAGAATATCAGCCCTAACCATAAATGGAACTACAAAATGTTATTTAAAGAAAACAATTTGAGCTCTTAAATCTTTGTCTAAGACATGATATTTGCTTTCAGGAAAATGCTTGAAAGAAAACGTATTAGGGAAAACAGTTATTTAAATCTGTCTGTTCTTAAGATGTTGGGAATTTTTTACTTAAAGTTGAGCTTCCTCAAGCTGAGCCTAAGGCGATTTTGGCAGAGCACCTGACCTTTACTGTGACAGTATTGCAATGATAGTCATGTCGCAGTGACTCAGAAAACGGGGCACACTTCTCCCATGATTACCTGTGGGAGCACCCCGGGAGACAGAGCACTTTCTCAAACTTTTAAATGACCTCAGAAACAAGGACTAAAAAAGGGTGCAGGGGGAAGTGAGCAGAGGAGGGAGAGTCAGGGAAAAGGGAACCAAATGGAGGTTTATCAAAGACACTGAAGGAGTGTGAGGAAACATGGAGCTTTGTACAAGAAGCTGTTCCCTTTGGAACACTCCTGGGATTTTATTCAGAGCTCCTTATAGTGTTTCAATGTAGATCCAGAGATTTAGAGAGCCCTGAAAACAACTGAAAAGGAGTCTGAAAGGAGCCATGGCCAAAACCTTAATGGACTTTAGCCTGGCATCTAAGCAGGGAAAAGAGACCAAAGGTCTGGGAAGTGGTGCCTAGTCAGACTAAAGGCTGTTCTCCCAAGGGCAATGACAGAAACACTGCCAGTTGTTAAAGACACAGGACACAGAGTGAGGCAGGCAGAGACTCACCAACATGAACATAACAGCTAGGTTGTGGGTGACACTGACAGAAAGGACCCAGTTAGGCTTCTCTCAGTCAGCTGCTGAATGATGAGAGGTGGATGACAGAAGCCACTGAGATATCTGACCCTGGACCCGCTATATGGATTTTTATAGAGGGTTGATAATTTACACAAAAGTGCAAGTTTAGAAAGTCTTGTTTGGTTTTGAATATCTGAGACACATATTAGAGGGAGAACTATAACTGCTCATAAATTGGCAACCCCACTGTTTATGAGAATTCAGGTCAAAAAATATATGGCAAGTCATACTGCAGGTTTAATGGATTAAGGACAAAGGAAAAATGTAATGGAGGTTAAGCTGAAATATTCTCTGAAAATACGCACACATTCTGAATCTTCCTCAGTCATCAACTTCGGTAACTCGCGTTCTATCAAAAGATTTTTTGTGTGAGCTATAGCTTTATGTTCTGTTTCCACCTATACAATGCTCAGAAGAAATGGTGAACAGTCAGTCCCACCCTCCTACATGTGAACTCATGTGTGTGATAAAGACAAGTTACTTGTTAAAGCAAACCTTGCTTGGGGTGATGGATTTTTTTATAGCTTTATACTGACCTTTAAAAATGTAAATTTGAGGTTGTTAAACTCACCAAAGCATTCACAGGAGGATTTCTGTGAAATGACCACCTTGTAAATTTTAATTGATTAAATGTATACATGCCTTTTGCTGTTAAATTGTGATAATATAGGTAACATTTCACTTTCTTTTCCCATTTTTATACTCTCTAAAATTTCTTCAAACCCTTTAGAGAGTGAAGTGTACTGTCACATCTAACTAATGCGGAGAAATTCAAGGGCCTTTAAGTGCTACAAAGATGACTTTTTTCCCAGAGCCTCCTGCCATTTCACGTTTTACGTACATTTCCATATACCCTGTGATTGGTTCGTGGTAATAAATGTAGCAAACCTGAGTGGGCTGTGTGTGAGCTGTCAGCAATCCCAGAGAATCATTCTGCCAGGCCACAGCAGAGCCATCACTAAGAATCTTGAATTAATGAGGCTTGTTGCTTATTCCTCCCTAAATATCTTTCTCTTCTTTAAACTTTTCTCCCATTATTTCACACCTCTTTTTCAAATGGTTAAAATTACTTTAAAATTTTGGCCCAACTTTCAAGATGCCAAACACATGAGTACTAGACATTTAAGTCATGCTTTCTATTCATAATTCAGGTAATGGATGAAGACATGGGCAATTCCAGGTTTCCCTGCCACTATAGAGCCATCTGACAATACCATGCTCAAACTGTTGACTTCATTCTGTAAAACTATTTCCCAGCACTTTCCAAATGGTACTATGTGTTTACTGACCATGGCTTGTTTCAAAGTTTAAGAAAAATAAATGGTGTTTTCACAAAATTAGGTTATATTGGTTTTCCTTTTGGCAGTACACCCACAGTTAACCCGACTGACTTTTGTAAAAGTACAGCTCCTATCAGCAAGTCATGGTTTACAGGTTAAGGGTTAATGCATGGGCAGGAGGAACAAAGGAGTATGTTATAAAACCGAGAACAGCAAATATAGCACTTACTGTGTGCCAATGATGGTACACCGTGTTTTTGTTAGTTTTTTGAGACAGAGTCTTGCTCTGTTGCCAGGCTGGAATGCAATGGTGTGATCTTGGCTCACTGCAACTTCCACCT
This sequence comes from Sapajus apella, assembly GCF_009761245.1. Lineage (NCBI taxonomy): Eukaryota > Metazoa > Chordata > Mammalia > Primates > Cebidae > Sapajus > Sapajus apella. The sequence goes on along the minus strand of NW_022437049.1, from coordinate 2,772,373 downwards.
TCCTGCAACCTCTGCCTCCCAAGTTCAAGCAGTTCTCCTGCCTCAGGCTCCCAAGTAGCTGGGATTACAGGTGCCCACCACTGCTCCCAGCTAGTTTTTGTATTTTTAGTAGAGATGGGGTTTCACCATCTTGGCCAGGCTGGTCTCAAACTCCTGACCTCACGATCCACCCGCCTAGGCCTCCCAAAGTGCTAAGATTGCAGGCATGAGCCACTGTGCCCGGCTGGTACTCCATTCTTTACACCTGTTAACTCCTTTAATCCTCACAACCTTATGAGAATGGTACTCTTCCCCATCCCATTGTTTTGGAGTCTGTGTGTTACATTTTAACTATTTTTAAGTGTATAATTCAGTGGCATTAATATATTCACAATATTACGTAATCATCACCACTATTTTCAAAATTCTTTCATCATCAGAAACACTACCCATTTGGGCAAATAATATTCCCCCTTCTCTTCAACCCTGGGTAGGCTTCTATATGTAAATTATATGTAAATTCTAGATACCACACATAAGTAGAATCATGAGATATTCTTTTGGGTCTGGCTTATTTACTTAGCATGCATAAGAACTTCATTCCTTCATTCCTTTTTTTAATGACCAATATTCCCTTTGTCTATCACATTCTGTCTATCCATCAGTTGATGGAAATGCACTGTTTCCACCTTTTGGCTATTGGGAATCATGCTGCTATGAACATTGTTGCACAAAAGTAGCTGAGATCCTCTTTTCAGTTCCAACAGGGGGCATATATTTAGAGGCAGAATTACTGTGTCATATGGTAACTCTGTATTTAACTTTTTGAGGAACCTCAAACTTTTCCACAGCAGCTACACCATTTTACGTTCCCACCAGCAATACATGAGAGTTTTAGTTTCCCGACATCCTCACAAACACTTGTGATTTTCCAACTTTTAAAAATTATAGCCATCTTGATGGATGTGAAGTGGTATCTCACTGTGGTTCGGATTTGTATCTCTCTGATGATTAGCATCTTTTCATGTGCCTATTGGCCATGTGTGTATTTTCTTCGGAGAAATATCTATTCCAGTCTTTAATTCATTTTTAAATCAGATTTTTGGTATTGAGTTGTAGGAGTTATTTGTATAATCTGGACATTAAATCAGATATGATTTACAAGCATTTTCTCCCATTCTGTGAGTTGTCTTTTCACTTTCTTGATAGTGTCCTTTGATGGAGAAGTTTTAAATTTTGAGGATGTCAAATTTATGTATATTTTTGTTTCTAGTGCTCTTGATGTCATTTTTAAGAACCATAAATACTTTCCCCAACGTTTCTACGAGTTTTACAGATTTAGCTCCCTTTAAGTTTTTGATCCATTTTGAGTTAATTTTTGTATATGGTGTAAGGTGAATGTCCCACTTCATTATTCTGTTTGTGGATACACAGTTGTCCCAGCACCAGTGTCAAAGACACTGTCCTTTCCCCCATTGAATGGACTTGGCACCCTTGTCAAAAATCAACTGACCAAAAATATGAGGGTTTATTTTTCTGGGCCATTATATTCTATTGGTCTGTATGTCTGTTCATATACCAGTACCATACTGTTTTGATGCCCATAGCTTTGTAAAAAGTTTTCAAATGGAAAGTCTGCATCCAATTTTTCTTTTTTAAAGACAGAGTCTCACTCCATTGCCCGAGCTGGAGTGCAGTGGCATAATCTTGGCTCACTGCAAACTCCACCTCCCAGGTTCAAGTGATTCTCCTGCCTCAGCCTCCCAAGTAGCTGGGATTATAGGCATGCACCACCACAGCTGGCTAATTTTTGCATTTTTAGTAGAGACAGGTTTTACCATGTTTGCCAGGCTGGTCTTGAACTCCTGACCTCAGGTGATACACCCACCTTGGCTTCCCAAAGTGCTAGGATTGCAGACATGAGCCATCGCACCCAGCCAATTTTGTTATGTTTCAAGATTGCCTTGGCTAGCCAAGATCCCTTGAAGTTCGATATGAATTTTAGGATTTTTTTTAGATTTCTGCAAAAAACATCCTTGGGATGTTGATAGGTATTGCATTGAATCTGAAAATTCAATTTGACCTATATCATCCCACTGCCTCCTAATGATTTTTGATGAAAAAGCAGCTGTTAATCTTATTTGAGGGTACCTTATACAGTCAGCCCTTCATATCCACAGGTTCCATATCTGCAGATTCAGCCAACCATGGATCCAAAATTTAGTATTCACAAGATGTGGGACCTGTAACTATGGAGAGACAATTTTTCATATCTGTGGGTTCTGCAGGGCCAACTGCAGTACTTGCATATCCATGGACTTGGGTATCAATGGGGATTTCTGGAACTGTATATGACAAGTCACTTCTTTCTCACTGCCTTCAAGATTCTCTCTTTGTCTTAGGGTTTTAACAATTTAGTATAATGTGTCTCATTGTGAAATCTCTTTGCCTTTATCCTGCTTGGGGTTCTTTGAGCTTCTTGGATGATTACATACATGTCTTTCATCAGATTTGGGAAGTTTCAGGCATTGTATCTGCATATATTTTGTTGCCTACTTCTTCCCCTTTTCCTTCTGGTACTTCTGTAATGTGTATGTTGGTACATTCAATGGTGTCCAATAGGTCTGTTAGGCTCTGTTCATTTTTACCTCGTTATTTTTATTTTCTTCTCAGACTGGATCATTTAAATTGCTTTATCTTCAAATTCACTGATCTTTTCTTCTGCCTGCTCAAGTCTACTGTTAAACTCCTCTAGTGAATTTTTCATTTCAGTTTTTGTACTTTTCCCAAAATGTCTGGCTTCAAATAGAGAGGAAGCAGCCCCTTTAAATTTTCCAAGTGATGCCAGTATTGGAAGCCACTGCATCCCAAGAAATGCCTAAACCAAGACAGGCATCTGCTGGGACCCACCAGATCAACCAAACTGCACAACCCCAAATTTTTTGAGGACAATATCCCACTGCCTGCCCTGGCACCAGCTAGCTATTCCAGGAATGTGGACTGCTATCCACATAGCTTCAGGGGAGCTGAGGAAACGGGGATAGTAGCTGGGTCACACACACAGTTCTCTTAGCAAACATCAGCAGCCTCTCCCTTTATCAAACACTCTTCTGGTTGTTATAAATGTCCAGTTGAGTTCCAGAGTTATGAGATAGTTGACAATCACTGCTTATAGTTGTTTATAGCTCAATGGCAGCTTCAATGGAGGGACCAACCCCTACTCTGCCATTTTACGTGCTGTACTCCTCTCCCATTCCATTCTACAGGTAAAGAAACAGAGGCACAGAAAGGTTCAGGAATTTGTCCAGGTGGTGCCAGGATTAGAGCTTAGGCTGTCTATCTTGAAAAAACCCATGCCCTTAGCCAGTTCACTACAGTGCCTCTCCATGTGGTTTGCCCCTGAGACGTATTTTATATTCTCCCTTATATAGAAAAATGTTTAAATAATTGGGAGAGTACTTACTCTGATCTACAAGAAGCCTACGTCAGGGCTTCTCTCCCCACTAAATACCTCAAGGGTAAGGAGATCACGTTCTCCTGGTCCTGAAGTCCTACCTAATTGTCTTAGAAATAATTCCATCATATATGCCAACTCACTCTCTTAAATTCACTTAAACTGGCTATTTTTAGGGGTACTCAAACTTTATATGGTCTTATTCTTTCCACAGGCACAATTACAGGAGCGGAATGACCCTCAGCAATTGCTGTTAGATGCCAAGCACATGTTTCCTGTTTTGTTCCCATTTAATCCATCTTCTCTAACCATGGACTCAATCCACATCCCAGCGTGTCTCAATCTGGAGTTCCTCAATGAAGTCTGAAGATGCATGTTTCCAGCATTAGTTTGATTCCCAATGTGAGCAAGAAGGAAGTATATACAGTAAATTCAAGGATCTGTTAAATCTGATAAAAGTAGATCAAATCAGAGATTGATAGCCTGTGGAGGGCACTGAACTATACAGAATTAGACACAACTATGTCATTATTTTTTGTACTTACTGCTCAGAATAAAAACAGTTGAAATATGGAAAATTTTAAGTTTGATTTTAGTCCGATAATACATAACAATTTATAGACACCAAGCAGTCCCCATAGCCATATAAAAGGTGCCAATTCTATAAAATGAAGCTACCTAGTTTTGATGTTTGCATATAACTGGAGAATGTCTAAATTAAAATACTAAATATATATATAAGTCACATAAATTGCCTTCAAAGGACTTTTAACAAATAATGGTACTAATAACCATGATAATGACATATACTGATATTTCCCGAAGTTTGCAAACCATGGGTGTGGTTATGTTTGTGGTGACATGTTTTAAGAATAAAAATACAGAGATGAACTTCTGAGAAATGTCCCCAAAATATTTTTTAATGGCTGATTATACAAAGACAGTGGTGTAACTGACCTCCAGACCAGACATGTTAAGTATCAGTTTCTGAAGCAAAATTAGAAGTGCCAGTCCTCAGTGTGATCAGATGCTTTTGTGTCATCTTGGTGTAATGGAAGAGATGATTAAAATGCTGCTATCCCAAACTCCAATTGAGGAAGATGGAAAATGTTTTTTTGTTTTTTGTTTTTTTTTCTGATGCTAGTCCATACACTGTCCAAGTCCCACAAAACTTTCACAAAAATGCCTATAAGCTAAATATTAGAAAAGGATAACTTGTTTTATTTATAGATGTAAAACCCAAACAAGTCAATATGAAAGCTTTTAAGCTCTTAATGCCATTAAACCTCCAGTAAGAACATCACATAATCCTCTACTGTAAAACCAATGAAATCTTGCACATCAGATCATCTGAAAAAATCTTCAAAAATAATCAGTTCAGGGATCACTATTATATAAAAGTTGGGTTTTTTTTTTTTTTTCTTAAGAGAATAAAATGGCTTACTTAGGTCAACTTTCCCTTTTCAGGTTATTTTCAACATTTTTCAAATTTTAGCAAACAAAAATTGTATCTCTCCTTTGAAATAAGGATTTTTTAAAAAGTAATGCAGTTATATAACAGGCTTAGATATTTGCTGCTATTATAATTCTTTTTTCTTTGTTTTTGGACTCTTCAAAAGCAAGTATTTAATTAGAAACACATATTCTTTCCACAAATTTTTTTGACTGTCTTTTCCATATTTCTTGATAACTGTATGCTGTTCCCATAAGAAGAAATGGTGTTTGCAAATCATAGAAGAACAGACTCTGTATTACATTGAGAAAATAATATTTATCCATGAATTGGAAGTAGAACACCCTGCCTCCACACTCTTTTACTCAATCACCCAACTTAAAAGGCTGTTGGAAACACAACAGACTCCAGGCTACCTTCTGTACTGTGCAATTGGAGCACAGCTTCCTCAGTCATTCGCCACATCTCCTGGGGTTTAACCCAGCCTTAGCCTGGGTTAAGGCTGCTAACAGTTGTGTTCCAATCGGTTATTATAGGCATTATCCCCTCTACATTCACATTAGACATCCCAGCTTCTCTTGGGCATCTGTAGAGCTGTGCCTTTTTCTTGCAGTTATAGTTACATAATCACTGACATCCATGACACTCACCCATGGATCCACATGCTGACTTTGTTTAGAAGGCCAATCTAAAACAACTGGGTGTGTGGCTACCTCTATAAAGTTGTTTGTGAAGTATAATTTGCTTTTTGATGCACTTTAGTTTGAAACTGAGTCTCTTATGTAAGAACTGTCCTTAATTTTAAAAGACCAAAATTGCCTTGTTAGAATGTTAAGGACTTTTGACATGCAGTGGTTCCACAAATACAGTGGCTTACAGTTCTTATATTCTGTCTTACACCATCATTCTCTCCGTCTCTGTTGACCACTACTCTCTGCTGTCAGTGGTTCATCACTAGGTGCCGAGAGCTTATTGAATAAAACCTTGGCAATTAGAATAAATGGGGAGAGAAGGACCTTATGAATAGCCCATTTGGCCTAAGAAATGGAAGATTTAGTTCTTCTCTTCCAAAAGATAAAGGTATATATCACTGGAATTGTACTTAAAATTTATAGATGACTAACAAATGTATACTTTATATGTACTTAATATTTAGATCTGCCTTATTTAATACTTGGAGGCCAGAAGAAGCATCTTTAGAGGAACTCTATAATCTTTTGTTAGCATTTTCTCTGCATTTTAAAAAGTCATTTCAATGCAAACACTTATCAGTGTCATGACATCAGTAATGACTCTTTAACAATTCAACATAAAGGCTTGAAATCTGCATTAGATGTCTCTTTAATTTTTTAGTATTTAAAATTTAGTTGACACTTTTCTCACCAGGTGCCTTTAGCAGTTACTAAGATAACTGACTTGTCAATTGTTCTCTGAAATAAGTGTTGCTTTGGGAACAATTTTAATGTTCAATGTGATATCATGGTGGAGTTTTGTCTTTTAAAACATTAGAAGCATTTTAAATATTAAGAATCAAATATTTATAGATCAAAAAACTTGTGTTTTAAGTATTATAAGGGATCTGTTTACTTACAGTAAATGTGTTGGTACACATGAGTCATTGCTGAAGCCGACAAGCATATTCCATACATGCGTTTTCCCTGTGCCATCCTCATCACAGCAGTTAGAGTGCCAGTACCTGTAGGCTTGCCTGGGAGGCAGATTAGACCCAAAGCTAGACTTTTTCCCTTTTCCATGAAGCATGTCAGTGGGAGTTGCTTCCTTTGATTTCCCTAGTACTAAATTTTAAGACTTTAAAAAAAAAAAAAAAGCAAAAAACTAGGAACTTGGAACATTTTTAATAAATTAATGCTGCTGCCATCAATTCATCAAATACTTAGAGCCTTCATACATTACTAATCAATTAGAATTAATTTCTTCTGCAAAAGTAAGTTTTCATACCCTTAATCTACTAAGACGGCAAGGGTGTCCTAAATTGAGGCATTTGTATAATGCCTACATAACTAAATGGTCACTAAAAGGTGACAACATGGGGTGAGACCTTGTAGTTCTTCAGAGAATATTTGTGGTAAGTTTCTCCAGTTAATTTGCTACATGAGCCCAATAACCATAATTCACTTTTTGTACCCACTGGTGCCATGATTAGAGAATTGGAGGGTGTAGACAGAGGTTAATGCCAATGACAAACACAGGACAGTTTTTTATTATTATAAAGTTCATTAGGTACAAAAGGTTGTTGTCCAAAAAAAAGTTTCTAATTCTAACAAAGGGGATCAATCAGAAATGAAACTAAGCTACTTTCTAAAGTGATGTTGTTTCAGAATAATCCAGATTTAAATATAACATTTTGCCACCAACTGACATTTAGATGAAGGACTTCCTCTCCAAAAGAGTTCAGATCATATTCAGGGGTGAATCTGACACCATAGAAGAAACACTACTGATGAAAGTATTTTTCCACTTTGAACAAATCTGTAAACTACACCTTTGTTTATAGAAAAAAATGCTTGTAATAGTCACTGTAATATTTAGCTGTGGATAAAAATTTGTGGAAATAAATACTTTTGAATAAAGTGTTGTGCCAAATCTAAATGAAATTTAAAACTCTGCAGCTACAGGTCAACAAAGTTTCTTTGTAATGCTCTCTTGAGAAGCTTCATTATTGGGTCTATATTCTAATATGTGTTATGATCATTTAAACCAGAGGTCGGCATCTTACAGTCCAAAAGTTGGGGGTAGGGAGAAACTCTAAGATAACAAGGCCTATTGAGCAATTACTTTACAACTATGAAATTAAAGGCAGTTTTGCCGTAGGCAAAGACAAATAGATCAATGAAACAGAACAGAGTGTGCAGAGACAGGCCCAATGCTATGTATAACATAGCATACGGTTTTATGCATGAAAAATCAATGAGAAAATAGTCACAAGATCTGCATGGAGGAATTTGTAAAATATAAGTGAAAAACAATGACAACATTAAAGTGGAGAAATAAATTAGGAACATGGATCCAAAGACTCCATACCACTAGAAGTTTGTCATTTGTCCCCAAGTTGATCTATAGATTAAAAATCAACATCAACTGTTTCTATGTGAAAACTGACAAGCTCATTATAAGATTTATATGGAAGAGCAAAGGCCCATGGATAAGGAAGACCCTCCTTGAGAAAGTGGGAAGCTTTCCTTAGTAGGCATTGAGACTTACAAAATTTCAGTAATTAAGATGTGTGAGAATGACAGAGATGGAAAAATTGACCAGTGGAACAGAATAGAGCCCAGAAACTGAACATCTATATGGAAATTTTTAAATAAACTTTTTTAATAAACTGAACATCTATATGGATACATTTTTTCTTAACTAGGAGTACGCATCAAAATTACCTGGAAATCTTTTTTTAAATTTACACCCAAATTTACGGATCAAGACATCTCCAGAGATGGTGCCCTTCAACACCCATTGTTAACCTGACCCACCTAAAAATATACAAGATGACACATCTCCAGGGATGGTACCCTTAAACACCCATCATTGGAGACGACTATTGAAATATTTCATCATACAGAAAAATGGTCACAGCATTATTGGTCCTTGACATTGATAGGTTTTAGGAAACCATGGGTAGAAACAAAATGACATATAATGACACCAATAACATAAGCTAGTTGATGTAAACAGTTCAGTCCCCACAACATATTTATGGTCATATAAACATCAAACTTTATTATTTTTGAGACAGTCTTGCCCTGTTGCCCAGGATGGAGTGCAGTGGTGGGATCTCAGCTCACTGCAACCTCTGCCTCCTGGGTTTAAACAATTCTCCTGCCTCAGCCTCCAGAATAGCTGGGATTACAGGTGTCTGGCCATCATGCCTGCCTAAGTTTTTTTGTATTTTAATAGAGATGGGGTTTCACTCTACTGGCCAGGCTGGTCTCAAACTCCTGGCCTCCAGTGATCCGCCCACCTCGGTCTCCCAAAATACTGGGATTACAGGTGTGAGCCATTGCGCCCAGCCAAAACATCACCAAACTTCTAAATAAAGACCAAAACACTTCTAGTATTAAACACTGAAATGAAAACTATACATACATTTCAGAAAGATTAATAAAAACAAATGAGAAAGTTACTTGCCCACTTATTCCAATTCAGAGTCACTGAGGGCTCACCTCTCCTGGCAGCTCAGGGTGCCAGGCAGGTACCATGCCTGGAAAGGACCTCATCCTGTCACTGAGTGTGTTCTCAAACCCACACTCAGATTGGGAGCACTTAGACACGCCCGTTTACCTCACCGATACAGCTTTGGCACATGAGAGGAAACTGGAAAATCCAAAGAAAACAGTCATGGGGATCTCACCAGTGGAACGTATCTGTGTCTGTATGAATGAGGCAGCAGCCTCAATTCTTGCCACCTCAGAAGAAAGAATGTGAGGGGTGTACAGCAGAAGGGGAGACCAAGGCAAGCTTTAGAGCAGGAGTGAAAGGCCGGAAAGTATATTTGGAAGAGAGCCAAGTGGGTGACTTTAAAGAGTCAAAAGCGCAGCTTAACCTTTTGACTTGGGGTTTTATACATTGACCTACTTTTGGGGTCTTCTGTTACTTCTCTCAACTCCTGAGATCTTGTCAGGAAGTGGCCAATCACCAATTTCAGGCTTTTTCTGTCTATTAGGAGACTGCCTTTCCCTGGTGCTGACTGTAACCAATTACTACGTTAGAAAAACAGTTAATAACAGCCTTGACCATCACCAGATGGTTGCCCGATTCTCCTGGTGTGTATGTGTGGAGAGCGGAGCCCCCTCCTGCCCTGCTCATGCCTGACTAGCTACCCACAGGGAGAACCCACAAACTCCACACACAATGGCTCTGGCCTGGAAGCCATTCTTTTTTTCTCAACAACATTATGTCAAAATGGCGTTGAATGAAACAACATTATGTAGGGTCCTGCTGTACACTGTGCAGTGAAAAGTTGACTTTTGAATCCACTTTCCAACCTAAAGATGGATGCATTTTTTTGAGTGGCGGACCAAAGAATACCATCACTTGAGAAAAGCCTTCAGCTCATACTCAAAGAGGTTTCGGACTAGCCTCAGAGCCTCAACAGGAAAACCATGTTGGAAAAGAGGCAAATGTCATACAGGGTACATTTACTTAGTAACAGTTCAGAAAGAGAAAAGCAGCCTGACATCCTGGAACTAATCTGAAACACAGAGCTACGCCTCAGTCGTGCCAGAAGCTGGCCTGGTCCTCTTTGCAGGGCGGTGTTGTTCTTTTGCCATGAACAGCCTTACAAAAAACCAACATCAGACTTTAGTGTGAGTACACTAAAGTGAGATGAAACAAGATGGTAATTTTGCCCATGCACAGAAACAAGATCACCGTGTAAACCACATAATACCAAGTACGCCCTGTCCCAGGTAATATGAGGGAGTGTAGGTGCTTTCCCAGATGCAGCTTGAGCCTAGCTCTAATTGGCCCTCTTTCAGGATAAGATGATAGTAAGATACTGTGATGGTTAATATTAGGTGTCCGCTTGATTGCAGGATGCCTGGATAGCTGGTAAAGTATTATTCCTGAGTGAGTCTGTGAGGGTGTTGCCAGAGGAGATTAACATTTGAGTTGGTGGTCTGGGAGAGTGTGTGTGCCTGGTGGTCTGGTGCCTCACTGTGGGTGGGCACCATGCAACTGGCTGCCAGCATGGCTAGAACAAAGCAGGCAGAAGGTGGACTAAGCTGGTTTGCTGAGTATTCTGGCTTTCATCTTTCTCTCGTGCTGGATGCTTCCTTCTGTTCCTCCTGCCCTTCGACATCAGACTCCAGGTTCTTCAGTCTTTGGACTATTGGACTTACACCAGTGGCTTGCCAGGGGCTCTCAGATGGCCTTCAGCTACGAACTGAAGCCTGCACTGTTGGCTTCCCTACTTTTGAGGCTTTTGGACCAGGACTGAGCCACTCCTGGCTTCCTACCTCCTGAGCCTGCAGTTGGCCTATCATGGGACTTGACCTTGTGATCATGTGAGTCAATTCTCCTTAATAAACTCCTTTTCATATGTACATATATCCTATTAGTTCTGTCCCTTTGGGGAATGCTGATACAAATACCCAAAGACTTGTCCCTACTTCCTGATAGTACCCAATCCAGAGTGAACCCATACTTCCTTGGATCCTCCCCAAATTACCTAACCACACCCAAATCCTTCCACCCTTAAACTGAGATGTGCTGCAGTTCCCAAAGGTACACCCATGATGAAAAAATCTCCCTTTTTTCAAAGAATATTAAACCCAATTTGTTTAACTATAGGTGTGTTTCTGGAGGTTTTTGGCTGAAGGGCAATAATGGCATTGTCTCCTTCTAACAACATTAGTATTTTGCAGGGTAAACTTAGCTCCAAGGAAGATTTGCCTAAGGTTGTATTACTAAATGAAAGTTGAACTAAAGATATAGACACTGCAAATAACTTTCAGATAAACAGAGAAAAAAAACAAATGTTCATCCACCTAAGTTTGAGACAGTGCCTTAAGGTTACTGGGAACACACCAAGACTTAGCTAAACTTAAAATGAGGGGAGTTTGGCAAATTGGTGTCTGTATTACTTTCTGTCTGCATTAGAATAGGTAGCTAGGCATACTTGAGCAGGACAGGAGAGGACCTCCTCCACCCCATCCAGGAATGTCAGGCGACCTTCAGGTGATGGTCAGGCAGTTGTGAAACTATCTCTCCAAAATAATCATTGGTCTCACCTGGTGTCAGGGAAAGGCATTTTCCCTATAGATGGAAAATACTAGCATCTGGTGATCAGCAGCTTCTGGATAAGATTTTGGGAGAGTGGGCTCAAACATGCTCACTGAGAGGCAAAATGGTGGAGTTTAACTGGTATATGACCTTCCTCTAGGAACATGACTGGTAAGGGAAGAATGTCTCAAGTGAGTATGTGCACAACTTCAGCAAACACACTGCGCATGCCGCCCCTACCAAGCGCTGGCAGGCCACTGAGCATGCGGACAGCCCACCACAAGGGAAGAATCGGGAGAAGTAATGCAAGGCCTAGAACCATACCAATGTATCAATCTCCAAATCAAGAGTCAGGAGGCAGAGTTGAATCTCCCAAGTTGCCCGCTTGGCGCTCTTCCAAGTGTACTTTACTTACTTTTATTCCTGTTCCAATACTTTTTAATAAACTCTCACTCCTGCTCAAAAACTTGCCTTGGTCTCTCACTCTGCCTTAAGCTTCTTTCCTTTGAGGAGGCAAGAAGTGAGTTGCTGCAGACCCATGCAGATTTGCTGCTGCTAACAATTTCATTCAACTGATGTTCTTGGTTGGCAACTTGAACTTTCTGAAGAGTTAGTATGTGTTGTAAGGATAAAACCACATTCAATATTTGCCTTCTAACAAAAATTGAAGCTATTTCCGAAGCAATTGGATTAACAATGGGCACACATAACTTTCCAAGCTACTCAAGATCAGCAAATTCACTTGTCTCATTCATTCAGATTCATGTACTCATTTTTAAAAGTTCCCCTGGGCCGTACTGAGTTCATCAGCTTTTCCCAGTTTCCATTACTGAAACTTCTAAAGCCACTATGGCTTAAGCCACCATCAATTTTTAGTGTTATAGGAAGGCAGGAGAAACTGTGTTTAAGCATAGGAAAATAAGTATGGAAACAACAATATTGCATTTCTAAAAATACTGAAAGTTAAATGCCTAAGAATAGAACAATAACTTTACATCTCATGAAAGATTCCACATGTAGAGAAAAATTATAAAATAATTTTAATATACATATTGAAATTACAAGAATATATACCTGCCTAAATATGATGTAAACCTGAAAAGTACTAAATATTTTCAAAAATAACTTGTTTCAAGCAATCTTGTAGCTTACTTGAAGGACATTTTTTCTCCCAACTTGTATTTTGAAAGAGTTAAAACCTACAGAAAAGTTGCAAAAATAGAAGAATGTGGTACACGCCTATAGTCCCAGCTACTCAGGAGGCTGGGGCAGGAGAATCCCTTGAGCCCAGGAGTTTGAGGACAGCCCCGGCAACATAGCAAGCAAGACTCCCCTCTTAGAAAAAGAATAATGGGCTGGGAGCAGTGCCTCATGCCTCTAATGCTACACTTTCAGAGGCCGAGATGAACAGATCACCTGAGGTCAGGAATTTGAGACTAGCCTGGCCAACATGGCAAAACCCTGTCTCTCCTACAAATACAAATACAAAAATTAGCCAGGCAGGGTGGCATGCACCTGTAATCCCAGATACTTGGGAGGCTAAGGCAGGAGAATTGCTTGAACCTGGGAGGTGGAGGTTGCAGTGAGCCGAGATCATGCCACTGCACTCCGGCCTCGGCAACAGAGTGAGATCCTGTCTCAAAAGAACAGAACAGAAAAGAAAAAAGAATAATGAGCAATAGTATACTCTTCATTTGGATTCCCCAGTTGGTAATATTTTGCCATATTTGCTTTTTCTTTCTCTGCCAGTGTACAATCACTGGATGACCATACATACACTGCATGACCATGTTTCAACGATTCAGTCAATGGCAGAATACATATGACAGTAGTCTCATAAAATCGGAATATTTTTTCTATATCCTATGTTTAGATGCACAGATGCTTACTATTGTGTTTCAACTGCCTACAGTGTTCAGTATAGTAACATGCTGTACAGGTTTGTAGCCTGGGAGCAACAGGCTGTACCATATAGCCTAGGTGTGTAGTAGGCGCTACAATCAAGGTTTGTGTAAGAACACTCTATGATGTTCACACAATGAGATCGTCTAATAGCACATCGCTCAGGATATATTCTCGTGGTGAAGCAATGCATAACTGTATATGTATTTTTTCGAGTCATTAGAGAGTTAGTTGCAGGCCTCATGATTCTTCACCCCTATTTCAGCATGTATTTCCTAAGAACAAAGAACAATCTCCTACATAACTACAATATCATGATCAGGAAAATTAATGTCAATATTACCATGTCATCTATAATTTGTATGTCTCCAATTGTCCTAATATGGTCTTTTAGAGTTTTTAAAATCCAGGTTTTAATTAAGAATCCCATATAATATCTGTCACATCTTTAGTCTCCGTTAATGTGATACTATTCCTAGCTATTTTTTGGTTTCACCACACTGATGTTTTTAAAGAGTTCAGGTCGGTTGTTTTGTAGAATGTACCTCCATGTGGATTTGTCTCATTGTTTCCTCATAATTAGGTTCAGGCCAGATGTTTTCAGGGGAAATCCTATGCAAGTGAAATTGTGTTGTCACTGTAAAGGGGGGGCAGGCATGAAGTCAGTTTATCCCATTATTGGTGATGGGACACCATTACTTCATCATTTGGTGAAGTAATACCTGGAAGATTTCTCCATTGCCAAGATACCCTTTCTTCTTCATGAGACTTGGAGACTATGTAAACATTCTCTCATATATTTGCATGTTTTAATATATGTAAACCTTTCCCTGAATGGTTTTAGAATCCACTCATTAGTGACATTTCCCATTAGAGAAAACAGTACATTTGGGAAGACCTGCCGATGGAGGTCTGCGGTGGGAAGTTGTGATACTTAACCTTTCTTAAATATGTGGAGGGCAAATTGAATAGAAAAGCGTGTACAAAAGTGAACACATTTGCGAAGCTTGTCTAAGATTTATCCATTTAATTGCATGGATATTTTGCCTTAAAAATAACTGTAAATGAATACTTAATGTATGCTGATGTCTTCATGGGTGTAGAGTACTAAGGTCTGCGTTAAAAAAAAAAAAGTAAGATGGGGCTGGGCGCGGTGGTTCCCGTCTGCAATTCCAGCACTTTGGGAGGCCAAGGCAGGCGGATCACAAGGTCAGGAGATCAACACCATCCTGACTAACACGGTGAAACCCCGTCTCTACTAAAAATACAAAACATTATCCGGGCGTGGTGACACATGCCTGTAATCCCAGCTACTCAGGAGGCTGAGGCAGAAGAATCGCTTGAACCAGGGAGGTAGCAGTGAGCCGAGATTGCGCCACTGCACTCCAGCCTGGGCGACAAAGCGAGACTGCGTCTCAATAAATAAATAAAATAAAATAATTTAAAAAATAAGATGGTTTGATGGAAGAACAGGTGGATAGCAATATAGTAAAATGTTAACAATTGGGGTACACAGGTGGTCGATATGTGTGCACTGTACAAGTCTTTCCATTTTTCTGTAAACTTGAGAAAAAACACCGCAAGACTACCACCAAACCGTTTGAAAAGCAGGATTCAAAGGGTGGCATTCGCTGACGACTCAGAGAAACCGTCCTTGCCACCCACCACCGCCACGCCACAAAGCCCTAGGCAGCCCGGCCTTATAAGCCCTGGTACCGAGGGGCTCTCCGCCTCTCCCCTGCACCGGCCGCCTCCTGCTCGCCTGGCCTCAGTCTGTTCTCAGAACACACTCCATCACCTGGTTCCCAGAACTCAGATTGCGCAGTGGTCTCGTCATCATCGGCCAGAGCTCACAGTAAGCGCGGCAGAGGCCTCACTAGACTTCCCTCCCGCCCAGCCTCACCCGCTGTTCCTCACGCCCCAGCTCCGGGTCCCCCGGCACCACTCCGCTCGCCACGTTTTCATAATCCTCTCAGGCTCCGGGCAAGCGGCCCGCAATCGGACCTGATCATATAAGGAAAATACTGTGGGCTCATCCGGGGGCTGCAATGGGGACCCGAAAGTGCCCTAGCCTACTACACTTGCCGCACCCCAACTGCCGCCCACCTCTCCGCCTCGCCCCCAGTACAGTACCCAAACCCGACCCCGCGTCCCGCTTGGCAGCCTGAGCCTCTGCCCAACGGACTACGCAGCCGCCGGCCCCCAGGACTTCCGGTTTCCCCCGCACGTCCGTTTCCCCCCCCCGCACTTCCGGTCTTGCCCCCAGCCGACGGCAGCCAGCTACCCGGCCCAGGCCGGGTGGGCACTTGCCAGCATTTAGCGTCCTGTCTCTCGTTTGTAGTTTCAGCAGTATCTGTAGCGGAGTCCAAGGGGAACAGTCATTGCCTATCGGGGCAGGAATATGATGGGTGAGAAGTGTCAAACCAAATTCTCTTGGTTTGGAAACAGAAGGAGAAAATCTAAAAACGAGGATGTCAGGAAAATGTCCGCTCTCAAGGCGCGCTGTGGTCTCCCCGAGCCCCGCCCCCTGGGCTCTGGCTCGTGGGGTCGGATCCTCTTACGGTGGGGCCCGATCCTCTTACGGTGGGGCCCAGCTCGGTAGCCCTTGGAAATAGGTGAAAGGGCAGGGGCGTGGCTCGCGGGGCGTCACCCACTCTCTTGAACTGTTGGTGACTGTGGGCAGCCGTTCAGCGTCCCCCAGACCAGAAGTCCGCGCCGTCGAGGACCCAGCCGCCACCATGGCTCTGCTCCGAGGTGAGCGCGTCCCCCTCCTCCTCTCCTTGCCCCTCGGGGTCCTGCCCTCCCCAGGCCAGGCCTCCGCTTCTGGCCGCCGCGGAGAGTCATGGGTCATGCGGTGAAGTTCACTCAGCCTCCTGGGTTTGGGAGCCGACGAGATAAAAATCCAGCCCGAAAGGCTTGTTTGGGTTAAGGAGAAAACCCTTACTTGTAAGGCGCCAGCGACAGCGATTTCGGTGCAATTTCCTGTTGACGAGTTGAGATCAAAGTTTGCTTGCGTGTGACCTTGGATGTCCTTCCTTTCCCTAACAGTGACTCCACTAGTTCGAGTCCAAGTATTAGGAAAAATTTGGCGGCGCCACAGGTCGCGGGCGCCTGCTGCGGGTCCTCGGTGGTCAGGGCTTCCCGGGTGAATAGATGTTCCTTGTCACCTGGGAGTGGCCTGGCCTGCAGAAATGGTAGCTGATGTTCTGCTGGAAGACCTGCCCTACTCCCTTTTCCCTTCTGTTGCTTTCGATTAGAGCAGTCACTCTTTACCTAGAGTATAGGATTACGAACTTGTTTAAAACAACTGTGTAATAACTTCCTTTTCAAAACAAAAGGGCAGAGTCAGTGGAATCTTACTCTAAGGATGTACCTGTGGAAGAGCATTCAGGTGGAACACCTATCAAGGCCCTGAGACAGGAAAAAGCTTGGCAGGATCTAAGAACCAAGCATTTTGGTGCTCCAGGGCCCTGTGGGCTCTGTGGGCTCTGTAAGAAGGTGGTGTTTTGTTCCATATTCAATGGAAGGCAATACAAGGATTTAAATCGGGATAATGACAGGATCTGATTTCCACTCTGTCCGGATTTGGGGAGGTCTTTGTAATGGGGAAGAGACCATTTAAGGATCTATTGTAGAGGTCCAGGCAACAGCAATTGATGGGTTTGAGTCGCGTGGTGCAGTGTAGTTGGGAAGAAAAGGGGAGGGGTGAGTCGAGGTAGATTTGGAGGCGAATTTGATAGAACATAGATTGGATGTGGAGGGGTAAATATAAGAAGGGAATGTTAAGAATGATGAAAAGTATCTGGTTTGTGAACGGTGTTCATGATGATAACACTTAGGGAGTAAGGAAAACTGGGAAAGGAATAGATGTGGAAAGGAGGATTGAGAATTCAGTTTTAGGCAGAAAACTTTTTGGCGCTTGTGAAGCAGCCAAGTGGACATGCCAGCTAAGCATTGGTTAGGGGGATCTGAAAACTAGAAGAACCAAAGTTGTGTGGGAACAAATCCAGGGAAAAATCGGCATTCTGAGACCAAATGCAATGTTTACAGTTTCCTGCAACGTGGATTTCATTTGCCCATGCCCTTCCTGACTGAATTTGATAGAAAGGTAGAGCTTCTGTTTCTCTCCAAGTGTTGCTTTTCCTGTACTGTCAAATGAGCACATCTTCTCAAGCCCTTTCTTGGAACTTCTTGAACTCACTACACTCTGGGTTAATATGTCTCTTCATTGTCTTTGGTTTTTGGAAATCTTTAGCTTCTGAATTTTCGAGTGTTTTAAAATAAATGAGAATTCAATTTGGTGTTAAAGATTGTTAAGTTTTAGACCTTTAAAAATCCACAGAAAGTTGACATCAAATGAAGATTGATATGGTATCCAGTTTATGAAATTAAAAGAAAAACCCTTTAAACTTTAAACCTTTATAGTGTTTGTATCTGCGCATCCCAGATTATTTTTTAAAATATATTTAATAGAGAAACCCAGTCTTTACAAAAAATACAAAAATTAGCCAGGCATGGTGGCACTCGCCTATAGTCCCAGCTACTCGGGAGGCTGTGGTGGAGGATTGCTTGAGCCCAGGAGGTCGAGGCTGCAGTGAGCCGAGCTCATGCTACTGCACTCCAATCTGGGTGACAATGAAATACCCTGTCTCCAAACAAAAAAAACCTCCAAAACCAAAAATACATATTTAAGAACATTTTCTCTCATCAAAATAATTGTATTAGTTCAGTTAAGGCCTTCCTTGAGCTAATCTTTACAGTCTGGGAGCATCAAGTAAGATGGAATATAGGTAAAGGGGAGGTTCTTTTTTTGTTTTTCATTTTCCCACGCCCCAGTATCTACACCCTTCCTTTATAGATACTGCATATTTCACTACTAGCACTGCCCTCTCACAAGTGCTTTCTTAGAATATGAGATATAGGGAGAAACATATAAAAGGAACTTTGTAGAGAGACAAATGAAATTAGGCTCCGTTGTTTCTGAGGAGAAGTCAGGGGTCATTTCCATGTATGCAGTATGTCGTTTTTATTTCCAGATGCTTTATATGTTTTTGTTATATTTGGATTTCAAAAGTTTGACAATGATGTGTCAAGCTGCTGGGGAAGGCAGTGTGGAGTGTTTTGTGTAGAGTTGGGGTTTACTAAGCTTGAATCTAAATTTACGATTTTTAAATCAAATTTGGAAATTTCTTCTTTATTATTTCTGCAAAATTTTTTTTAATCCATTCTCTCTCCTCTCCTTCTATGACTGTAACTGTTGTTAGTCCTTGAGGTTCTGCCTGTGTTTTTTTTTTGACTTAAAAAAAAATTAACAAACTTTGTTTTTGAGCAGTTTTAGCTTTTACGGAAAAATTGAGCAGAAAGTAAGGAGTATTACCATATGCTCCCTCACCCTATCCATCTCCCCTGTTATTAACATCTTGCATTAGTGTGGTACATTTGTTACAATCGATGAGCTGACATTGATACATTATTATGCACTCAAGTTCATATCTTGCCTTCAAGTTCATTCATTGTATTGAACAGTTCTACGGGTTTTGACAAATGTGCAAATGACTGATGTCAGTATTGTAGTATCATGCAGATTAATTTCACTGCCCCAAACGTCATCTGTGTTCTACTTATTCATCCATATCTCTGAACCCCTATCAAGCACTCGTCTTTTTACTGTCTCCATAGCTTTGCCTTTTCCAGATAGCATGTAGATGGAATCATACAGTATATGGCCTTTCCAGACTGGCTTCTTTCACTTAGCAACATGCATTTAAGATTCCTTCTTTTTAATGGCTTGATAGCTCACTTCTTTTTAATTGCTGAATAATATTCCATTGTATGGCTGCATCACAGTTTGTTTATCCATTCACACATTGAAGTACATCCTGTTTGCTTCCAAGTTTTGACAATTATGAATAAACATTTGTGTGCAGGTGTTTGTGTGAAGTTTTCAAATCATTTAGGTAAATACAAAGGAACATTATTCCTGTATCATGTGGTTAGGTATGTTCAGTTTTGTAAGAAACTGCCAAGTATCTTCCAGGCTGGCCATACCATTTGCATTCCCACCAGTAATGAATGAATTTCTATTGTTCTACATCCTCACCAGCATTTCATGTTGTCAGTGTTTGGGATTTTAGCCTTTCTGAAATCTAGACAGCTATAGTAGTATCTTGTTGTTTTAATTTGCAATTCCCTAATGACATATGATGTTGAACATCTTTTCGTATGCTTATTTGCCATCTGTATATCTTCTTTGGTAAGATATCTGTTCAGATCTTTTGCCCATTTTTAAATTGGGTTGTTTGGAGTTTTTTTAATTGCTAAGCTTTAAGAACTCTATGTTTTGGATACCAGTTCCTTATCAGTTATTTGTTTTTGTAAATATTTTCTCAAAGTCTGTGACTTGTCTTTTCATTCTCTTAACAGCGTACTTTGCAGAGCGGAAGTTATTTATTCATTTGTTTTTAGAGGGTCCCGCTGTGTCGTCCCGGCCAGAGTACAGTGGCGTGAACACGGCTCACTGTAGCCTTGACCTCCTGGGCTCAAGCAGTCCCCTCGCCTCAGCCTCCCAAATGTCTGGGACAACAAGCACACACCACCACGCTCTGCTGATTTCTTAATTTTTTGTAGAGACAGGGTCTCATCATGTTTCCCAGGCTGGTCTCAAACTCCTGGGCTCAAGCACTCCTCCTACCTTAGCCTCCCAAAGTGCTGGGATTATAGGTATGAGCCACTGCACATAGCCAGAAAGTTTCCAATTTTAATGAAGTCCAACTTAAGTTTTCCTTTCATGGATCCTGCTTTTGGTGTTATGTCTGAAAAGTTATCACCAAACCCAAAGTCATGTAGATTTTTTTCCTATGTTCCAAGAGTTTTGCATTTTATATTTAAGTCTATGATCTCTTTGTTTTCATTTTTGTTTTTTTAGATAAGATGTTTCACTCTGTCACCCAGACTGGACTGCAGTGACTTGATCGTAGCCCACGGTAGCTTTAAAGTGAGCCTCCTGAGTAGCTGGGCCTACAGGCACATTCCACTATGCCCAACTAAATTTTCACATTTTTTAGGGATGGGGATCTCGCTGTGTTGCCAAGGCTGGTTTCAAACTCCTATCCTGACACAGTCCTCCCACCTCAGCCTCTTGAGTAGCTAAGATTATAGGCTTGAGCGACGGGGACCAGCCCATGATCAATGTTGAGACATTTTTGCCTGGTTTCATTTTGTTTGGTATACAGATGTCTCATTGTTCCAGCACTATTTGTTGGAAAAACTATCCTTTTTCCATTGAATTACCTTTCCGCCTTTGTCAGACCTTGAGGTTCTGGCTTTGTTTTTCTTTTTTTTTTTTTTTTTTTTTTTTCTGTGGGTATCCAAGAGCATTTTCTGAGAGACCATTTTTTTTATAGTGGAGAATAATGGAATGTATTTAAGTGTGGTGAAGAGGACAGTGCCAAAGTGGCAAAGAACCAGAAAAAGAGAAAACAAGAAAGCCCAAGACAAGATATTCTTACATTAAAATTTTTCTGAAAGCTTCACTTGGGCGATTTACCTTCTTCGTATGAAGTATGTTACCTTTATTCGTAAACATGGTATAACGTGTGTCACTTTGACTGTTTCATCCAGTTAGGTTGAATAACTAAGAATCATGTAACTCATGTGAAGAAGCTACCTGTTTAGGTCCCAGATTATATGTGAGTATAACATGCTGATGATTAGAGGATAGAGGGAAAAATTGCAAATAACCTTTATGAAAGAAAAAATGTAATGTTTAAACACAACATTTCATATCTTCTTTCCTACCAAACAAAACAAAGAAAAAATACATATGTACTGGTTCTGCAGTGGGGATTATTGAGTTTCTATTGTTCTGTGTGTTAGGTACTGTTCTAGGCAGTTGGCATATATCAGTGAATAAAAGGGATGAGGTTCTCGATCTTTGTGTGGCATAACTTCTAGCAAAGACAACACGATGAAATATAACCAAATAAGAGAACATTGTCTAGGATATTAAAATGTGATAAATACTATGGAAAAGAGAAAAAGTGGAGCAGAATTGAAGGGCTGGGAATATGGGTTGAAGGAGTAATAATCCAGGTTCTATGGAAATTATGACTTCTAATGAATTAATCTGTTACCATGAAAAAATCTTAAAAAATTTTTTTTTTTTTTTTTTGAAAGGAAGAAAAAGAATTAAAAGAAAAAAAAAAAAGAAAAAGAATACAGGAAAGGAAGAAAGAGGAAGAGGAAGAGGGAGAGAGAACAGGGGTGTTGCTTTATTGCCCGGGCTAGAATGCAGTCTAAAACTGGGTATGCCTGTAATTGTGTTTAATAATAGAGACATTAAAAAAAATGAGGGAATAAAATAATTAACAAGCAGCCAACCAATATTTCATTTAAACCTGTAAATACGTGTGATGTAGTACTGATAAGAGTGTATATTTTGTGTATTTAAAGTGGAGAGTTCTATGAATGTTAATTAAGTCTACTTGTTCCAGATCTGAGTTCAAGTCCTGGATATCGATGTTAACATTCTGTCTCATTGATCTATCTAATATTGATGTTGAAGTCTCCCGCTATTATTGTGTGGGGGTCCAAGTCTCTTTGTAAGTCTTATATATCTGGGTATTTCTGTATTGGGTGCATATATGTTTAGGATCTTTAGCTCTTCTTGTTACATTGATCCTTTTATCTTTATGTAATATCCTTCTTTGCTTCTTTTGATCTTTATTGCTTTGAAATCTATTTTATCAGCAAAAATTGCAACTCCTGCTTTCTATTTATTTATTTTAGCTCTCCATTTGGTTGGTAAATTTTTCACCATCCCTTTGTTTTGAGTCTTTATGTATCCTTGCATGTGAGATGGATCTGGATGTAGCATACCAATGGGTCTTGGCTTTTTTTGCCTGTCTGTGTCTTTGGATTGGGGGATTTAGTCGATTTAAATTTAAAATTAATAACAATATATGTGTGTTTGATACTGTCATTTAATGTTAGCTGGCTGTTTTGCCTGTTAGTTGATGCAATTTCTTAAATATGTTGATGTTCTTTATTTTTTGGTATTTTTTAGAAAGGCTGATACTAGTTGTTCCTTTCTATTTGTAGTGGTTCTTTCAAAAGCTCTTGTAAAGCAGGCCTGGTGGTGATGAAATCTCTGAGTGCTTGCTTGTTCACAAAAGATTTTATTTTTCCTTCGCTTATGAAGCTTACTTTGGCTGGATGTAAAATTCTGGGTTGAAAGTTTTTTTCTTTAAGGATGTTGAATATTGGCCCCCACTCTCTTCTGGCTTGTAGGGTTTCTACTGAGAGATCTGCTGTGAGTCTGATGGGCTTCCCTTTATGGGTAACCTGACCTTTCTCTCTGGCTGCCCTCAGTATTTTCTCTTTCATTTCAACCCTGGTGAATCTGGCGATTATGTGCCTTGAGGTTGGCCTTCTTGAGGAATATTTTTGTGGTGTTCTCTGTATTTCCTGGAGTTGAATATTGTCCTGCCTTGCTAGGTTGGGAAAGTTTTCCTGAATAATATCCTGAAGCGTATTTTCCAGCTTGGATTGATTCTCTACGTCACATTCAGGTACACCTATCAAACGTAGATTAGGTCTTTTCACATAGTCCCATATTTCTTGGAGACTTTGCTCGTTCTTTTTTATCCTTTTTTCTCTAATCTTGTCTTTTTGTTTTATTTCATGAAGTTGGTCTTCGACCTCTGATATCTTTTCTTCTACTTGATCAATTCGGCTGTTAAAACTTGTGCATAGTTCGCAAAATTCTCGTGTTGTCTTTTTCAGCTCCATTAATTCACTTATATTCCTCTCTAAATTGTGTATTCTTGTTAACATTTCGTCAAACCTTTTTTCAAAGTTCTTAGTTTCTTTGCATTGGGTTAGAACAAGTTCTTTTAATTCCCAGAAGTTTCTTATCATCCACTTTTTAAAGCCAGCTTCTGCTAATGGAACACAGTCTTTCTCCATCAGGCCTTGTTCTGTTTCTGATGAGGAACTGTGATCCCCTGTAGAGGGAGAGGCGTTCTGAGTTTGGGTATTCTCAGCATTTTTAGGCTGTTTTCTTCCCTTCGTTATAGATTTATCCATCTGTGGTCTTTATAATTACCGTCTTTATAGTTGGGTTTCTGAATGGACGTCCAACTTGTTGATTCCCGGCGCTAGAATCTGAGCAACCCACTGCTCCGGCCAAAACAGCGGCTTTAAGATTGATGGTGCTTTTCTGACTCTGCACCAAGAACCGCCACACCAAGGCAGCGGCAAAACCGCCTCACCGGCCTCAAGAGTCACGCTGGCGACAGGTGGGGCTCCTCCGCTGGGAATCTCCTGGTGTGTGAGCAACAAAAATTGATCTGAAAGTGTGGCGTCCTCTCGTTCTCTGCTCTTTCAGTGGGAGCTGCAATCCCGAGCTGCTAGTGATCAGCCATCTTGGATCTCTCCAAAGATGGCTTTGTTTTTCAATCGTTTTTTTTTCACCTGTTCTTCAGATTGGATAATTTCTATTTATCTATCTTCAAAGTGCTGGAATTTTCTCTTTTCATTTCTATTCTGCTGTTAAGCCCATCCAGGGGATTTTTTTATTTCAGGTACTTTTCAGTTTTAGAATTTCCATTTTGGATTTTTATAGGATATATTTATTTGCTGAGATGTCCTGTTTTATTAGGAGCATATTTTCCTCTACATCCTTGAGCATAGTTATAATAGATAGCGGTTTTAAAATCCTTGTCTGCTAATTTCAGCATCTGGGTCTTCTTGGGATTGGTCTCTGTTGTCTTTTTTCTTGAAAATGAGTCATATTTTTTTGTTTACTCATACGTGGATTAATTTTAAATTGTATTATGGACATTGCATATGAAATATTGTTGAGTCTGGATTCTGTTATAATCCTGCAGTCGTAATTGACTTATTGATTGTTTGGCTATTTATTTTTTGTAGGCAGTTAACTCCCCTGCACCCCCATGATAAACTGTGTTTCCCATTGTAGTGGGCAGCAGCTTAAATCTAAGTTCAGTTATTTTAGGCTTGGCTTAGGTGCTTGAAGTCTGACCTACACATGAATGGTTAAAGAGTCAGCCAAATATCTGGGCAGAGTTTATATGTGAAATTTGGACTGTCCCTCTGTGGTGCTCCTCTTTCCCAGATTCTTGCTCACTTTGCAGTGGCTGTGCTTACCATGAACTTTATTCTCTGATTCTTCAAGCCAATAAGACTATGCGTTTCTGAGTTCTAGCCATTCCATGCACCATGGATTGTTAGCCTTCAGGTTAGTTGCCACAAATAAATTGGGCACTTACCCTGTTGAGTTCCCTTCCTGCAAGTATCAACTCCTCTCCTTAGCTGTCTAGTTTTGTTCATTTCCAAGACCTTCAGGTAGTAGTAGTTCTTATAGATTGTCTGGAGTTTTCCATTGTTATCTGTTGGAGGATTGGTCAGATAGGAGCATAGTAGGCCATGACCAGAAGCAGATCTAATGACATTAGGAAGAAGGTATGGAAAGGGGAAAGAAGAATGAAATAAAACAAGCATTAATAGGCTAGGTGCAGTAGCCCATGCCTATAATCCTAGCAGTTTGAGAGGCCAAGTTGAGAGGATTGCTTGAGTCCAGGAGTTCAAGACTAGCCTGGGAAATGCAGCAAGACCCCATCTCTACAAAAAAAAAAAAAAAAAAGTAAACATTAGCCAGGTGTGGTGGCACACACCTGTAGTCCTACCTACCTGGTAGGCTGAGGCAGGGGGATCACTTGAGTTGGGGAGGTCGAGGGTGCAGAGGTCGAGGCTGCAGTGAGCTGTGATCATACCACTGCACTCTAGCCTGGGCACAGAGCAAGACTTTGTCTCAAAAAAAGAAAACACTGATATAAAAAAAGGCAGAGACTGTTAAGGAAGGAGGATTAGAGGAAACTTGAAAAGATTCAGGAAGGCATCATGGTACGAAATAACCCATTTACCAGAACAAAACATTTGTAATGCACCAGACTAGTATTTATGGCCTTTTGTAACTATCTGAATATTTTATCTGTAAAGAATTGAGTGGATCTGTTGTAAATTACAGTTATGTATGTTGCTCCTAATATTCCTTTAGACTATAAATTTCTCAAAGTAGGAATTAAAAAAGAGGTTGAAATAGAAATATTTTAGGTTAGGTTTGGTTTGATGAAAGAGCTCATAGACATAAACTGTAAGATTATTCTTAGATACCAATAGTGGTATAATGCTTGAATAGTCTCATTTGTAGGTCAGTATCTTAGCATATATCCATTGCCGAAAGTCCCATAATTTCTTGACAAGATGTGGAAATGTGAACTTAGATTGTTTTAGAGAGAATTAAGTTAGTATATGCAAAAAAAGTCTATTGCATAGTAAGTGTCCCTTCTATGTTAGCTGTAATGTTTAACTTGCAGAGTTGTTGGGAAGATTAGCTTTTGTATGGAAAGTGATAAAATATCTAGTATTCAGTAGCCCTAATGAATGTCAGTATGATGAAATGGCTGTAACTGATGCTGCTTAATGATAAGCCTGTTTTGCACTGTACAGCTGTAATAATGATGAGTGGGTACCACTCACATCATAATCATTATAGATTTGTACAGTCACAAGTTTTTTTTTTTGGCAGATGGTAGTAGGTGATTGGGAAGGGGTGATTTTTATTTATTTCTACAAGGACACTGATTTAACTAGTAGTGATGATGTAAATTTATGATCTTAGTTTGCATTAATAGATGTATAGATAATTCCTCTGTATTCTTTGTGCTTAGATAAAATGCATGCTATTTCTTTATATTCTAAGGGACACATTTG
Source organism: Sapajus apella (assembly GCF_009761245.1). Taxonomy (NCBI): domain Eukaryota; kingdom Metazoa; phylum Chordata; class Mammalia; order Primates; family Cebidae; genus Sapajus; species Sapajus apella. The sequence continues at coordinate 2,746,049 of NW_022437049.1, read as the reverse complement.
AATAGGATGTTGGCAAATTACAATGTCTTTAGAGGAAAGCAATCAGAATTAATGTCAAATTAAGAACTGTTGAAGAAATCCCTTTTATTTACCTGAGATGGGTGTCATTGGGTCTGGGGACTTAAAGGTTAGCTGACTTGAGATACTGGAGGTAGGGGATACACCTGTAGAAGGTAACCTGTTTTGCCCATTTCTAAGAGTAAAAGAAAATAGTTCAGCTTATTTGAAATCTGTAACTTGAGGATGTGACTCTAGAAATCCTGTGACTCTAGAAACGGTGGTGTATGTAATTCAAATTCAAAGCAGCATATATTCTAGAAACTACATCTCCATCTGTCTTGGTGCTTTTGGATAGAACTAGAATTGGTGAATTAAAGACTTGGTAAGCTGAGTCAGTACAGAATAAAGAAATATTGTTATACCCAGGCAAGTTAGATGGAACAGTGCCATGCTCTGAGTTTAAATCATGAGTCATTTATTAATTAGCTGGTGACCGAGAAACAGCTAATGCTCAAAGTTCTCTCGGCCCCAAGGGAGGGGCTGGATTCCTTTTTATACCTTGCTTAAGTTAGGGGAGGGGGAACCTAGCTGGAGCAGAGTTTACAGACGCAGAACAAGCAAGTTAGATAAGGAGGCTGGTAACTAGGAGGCAGGAGGTTCTCATGATTGTTGATTTTCAAGGAGGGTATACACAAGTGGTTCCCATGATTGCTGGTTACCAAGGGGGGTATTTGGTACTTGTCATATAATTAATCAAGGGTGGGCATTCACAATGGCAGGTGGGCTTGCCAAGCAGGCTATGGTTACAAAGGTTATATGTTTCTGTAGTTCTAAGTACAGCATGACCCAGCACAGTAGCAAGACCCAGGTATGCACTTAAGGGAGGAGTGGCAGGAGGGGTGAGGCATAGATCAAGATGGAGTCTATCTGGCTGTCAGCAAAATGGAGTCTGTCTGGCTAACACAGGTTAGCACAATATCATTAGTTTATGTTGTCCATTGATGGACACAATGCTTATGCAGTAGCATATGCTGCCTTACTGAAAGTTTTCTGGCAGAGGTTTAGAGATAATATTTTGTCAGGAATTTTTAGAGGTAGTTCGTATAGGGTGAATGGTTGACCTCAGACAACGCTGAGGCACCTTTGGAGATTCTTTTATTCTAATACTAGGCAATATACTTCAGCACATAGAAGGATTTTAGTTCTCAACAAATGTTTCTAGCATTGTGAAGTATCAGAGAACAAGAAAGTTGTCTAACCAGAATGGCTTTACATCACAGCATGCAGTGCAGTTCTTGGTACCTGCATGTAGGTAATGATCAAACTGGCAATCCTTAAGACTCTGCTTCCATGGGTGTGACTTGTTCTAGGTATTACTGCATGACAGAAATCTCCATGATCTAACTTAAAATTGTGTAAGGTTTCACAGTGAGATTATCTGAAGCATTTAGAGGTATTTACTAATCTCTGATTATTTATAACTCTCTCCTTGTTGCAATAGGTGTGTTTGTCATTGCTGCTAAGCGAACGCCCTTTGGAGCTTACGGAGGTCTTCTGAAAGACTTTACTGCTACCGACTTGTCTGAATTTGCTGCCAAGGCTGCCTTGTCTGCTGGCAAAGTCTCACCTGAAACTGTTGACAGTGTGATTATAGGCAATGTCTTGCAGGTTAGTAGGGCAAAGGAAGGTGTTCACTCCTACTGCTTCTTTTATCAGATTCTAAAAGTAATTCCTTTAACATATCATTAAACAACTCTGTTATAAGTTAATAATAGTTACATACTTTAGTTACAAATCACTCAAATTTATAATTTGAGTAATTCTCTGACTCCAGAATCAATGGCATAAATAATTCAAAGCATCATATGTTCTGGAAACTGTATGTCCGTCTGACATGGGATACATTTCAGTGCTTCCTAAATAGCAGATTGACTTCCTTGGCTTACGTGAAGTTACTTGATTTTCTCTATATGGCACCGTAGTAAACACAAGCAATACAGCACACCTCCCCAAATTTTCTTACACATTGTAGGAGCTTGTTCAGTGTTTGTTGTAAGAAATAAGATGCTTCTTTACCTTCTGTCTTGCTATGTGTGATGTACAAAATCAATCATTCATATGCAGGTAATTGAAAGTTCAGAATTCCTTTAAAGTATACAAACATTTATTGGATACCTAGTTAGAGGCCATTATAGGTGCTGTGGTACCCAAGGTGTACCAAAAGGAGGTAATAATCTATTAAAAGAGATAAGACACATACACACACACACACACACATACACACACACAATCTTATATATCTATCTACACAAACATATTTATGATATCTATATTTAAAGGTGTCAGGGACTTTTTTCCTTGCAGTTACATGTGTTGAACCTACAATATTTTCATAAAGAATTTTTGATATTATCTTTTTTTTAATCTTATAACTTTTACCTCTGACCTAAGAAGGCGTTAGAACAGATACAAAAGAAATGGGATACCTTTGGGGTTTGTGTTTTCTAGAATGTATTTTAAAGGAGCTTTTTTCCTTCTACAATTCTGTTTTTTCCCAGCATGGATTCTCTCAAACTTTGTAACACAAAGTCACTATAAATAGTATCAGTTTCATTGTGTTTGTGTCTGTGATCCTAAAGACAGTGTTGCATTAAGTTTGTCAGGCCAACATAGAGTTTTCTTGTAAGGATGTTAAGTGCTTAACAGATAAATATTTTGAGTTAGGCCTTTATGGTTAAGAGAGAACAGAATAACATTTTACAAATACCACAAAGCTGGTTTTCTAATTGAGTTTAATATTATTAAATATCACTTGGAACAAATGAGTTTTACTTTATTCTTAGGAAACAATGAAATTCAATCTGGATTACTTTTTTTTCTTTTTCTTCCCTAATTGCCCTGGCTAGAATCTCCAATGTTGAATAGAATTAAAAGAAACGGATATCTTTGTCTTATTCCTGATTATAGGGGGAAAGCATGCAACCTTTCACCTTTACATATGATGATAGCTGTGAGTTTTTTATAGATTCCCTTTGTCAGATTGAGAAAGTTGCTATCTGTTCCTAGTTTGTTCAATGTTTTTGTCATGAAATGGTGTTGGATTTTGTCAAATGCTTTTTCTGTGTTGACTGAGATGATCATGTACATTTTTTAATTCTGTTGATATGGTGTGATGTATTATTGACAAACCTTGGCAAAAGAATATCCATTAGCCAGTAATTTTTTTAATGACATTAATTTGTAAAATAAGATAATTTCATCTCAGTCAACAAATGAAACATTTAATTAGTGGATTAATTGACGTTACACTGAGTTCCTCCCAATTCCATCTGTATTCAAAACCCTTAACTTATAAATATGCTGAATTTGTTGAATTTTATTTGGAAAAACTTGAAACCTAAACAGAAGTTAAAAGAATAGCACAATGAACATCCTAAAATCCTGTACCTTGATGGACCAATTTTTTATATTTTGTCAACTATGCTTTTGCTCTTGCTACAATACAGGCTGTTAATGTTTTTAGTTGTTACTGGGGGATTTTTTTAAGTCATTTTTTTAACTCAAAGTGTGATCCTTGGACTAGCAACATCAGCTTCACCTGCGAAATGGTTAGAAATGCAGAATCTCAGGCAGACCTAGACCTGTTGATTCAGAACCTATATTTTATTATAACAAGATGCCCTGGTATGCATTTAAAGTTTGATGAGTGGTGGTCTAGTCCTACCTCTTACTCTCCTGACCAGTCATTCATCTGTCTTCTCCCTCAGTATACAGTCCTCAGCCTGTTTTACATTAGAATTACTTAGGATGCTTTTTAAAACTACTGATGCCCAGGCCCCACTAGTTTCACCTTTCTAGTTTAATTGATTTGCTTAGGAACTTGAACATGAATATGTTAATAAAGCCTCCTAGGTTATTCCAGCCTGCAACCAAGGTTGAGAACCACAGCCCCAGATACTTCCTCTATTAAGGAGCACACTACTGTAGGATAGCCTATTCCATTTTTAAACAACTCTGTTATTAATTTCTGTCTTATATTAAGGACTTAATGGGATTTCTCTAAGAAGCAATCATCTTTAATATATTTGAAAAATAGTTGACTGTGGTTACACAACATTATGAATGTGTTTCAGTAATACCATTGAACTATATACACTTAAAAATGGTTACAATGGTAAATTTTATGTGTATTTTACCACAATAAAAAAAATAGGAAAAAACCCAATTGACTAAATTACAGTTTTTATTCAGATCATAAACACTTATTAGGTATATGCTGTACTTAGATGCATTTTGTCCTAGCTTAGAGCCACATAGTTTATCATTTTTGATAGATTGCCAACATTTCCACGTTATTTTATGCTTATTTTTAATTCCTAGATTTATAGAGGAAATTATTTTTCTTTTCCTTCTCTGTTCAGAGTTCTTCAGATGCTCCGTATTTGGCAAGGCATGTTGGTTTACGTGTGGGAATCCCAAAGGAGATCCCAGCTCTCACAATTAATAGGCTTTGTGGTTCTGGGTTTCAGTCCATTGTGAATGGATGTCAGGTATGGACAATATTTTTAATTCTCTGAAAATTGTTAGTAAGTATTAGAAGAAATGTCCTAGCACTGTAGCTTATCTTATAATGCTGATTAGAAGTCAACATTTGATTTTTCTTAGAAAAAATATTCACGGGAAGAAAATAGTTTCTTAAAAGCTAAGAAGGAGGATCACTTGAGCCCAGGAATTTGAGACTAGCCTGAGAATATAGTGAGACCTCATCTCTACAAAAAAATGTTTTTTGATTAGCTGGGTGGTGGTACATATCTGTAGTCCCAGCTACTTGGGAGGCTGAGCTGGGAGGATTGCTTGAGCTCTGGAGGTCAAGTGAACCAAAATCATACCATTACATTCCAGCCATGGTACATTCCAGCCATGGGCAACAGAGTGAGACCCTGTCTCCGGGAAAAAAAAAAAAAAAAAAAAACCTAATAATGAACCTGAAAGTGGAATAAGCCTGTCACAAAAGGACAAATACTTTATGTTTCTACTTCTTTGAGATACCCAGAGTAGTCAAATTCATAGAGACAGAAAGTAGAATGGTGTTTCCAGGGTCTGGTAAGGGAAAGTTAGTGTTTAATGGATATAGAGTTTGTTTGGCAAGATGAAAAGTGTTCTGGAGATGGATGGTTCTGAGATGGATGGTTGCATCACAGTATGAATGCACTTAATGCCACTGAACTGTATACTTAAAAATGGTTAAAATGGTAAGTATTACACATACTTTACTAATATTTATTTTTTGAGGCGGAGTTTTACTCTTGTTGCCCAGGCTGGAGTGCACTGGTGTGGTCTCAGCTCACTGCAACCTCTACCTCCTAGATTCAAGCGATTCTCCTGCCTCAGCCTTCTGAGTAGTTGAGATTACAGGCATGTGCCACCATGCCCTGCTAATTTCATATTATTAGTAGAGATGGGTTTCTCCATGTTGGTCAGGATTGTCTTGAACTCCTGACCGCAAGTGGTCCGCCCACCTTGGCTTCCCAAAGTGCTGGGATTACAGGTGAGAGCCGCTGCGCCTGGCCCTCCTACAATGTTTTTTAAAGTTAGTATGTTCATCATTCTTTTTGAGAACTTCTTTGTAAATCTAGGCACCCTGCTAGATTTACATTCAGTATCTCATTTAATCTTACAGCCATCCTGTGAACCAAGAACTTGTTATTATTCCCATTTTACAGGCAAGAAAACTGATTATTAAAGCCATTGAGTTTACTGAGTCATAGAATTTGAACCCAGGTCTGTGAGAGTTACCTGTGAGGCACTGAATAAAGACTGAGGCAAGCAGGAGAGCTCAAGAATTTAGGAGATAAGGAAATGTGTTTTATTGCAAAGGAAGTGAATTATGCTGTTAGTAGAAGTACAAACTTAGATTGACCTTTTTAAAGGACAGTTGGTTAAATACATTTGTTTCTTTGAGCACAGGGGAAGAGAGTACAGTGAAATCCAATTTTATTTGTAAAAGTCTTCATTTTATTATAAACAAAATAAGAGCCAGAGGTGTATTTTAATGAATAAACTGTTTTTACATTAATTTTTTTCTATAACAATATTATCTTAAATAGTGACCTCAGTTTTCCTAGTAATAATTTTAAGAACTATCAGGTTCTTAGAAGCTCATTTTTTGCTGCTTTTCTGAGAAAGACAAACAGTGGAAAGTGCTAGAAGACTGAAATGACTTCCTTTTTATGAGCCATCTAGATTGAACTAGTTCTTGTAAATATCTGGGATATGTATCTATTAAATATCTATTAATGGGATAAATTTTTCTCTTGCCTTTTTTTTTTTTTTTTTTTTTTTTTTTGAGACAGTCTGGCTCTGTCACCAGGCACCAGGCTGGAGTGCAGTGGCGCAATCTCACCTCACTGCAACCTCTGCCTCAGGAGTTCAAGCAATTCTGCCTCAGCCTCCCGAGTAGCTGGGACTACAGGGCGTGCACCACCACGCCCAGCCAATTTTTGTATTTTTTAGTAGAGATGGGGTTTCACCATGTTGGCCAGGATGGTCTCGATTTCTTGACCTTGTAATCCGCCCACCTTGGCCTCCCAAAGTGCTTCTTTTGCCTTTTTAAAGGGTTTATCCTTTATTATCTGTTGTACATTTATGTGAGACATTAATATCTTTGCTGATTTTCAAGATTTATATTGTGTTAAGAATTAATATTCTTAGCCAAATGTAGGTGGGGTCTGTTACCCAGGCAAACATGATTGAAACCTTTAGCATTTCCTTTTGAAACACTGTAAGCTAGGGCAAAATATTTGTTAGAATTACCATTAATTTGTAAAATCAGTGTGTTTCTTAATACATTGTTTGGGTATGGTAAAAGGAGTTTTTATTGTTTGTTTTTAAATAGGAAATTTGTGTGAAAGAAGCTGAAGTTGTTTTATGTGGAGGAACTGAAAGCATGAGCCAAGCTCCCTACTGTGTCAGAAGTGTGCGTTTTGGAACCAAGCTTGGATCAGATACCAAGGTTGGAACCATAAAAACTTTAAATAATTAGCTCTTATTAGCATTATATAAGTAATTTTAATAACATACCTTTTATGGGAAAGAAAACTAATTTTGAAACCAGTTTTGTTGATGAGGATTGGCAAGATTTGATTGATCTGAAGTTTGTAAACTATTTTTTTTTTTTTTTTTTTAAAAGACGGGGTTTCACCATGTTGGTCAGGCTGGTCTTGAACTCCCAACCTCAGGTGATCCACCCGCCTTGGCCTCCAAAGTGCTTGGATTACAGGCATCAGCCACCACGCCCAGCTTGTAAACTACTTCAAAACTCTATTTCGGTTGTTAGTTTTGACATTTTAACCCATATGAAATTAGATTCTATCTCAGCAGACCTTTAGTAGCGTAATTATCCTGTGTAAGGGGCCATAGGCATGGGAGAGATGGAAGAAGGGAAGAAGTGGATTAAAAAGATAGGCAAAAAAGTGAAGTAATCTCTTTAAACAATTAGTCATCTGAATAATTAAATCTTCCACATGACTTATGGAAGTTTTGTTTCTCAATCTCAGAATAGATTTCTTCTTCTTCACAGAAAACTTTATCTTTGAATACAGATTATATTGTCCCAAATCAAACAAATACTGATTATTTTATCTTTGAGAGCTACAACTTGAGAATGAAATAAAGTTTTCTTCTCATTCCCATGTGAAAGGGTTACTGACATTTTATATTTTTTAGCATTTTCAATAGCAATGTTTGACTTACACTGTTCACTCAGTTTCTCACCTGGCCTTTTTGGAAATTGAAAGGAAAAGAGAATCTATGAGTATTTTAGCCACCAAACACATTTGAGAAATCCTTTACAAAGACAGGTCAGTGAGTCAAATGTCGATGAGGCAGCAAAATGGGGCACACTTCCCAAAGACTTAAATAATAATTAACAACCTTTCTGTAACTCTGGGAGCCTGTCCCAAGTTCTTTTCAGCTGCATAGTAACTGTTAGAATGAACTATTCCTGTCACTGAGGCACAGGATGAAAAAGAAACACAGATATACTCTTTATTAAAGAGTCAGAGCTGGTTTACACAGGTGGTTACAAGAAAACATTGCATGAAGACTCCTTGTCAGGTTTTCTACAAAATATGACCTTGAGGCTTTAATTTTTGAAGGTAAGATAATTTCTGTGATCTCATCATACACATCAAGTCCTGTTGCCTGTCCTTAGACCCCCACATTTAGAGAGGGGCAGAGAATGTGTGCATTTTATTGTGTGACATTGAATGTTTTCAAAAACATTGCATTTAAAAAAAAAAAAAATCCCAGAACTGAATATGAATAGTAATAGCAAATGTTTATGAGAAAGTCTTAATTTTGTTTATTGGAAGTGTCGATTGTATAAAGAAATTATAACACATTACTCTTTAAAACTAATGCCTTAACAAATCACTTTATTAATGTCTTTAGCTGGAAGATTATTTGTGGGTGGTATTAACAGATCAGCATATAAAACTCCCCATGGCAATTACTGCAGAGAATCTTGCTGTGAAATACAAAATAAGCAGAGAAGAATGTGACAAATATGCTCTGCAGTCGCAGCAGAGATGGAAAGCTGGTGAGTGAAACTGGAAAATATCAATATTTATAGAATATAGGAAATATTTTTATTTCTATTATGGTTATATATTTACAAATCACACCTTTAAGAATTTTTACGTCATCTTTTCATTATTCCTTTGTTTTTAGGTGATCAGCTACTTTATTAATTATTGCAAAATTAACTAGAAATTTCTTTTTTGAAAAAGTTAACGCTACTTAAAAAGTTGTATTGCTACTTGGCCCTAGATGGACCCTTGAATTTTGTGCTGAACTGGCCCCGTTGTCAGTAGAACATGCTGAGGAATGATACACTCTGTCAGAGGTGATAACTCACTATGACAACTGGAATAGAGAGGATGTCCTCTCCCACAAGCTGTATCATAATCACAAGAAGCGGTAGTGTGTTTGGAAAGACCCACTGGGTCTTTTATGCTTTCCTTCTCCTACTCCTAATTAAGAATCATTGCACCTGACTCAGACTTAGAACTAGTCCAAGACTCTAGAGTGCCCTGGTGTAGCACAGCAGGTTGCTAGAGCCAGTCCAAAAACAGGCAACATGATAGCAGTTGTTTTATCAGTGCAGCAAGTTGAAAAAATGCGATATTTTAAAAATTAAACGTTAAAGCAAGTGGAAACTCTTATTTAGGAATATTAAATGCTTGAAGCAATGTGAATAAAGTCCATCTTAGCATTTGAGAAGGAAAAGTGGAATAGAGCTGATGCCATCCAGCTCATCTGTGCTTTTTAGTTATATGTTCATTGTGGAAAAGGATTGGTCTAGAAGTCAAGAATTATCAGTTCTATTTCTAGCTCTACCATGCACAAGTTATCAAGCTCAATCAAATCATTTATTCACGGAACCTCTGTAAAATAGAGATAACAATATTTGCCTTCCCTGTTTATCTAATAAGGTTGTTTTAAAACCAAATAAGGGCATATAAGGAGAGTATTTTGCCAATTACAAAGTGATAGCAAAATTAAGGTGGGTATTACCCTATTTCTGAAGCTGTAGATTACTACAGTACATTCTTGTCAGTGGAGGTCAAAATAGGTAAGATGTTTTACTTATAATTATGTTAGTGATCGCTCTCATAATTTCTTCAGGTTGCCTATCACTATTAAGTTTCAGTTAGATTACTTTGTGGCATAGACAACTTGGTGACTTTTTAATTAAGCGTCTCACCAAAAGAAGTTTAAAAGGGGCATTAAATCCATTTGGTGCCATTACATCACATCTATAGCTAACAGACAAATGCTGCTAACAGTTTTAGCAGTGCCTCATCAAAAAAATTGTGGTTAAAAAAATACAATTTTTAAAAGATGCAACATGCATCTACATAAACACATGACGGTATTGTAAATCCTCCAATAGGGAAGGTAAGTTGTGTAAGTAAATAATAAAGACTCAAATTAAAGCAGACTGTGAGGAAAGGGTAGATCAGAAATTAAATTGAAGAATGTTTATTTTTTTAATTCTTATGATAGTCTTTCTACTATTTTAGCTAATGATTCTGGCTGCTTTAATAATGAAATGGCACCAATTGAAGTAAAGACAAAGAAAGGAAAACAGACAATGGAGGTAGATGAGCATGCTCGGCCCCAAACAACCCTGGAGCAGTTACAGAAACTTCCTCCAGTCTTCAAGAAGGATGGAACTGTCACTGCAGGGAATGCATCGGTTGGTATCCCCACAGATTAGCTTGAATTCTTCCTGATGTGGTCAACACAAAATAACCATGAAGTATCTTGTAAATACTTTTTATGCCAGTCTTTAGTTGTTTAGTTTAAACTAATAGTGTTCATATTCAAGTAATTTGGTTTTTCACAGTCCCACACAAAATCTTTTCATATTTATATAATACTCTTCTGATTTCTTAGTTTTCAGAATGTTAGAAAGAAATCTATGTGGTTTATTATTTGGCTTCCAAACTTTTTTTTCTCATGCATACAGTTCATCAGACGACTTCTTACATCTACTCACATCTAGATAAAAGTTTTTCCTTGACACCCTTTTCCTTTTCCTTTAGTGTATTCTGTGTCTTTAAATATCTCCTTCATCTACAGATGAAGGAGTTCTAATTGTATCCCACATTGTGCAATGGCTTCCTATATACTGCCATATTCCTAATACTACTCCAATAGTAATACTACTCTGTTCAAACCTGGATTAACTGGATTATTTTAGCTTTTAGATAATCTAGTATTTTTATTTTCAAGGGGATAGCTGATGGTGCTGGAGCTGTTATCATAGCTAGTGAAGATGCTGTTAAGAAACATAACTTCATACCACTGGCAAGAATTGTGGGCTACTTCGTAGCTGGATGTGATCCCTCTATCATGGGTATTGGTAAGTTTGTAGTAGAACATATTGGTTCTATAATATTTCTGGAGATAAATCTTCTGAAAAGGTAGCCAGACCAAGATCATCTGTGGAGAAGAGAAGATTGGTAATCAGTTTAAACAAAAAATCTTTATGAAGAACTGTCCTAGGCACAATAGAAAAACCAAGACCGTGTAGACTCCAAGTAGGCAGTAATCATATCTTAGTGTCCATTTGAGATTTAAAAAATCAACACAAAGTAATCATATCTTATTGTTCCTTTGAGATTTTAGAAATCAAAACACAGAAAATAACAGAATTACATGATCCTGACAAAAGAAATTATGAGATAGGAGAAATCCTGGGGTGAAATGGAGAAGGCTGTATGGAGAAGGTGGTACTGTAGCATCTTGCCGGTTGTTTTACACACAATCCAAGTACCTCATTCAGTCTTCCCATATCTCCAGTAAGGGAGACATCTTGGTGAATGAGAAAATTGAGGCTTAGGGAGGTTGTCTTGTAAGGTTCCAAATCAGTGACAGCCAGGGTATGAATCCAAGTCTCTCTGAATTCAAATGCTCTCTTCACTGTGAGTTAAATGCATAGTCTCGGGAAGTCAAAGTAATATTCCTCTTGCTCAGGTATTAGCAAAATAATTATAAATAATTATTTAGATTCATAAAGTACTAGCTGGAGAAAATTTGGAACTCTATAAACCTGTATAGTCTTGGCTTAAAATACTTGATTTAGAAGTAGAACAAAGAGCTTTTTGCTGGATACACTAGGAACCATGCATGATGCTGAATTTTAATAGTTCCTGTCATTATTCTCTGGGGAAACAGGGAACAAATTAGGTCCCTCACTTGGAAAAATAAAATTTGGTGCTCAGTAGCTTTGAGCTATCCCACCTATAACCTGCCACTCTAAGGTAAAGCCTGCCCTAGGGTGTAGATTTCAGATTGTTTATAGGGCCAAGTGTTTTTCTATCAGCTCAGCCCTTTTTTGAGTAACTAAATTGTTTTCTGAGGTGGATTCCAAGAGAGGAGGAGGATAGCCTGTTACTGACCTGCCATCTCAGAGATCCTTCAGTGTAAGCCTACAGGTCCTACTCGCACAATAACCACCTATGCTGATTTGGGATTAAAACTCAACCATATTTGCTGCCATATCCCTCAGAGAAGACATATCTCTGTACAGAATTCCTAAGAAAGCAAGTTTGCATGTTCCTATCTTGTCATCTTTCACTATGTGGCTCAAATTTATGTCAACAAGAACTGCAAGATATGATGGCATTTATTATTTTGATATCTACAGCAGTGGTTCCCAACCCCAGATGATTGTCAAAGTCCACTCATAACCCCACACCCTTAGATTTTGTGTCAGTAGGTCCAGAGTGGAGCCCAAGAGCAGAAGTTTTGTTTTTTTTTCCCCCAAGACAGAGTCTTGCTCTGTCACCCAGGCTGGAGTGCAGTGGCGCAATCTCGGCTCCCTGCAACCTCCATCTCCCGGGTTCAAGTGATTCTCCTGCCTCAGCCTCCCCAGTAGCTGGGATTATAGGTGCCTGCCACCATCCCTGGCTAATTTTTGTATTTTTAGTAGAAATGGGGTTTCTCCATGTTGGCCAGGCTGGTCGCAAACTCCTGACATCAGGTGATCCACCCACTTCAGCCTCCCAAAGTGGCTGGGCTTATAGGCGGGAGCCACCACCCCTGGCCCAAGAGCAGATTATTTTTGTTTGTTTGTTTGTTTTTTCTCATATAGTTAGATGCTGTTGATGATCAAACAAATTTGTGTGACATAGGTTAGTTATTTTATACTTCTTTTTCAGTTTAACCTTATTTAATAGGTTCTGATAGATTAGCATAGTCAGTGAGCAAAGAAAGCGTTTTCCTTCCTTCTGTTCCTGGGCTTGAATATTTGTCCTGAAGTACAGTGAATGCCACTGTGTTAGGGTTGTCATTTTTCCTGAGGGCTGGAACAGAGCTGAATGTTCCAAGTGTCCCACAGTATCAGACGCCCCCTTCACCTAGAAGCCTGGCTGTCACTTATGTATAGTGATGGGATTAAACAAGGTAACTACTTGAAGCATCCCAGATCAATAAGTTATTGAGTACCTAATGGGAATTATAGCTAACTATATCTAACTTATAAGAATATTGGTTCCTCAGTTCTATGATTACCTAATGGATAGCAATCCTTAGCCCTGCAGAATAGCTGCAGACCAAGAAAAAGGGGGAAGCCATGACTTGAAGAGAACAATAATGGTTCTGAGGAAGTACACAGCTATATAAAGACAGCACTCCCTGGAACTCCTCAGGGGTGGCAATGGTGGAGGTTGGTGGGTGGAATTTTGAGCCTCTTCAGCTGGAACAGTTCTGGCATTATCTATTATTTGGCTTCATATGCAGAAGGAATTCTGTTGCTAAAAGAGAAAAAGATTGAAAACCAATTCAGAGTACTACTGATAAGTAGCTTAATGCCCAGAGAGATGCACAAAGTCACACAGCTATTAGTGCAGGAACCAGACTAGAAATAAGGTCTCCTTTTCCTAATAAGAATACTAAACCTTCCTCATCCCAGTAAATAACAGAGTGGTCTGGGAAGAGTCCTTTAAAAATCAAGTTATGGTCTAGCATATTGTTACAGTTGATTCTGATTTAAAGTGAACATACTGTGTCATGCTTGCTGTGTTGTTTCTGCTAATAATTAGGAAGTATGTATAACGGTCCGAACATTGTCCACCCTTCCTTTTATGTGTCTGTCACCACTGTTGGCTACCTCATCCCCTGACCAGGCTGGATGACTGATGATTTACTATTGACTACCCATCTCATTTTCACATTTTCATGCTTTAGACAAAGAGAATCTGGAATTGGATCCTGTAGTAAATCGGTAGCCACATGGAACTGGCACTTTAAATTGAAATGCAGTAACTGAATAGTCCTAATCAATAAGCACATGGTTTGATGTTCAAAGAGCATTCTGTGTGACAAAATAAATGAATATTAGATTTCATTATGCCTTTCTTGTAAAGATTGATTTTTCATTTTATAAGGTAAAATACTTGTGAAACTTGATGCAGAATATTTGACTACTTGCATTCAGCAGAACATACCAGATATTCTTTGTAGACATTTTTGGCAGTTTCATTCTTCAAGAACAAGAAGAGAAGTAGATCATCATCTCTAGCCAAATTTTTTACATTTTGGGAAAAAATACTGATTTACTTAAATTCTTAGCAATACTAAACTCTCATTAGTAGATCATCAGAAACCTGGGAGCTAAAGTTTATTTCAGAAGTCTTGTTAAGGTGGAGTTGCATTTCTTAAGTTAGAAATTATGTTTTAAATTTTCTGCCTACCCTTGGAGTTATAAACATCACCACCTTACTTCATAAAACCTTCCCTGAAGTGCCTCATAGTTTCCCATCTCTCTGTGCCCATGTGAAGATACTGCTGCTATTTCTTGACTTTTATCCAAATGGACCTGAAAATTCAGTGTAGCCACAATAACTTCTGTACTATGAATGCATATGACTTGGATCCCAGGAAACCACTCAGTCTGCCTTGCTCTTTGATATCAATTATAATCTAATAATATAACTGACTGTAAAATCCCATATATAACTACTTTGGCTGTTTGAAATCTTAAAGCCATTTATGGTAGAACTTTTCATGTAATTCTGCCATCTGCAATTTGAATGTATAAATAGCTTTTCACCTTGGTTACATTTTATTTTTATTTTCTTTTTTAAAGACAGGGTCTTGTTGTTTGCCCAGGCTGGTCTTGAACTCCTGGCCTCAAGTGATCTTCCCACAGCAGCCTCCCAAAGTGCTGAGATTACAGGCATGAGCCACCATGCCTGGCCCCTTTTCCTGCCTCTTTATTGTCACCTCATTTAATAGGAGCTGTCAAGGTAGCAAGATTTGTGGCTACTAATAACTGCCACATTATTTCTTCCTTAGTTGGAAAGGAGGAGAAGCTTGATACATAAATATAAAATGACATTTATTTCTATATTTTTATAGAATATTTTTATTCTTTTATAGGTCCCGTCCCTGCTATCAATGGGGCACTGAAGAAAGCAGGACTGAGTCTTAAGGACATGGATTTGGTAGAGGTAAGTGTTCATTTTTTTACAACATGAATAAACCACATACTTTTATAGCATAAATGGCTTTAATTTGGTCTCTTATCACTCTTTGCATTTCATTGTAGTTAGCCTTTCCAAATGATGTATATCTAAGTGAAGATTAGCTTCATGAGATGCTTTGTGTTGGTGCTTTTCCCTACCTAGTTAAAATCCTTTACTTATATTTGAATTTTCAAACTGCCTGATTTCCCCTACTAAAGTATAAATTCCTGGAAATTTCTTAGTACTTGATAAAAATTGGTTATATTTTAGACTATTAACATGCCTGTTGAATATTATATAAGGTGGAAGAAAAGTAGCTTTAATTTTATATATTAAAGTGAAAAAATATATGTAAAATAATTGACATAATAGAAAAGCAGTATCTAGTGCCAAATCTACAAGTTTCTTGCCCTTCTCCCCAAATAGAGCCCTCTCCCTTAAATGTATCTGTGGCTTTTATACCATAGTTGTAGCTTGATTTGGGATGCACCTATCATAATTTTTGACACTGGAACTTAAATTTATTGATAGAGTGATTTTTTTCTAAATGTTAGCATTACAACTAAAATGTCTTAAGCATTTAGCATAATTAAAAGAAGAGGTGGAAACAACACTTCAAGATGACTGTTTATGTTCCACACTTTGAGTATTTGAAAATTTTAGGTGATTAAGCATGTGCTGCTTGGCATTGGGAAATAACTAACAGAACAAAGGAAATTTGTCTATTTAACTTGATAGAGAAGAGGTAGGCACAGGTGTGATTTCCTCTCTATGGCAGTCTCTCACCCAGGAAACCATGATTTCAGACAAATGGTTTATCCTTAAATCTCTTCCACTTTTAGTAGATCACAGTTCAGAGCCTCAAAGTATAGAATAGAAAGATAATGGTGGATCTAAGCACAAATGAGGTACCATTTTGAGAGACCACAAGGTATAGTAGGAAAGAGCACAAGACTGAATTTTATCCCAACTCTGCAAAAGTTACCTTAGAGTGAATTTCCTTATCTATAAAATTCCTGAGTTAAGATAATACAGTACTATAAACCTGAAGTAAGGTAATTGCCAGTTTGGGTAAGTATAATAATATGATGCTTTTCAGTTATGCCACATTTCAACATAGTAACTAACCATTCCCTTTATGTATGTATGTGCCTTTGAAGGTTTATTCTTGGTTGTGTGTCAGCTTCTTGGAAGGATAGCTCTGGGTACTGCATAATAATGATAATAATAATAATAATAATAGCAGCCACTTACTGAGTACTTGCCATGTTTCAGGTAATACACTGGACACTTTAACCTTGACAGTGACTCTTAGCATGATACCACAGTCACATTTTCACATGCAGAAACATGAATTTAAAGAATATATACAAGGTCACACACTAACAAATGATATAGCCAATATTTGAACCATCCATCTAGTTCTAAAACCTGTGAGCTTTCTACAGTATCCTACTGCATCTAGTATGTGATTACTGAGAATTTCCTCTAAGGGATGCATTTGACTAAAAGTATTATTTAGTAAATATACCAATTTCAAACCTGATAGCTTTATACGGAATAATTGAAGATAAAATAACTTTGTGAGGTAATTTAAATAGGAAGAAACAGCAGAGTCTGCTATTGATAGGACTGGACCTTATTAGTGCTTTAATTTTTGTTTTAAGGTGAATGAAGCTTTTGCTCCCCAGTACTTGGCTGTTGAGAAGAGTTTGGATCTTGATCCAAGTAAAACCAATGTGAATGGAGGAGCCATTGCTTCGGGTCACCCACTGGGAGGATCTGGATCAAGAATTACTGCACACCTGGTTCATGAATTAAGGTACTTGCTAGAAATAGCTGCATTTCAGATTTGCTGTTCTTTATAGAAACGCATGGATTTAGGATTCCCCAGAACAATCCAGCATTTTTCATTCTCCTTTGTGTTTCCTGCACTGGTTCCTACCAGGAACAAGCTACTTGGGCAGTGCTTTCCATCTGGCCTTATAGATGAGTCAGAGTTATCATGTTAGTGGCTCTGCACTTAGGAACCAAGGTCTTCATCTGTGTGTCCAGTCTCTGTGCACTGTGTGGCCACTCAGCATGTGTTCATTGCGTGAGCAGATGATGAGGCCTTAGTTCTTAAAGCACTTGTATTTTAGGGCCAGTTACAGGAGTAAAATAAATTAATATTGGAAAAAATAAAAGTACTGAGTACTGATCTAGATGCCATCATTTATGAAACTTGGTCTGAGCTAAGTTTTTATTTTCACGGGTTCCAGAAGGAGCTTTCTGTGCGTGTTTGGTACTTTTTAGTTTTGATGGAAGAGCTCCTCCTTCTGGTACTACGTATTTTTGGAACATTTTGCTCTGCAGAAAAATTGCAAACAAAACCAGGTAAGTCAGGCTGAAAAATAACTCCGACTCCCTGATAGGCCAGGGGAAATGCGACTCTATTTCACTTAATGATTCATTGAGTTGAAATGAGTGATTGACACATACAAAAATAATTCCTGGATAATTTTCTCAGTCATCATCTTAGGAGTGAGGAGTACTTTAAAAGAGTAATTTTTATGACAGGGACATGAATAGTTTCTAAATTATCTGCCCTTTCATAGGGATAAACTTTATTAATTACATATCTTCTAAGGTGCCGTGAGGCTGTCACACCATATAAATCAAAGGAGCTGAATGTTCATCTTCTTTCCCAGCTGCTTCTGTTTATCAATTTACCTCCTCTTCTCACTCCTTTCCCATAACATATGCAAGCTTGTATATGTGTTTCAGGTCATCTAAACCTAAATCCATTCATCTCCTTTTTAGAGTGCCTCTCTCTTCTGTTTTCTATTTTTGAATGATAAACTTTCAGCTTTCCATGTTGTAATTATAAACCAATATTGAGGACTGGGGAAAAGATTGAGCAGATGAGGTGAATAGTGAAAGAAAGAATGAATAGTGAAAATGTGATTGTTATTAGTTCTATTTAGTTAATTAATTTTTTATTAGAATAGATTTTAGTCACTGCTTTCTTTCTCAGGCGTCGAGGTGGAAAGTATGCCATTGGATCAGCTTGCATTGGAGGTGGCCAAGGTATCGCTGTCATCATTCAGAACACAGCCTAAAGAGACCAGTGAGCTCACTCTGACCCACTGTTACTCTACTTGGCCAGGCCACAGAAAAACAGGTGACCTTCAGAGCAGCTGCCACAACTGGCCATGCCCTGCCATTGAAACAGTGATCAAGTTTCACGCCATGGTGACACAAAAATGCATTTATCTTGAATAAGAGCCCACGCTACAAGTACGTTCTCTCAGATTTGTACTAGTGAAATATGTATTTCTGAACTAAAATTCAACTATAGAAGACATTAAAAGAAAGTGTATTCTTGCCAAGTAACCACTACTTCTGCCTTAGATAATATGATTATAAGGAAATTAAATAAATGTTGCCTTAACTTCAGTTAATGTTTTCCTATATTTTTAAAATTTTTAAATTGTGATAAAATACATATTACATAAACTTTACTGTCTTAACCCTTTTTTAGCATACAGTTCACTGGCATTAAGTATATTCACATTGTTGTACAAACATCACCACTATTTATCTACAGAACTTTTTTGATCATCACACACGGAAACTCTGTACCCAGTAAACAATAACTCCTGATTCTCCCATCCCCTGACAACCACCAATGTATTTTGTCTCTATGAATTTGATGACTCAAGGTACCTCATAAGTGGAATTATAAATATTTGTCCTTTCATGACTGGCTTATTTTACTTCACATAATGTTCTCAAGATTCATCCACCTTATGTTGTAGCCTGTGTCAGAACTTTTTAAAAAGCTGAGTAATATTCCATTGTGTGTATAACCTTACTTCCATTTTTCCCAGCTTAAAGGCCATCTTTCGTCCTTTGTTTTCTCCCTTCAAAATGCCCCACAACAGTTCCATTGCTTTGTCTGTTCTAAGACTGGATATCTAGTAGGGAAAGGCCCTGTTCTTGTTAACTTCATGAAAGAGCCATTGGAAATTTTAATTGAGATTAAATTGAATTTATGGGTTATAAATGTATTAGGGATATATCTTTTTTTTTTTTTTTTTTTTGAGACAGCAGCTTGCTCTGTCACCCAGGCTCGATTGCAATGGCACAGTCATGGCTCACTGAATAATAGATAATATTAAATAATACTAGATAATGTTAAATAATAGCATCATGGTTCCTCAACCCTTTGCTCATATGGCTTCCTTCATTTGATTAAAAAGTTGGAGTGGCACATACATCCTCCTTTCTGTCATAGAGAGGCAAGCAGCCCACTCATGTTTTGAGATAATGGACTAGAGGCAACAGCAAGTCCAGCTTTTCTTCTTTGATCCTTATTGAGAAATAGGTTTCCTCTTGTGTCATGAAAATATTAAAAAGAGCACTGTATAATTTCTCATAATAAAACAATGTTTTACAGAACATTTTGTTTTTTACATTTTCTTTTGTTGTAACTTGTAATAAACTATCTCTGTAGGATGAAATGACTAGGGCCACATGTTACCATCTTCTAGAAACACTAGTGATAGTTTATCAAGCCTATGAATTTCCAGATGAAGGAGGAATTGTCACCAATTAAATAGCTGAAGCAAGCCCCTTCATAGGGCATCTCCTGGCACAGGCCTTGGTAAAGGTTTATTGCTTTTCCCCATAAAGGTCTTACGTAGTTTTGCTATTCCACTGAAACCTTTCTCCTATTTTCTTTACATTTGGTTATTGCTAATGAATAGCTTTTGGGTATTATATATCTAGCCATGCTAATCTATAGCCTATGGAACCTCTTCAGCAGGGGTTCCCTTCTCCCTCAGTGATTCCTCAAGATTGGCCTATAATTGTTATTGACTTAAAAGACTGCTTTTATATGATTCCACTTGCAGAACAGGACAGAGAAAAATTTGCATTTACAATACCCCCTATTAATAATGAAAGGCCAGCTTGTTGATTTCATTGGAAAGTGTTTCCTCAAGTAATGCTAAATAGTTCTACCATTTGTCAGTTTCATGTAACTCAGGCTTTGCTCCCCAGTAGAAAAGAATTTCCTGATTGCAAAATTATTCATTTTATGGACGATATACTACTGGCAGCCCAGTGGGGCCAGCACTTTTAAATTTATATTCTTGTCGTCAAGAATACACAGCTAAGAGGTTTAATCATTGCACCTGAAAAAGTACAAATGTCCTTTCCTTGGAAACATCTTGGATATGTACTAACTTCCCAGTCAAAAGGTTAAATACTACAATTTACACACCTTAAATGATTATTCAGAAATTGCTGGGTGATATAAACTGGCTCCACCCCACTTTAGGTATATCTACAGATAAACTACAAAACCTGTTTTTTATCTTAAAGGGCAGTAAAGCCCTAGATTTTCCCAGATATTTAACCCCTGCAGCAAAAAGGGAAATGGAGGAAATAGAACAATCTATCTCTCAAAGGCAACTAGATCGCATTGATCCAGGCTACTCAATTGTTTTGAACACTCCCCTAAAAGGGTTAATAGGACAGATGGCCTCTAGGCTACGCTTTCTAAGTAGGATTTTGCTTACATACCCAGACTAAAACTAAAACACCGTCTGTCTATATTCAATTACTTGGTAAAGTCATCTTTTCAGGCCACAAAGGATGCAGTCACTTGCTAGGTTATGATCCTGATATCATCAGGATTCCTTTAAGTAAAAGGTAGTTTAAAGCAGTATTGCCAGTATCTAACGATCTGCAAATAGCTCACTCTGATTACACTGGACAAATTATGTCCTTCCTGCTAATAAGCCCCTTCAGTTCTTATCTTGTACTTCTGTGATCTTACTTACAAAAATAGTTCACTCCCCCATGCCTAATGCTTTAACACTGTTTACTTTATGTGTAAACAGTGTTAAAGCATAAAGTGTTAAAGTAAATAGTGTTACTTTAACACTGTTTATGTGTAAACAGTGTTACAGCATTAGGCATGGGGGAGTGAACTATTTTTACACAAAGAAAGCAGTGTTAAAGCATTAGGCAAACAGAGAAGTGGCTGTCTGGTAGCAACCACATAATTTTCTCACTTGATCAGTACTGGCACTCAGAGAGCTGAGGCTGGAGCACTTACACTAGCCCTGGAAACTTTCCACCTAGCCCATCAATAGAGTCAGTGACTCTGCTTACTCTATTTTTTTTTTTTTTAACTCTTTATTTTTATTATAGAACCCTGAGACAGCTCTGATAAAGAACTCAGTTGAGCCCACCCTAGTTGCACTATTTCTTTAGCTTCAGTAATTGCTGGATCAATGCAAACATCCTATGTTTATCTCATACATATTCAAGTTCACAGCTCCCTGCCTGGCCCATTAGCTTATGGCAATGAACAAGCAGATCTTTAAGTTATGACATCACTGCCCAAGCCACCCAGTTGCATCAATTTTTCCACCAAAATTGGAGGAACTTAGCTACACAATTTCAACTTACCCAAAAGCTAGCTAAAAAAATTATCCTACAATGCCCAGATTGCCAGCTCATGGGCACTTCCCCTCCAACAGGTGTTAACCCTAGAGGGTATCAGTTACGGCAAACAGATGTTACACAAGTCCCTGAATTTGGTAAACTAAGATATGTATGTGTCTCTGTTGATACCAATTCTTACCTAATTAGTGCACACACTTTTCCTTAAGAATCTGCTCGATATGTTGTTAAACATATTCTTTTAACTTTTGCATGTATAGGGTGGCCCACAAAAATTAAAGCTGATAATGATCTAGCTTATGCCAGCTCACAGTTTCAACAATTTTGTCATACATGGAACATCTAACATTCCACAGGCATCTCATATAACCCCAAAGGACAGGCCATAGTAGAACGTGCTGACTCCATCCTTAAAAATATGCTCAAAAACAAAAGGGGGTTTATGGGTAAGGACCCTGCAATACTACCAGTACAAGCCTTATTTACCCTTAGTTTCTTAAATTTAGACGATGGATCAATCAGCTATGGAAAAGCACTTCGCTAAAACCTCCCAAAACCTAAAACCTGCAGTTTTATGGAAAGGTGTAAAAGTAATGAATGATGTGGTCCAAATGAACCGCTAACATGGGGGAGAGGATATGCCTGTGTTCACACCCCCTCAGGTCCTCACTGGATTCCAGCACAATACATCAAACCATACCATGGTGTGGTCAGGACCCAACCCGATACCAGAGATTCAGATGACGACTCTGCAGGACCCACAACCCTAGATGATGCGGCTTCCTCCAACCACACATGCCCCAGACATTACCTGGGGGATACTGAAAAGGACAATACGGGAGGCTGAGTGAATCCTGCTCCAGACAGATACCATTCACTCCAGATAATTTGTTCCTTGCTATGCTCTGTTGTACATTGCAACTCACATAGGGTATTGATCCTTTTTATGCTCTCGCTTTGTCTGCAATCTGTACCTGCTATACTCAATTGGGCTTCTATCTTAGATCTGCCTTTCTTTCAACCTGTCACCTGGGCAGACACCTCCTTCCCGACCTTTAATAATGTAACTGCTTGGCTAGGAGGGATAGATTTACCGGTGCGAGGTAACACTACATATCACTCTATTATCCTCCCACTGTGTGTAAGTTATGAAAGTTTTAACCCTTACTGTGTATCTGCTCAAACACTATTATGGCTACATCATGGCAAAGGAAATGCCTTACCAGTCGTAGCCGCAGGTAGCCTCAAATTGAGTAATGTAGTCAATGCCATTTTCCCAGACATTCCTTCCTGTGCTAAAGGACAAAGCCAGGAAAGTAATGAATTTCCCTTTAGCTGGGAGGTCTGTCATGGGGAAAAAGCCCGTAGCCTCCAATTGGGCAATTATAACATCTTAGACTGGAGCCCCCACGGTCATTTATAGAGTGACCTTACTGGTGTCTTCATCCGTCATGGCGTCAATCACAGTTTTGTAGCCACAGCCCGTTCCCCTATGATGTGGGCCAATGGGGGATGGGATATCCCAGACCCCAAGTAAAGTCCATGCCACCCCAGGACACCTTATGGTGCCTGGGGCATCTTTGTACCTCCCTTAACACCTGGCATGGGACATAATTCCAGTAAGAATTATGCTATAACCTTTATTCATAATCACACTGATAGTGCCTGATTTGCACTACCCATCCATATGTTTTCCATATGGGAACTAATATTTCCATTACACCCCAAAACTCCACGTTTGTGACCCAGGTGCATGGACAGGCTTGGTTCACCTCATGTATCACCAATTAATATATCTAAATATTACTAGTATCATGGTATTAAGGAGACAATCTGAGGCATTCCTACCAGTCAATTTAACATGTAATTGGCAAGGTGCCTCTGCCCTTACCACATTGGAACGTGCAAAGATTCATAGGCACACCTATAGCATTTATAGTCTCAGCCACAGTCATCCTGGCAACTGCTAGCATTGCTACAGCATCTATTACTGATTTGGCAAGAAATGTGTCTAATGAACTTCTTCTGCAGCAAGGTATAGATCAGTAGATTCCTGCACATCTGCAACCCCTCGAGGCTGCCTTGGAATATGTAGGAGAGTGACAAGATGCACTGGCATTCCAACATCAATTAAGCTGCCACTGGGAACATAAACATATCTGTCACTTCTCTTCCATGGAATCAATCACTATTTAGTTGGGATGAGGTGAAACACCTCTGGGAACCTTTCCTGACAATTTGACAGCAGACATGAAGCAACTTAAAACAAAAATTTTAGAATCACTTCACACCAGAGATCTACACACCCAACGAACAGCCATATGGAAGTGTGTGCAAGAACATCTCTCTCCTAGATAGACCCCTGCTCCTGAAGGTCACTCCTTGATTAGAAAAGAATGTTGCTAATTATACTCATGTTTGTCTCCTGTTATTTTCTGATTCTAGAATGCAAAGCTGGAATAAGAGCAATGTCCTCGACTGACGGACCTGTTGCTGCACACGTGGGCACTCTTCAGTTATTAAAGCCAGATGCAAAAAAAAAAAAAAAAAAACCGACAAGGGGAAGATGTGGGAGTTCAGGCAGGGTGGTAGCAAAAATTTTAAAGGAAAAATATTAGAGATAGTTATAGGAAATAGTCACAAAACCCCCTTGGAAGGCCTGGCTGTTTACATAGCTTCAAATGAGAGAATGGGCAGGAGGCGGCCAGTTCTTACCCAAGGGCATTAGGGCATAGAGGCAATACCAGGAATTGTCAAGAGGCTTCCCAATAGGTTTGCTAATGGAGGTGGGGGTCTATTTACCTGGACCCTCACCTCCATTAGAAAACCTTTGATCATCCTGGTATGTGCATAACTGCCTTCTACTCAGGGGCTTGGCAGAAGTTAATGACCCTATAATGGTGTTTATCCAAAGACCCTTGTCCTTTGATCTACACAAAATAAAAGCCTACAGGGCCAGTGGTGGTTACCCCAGCCCACTCTTTCACTGAAAATCTGTGTCTGAGTGAATTTATTCATCTGTCCTTGGGTCAGGGTCTGCCTGTCAGACCCTGGCAGTGGTGCCCTGTGTGAGGAGATTCATCAACGGCCTTTCTTGGACAGCTTGCACACCATGCTCTTCCATGCCATAGGGCTTCAGCAGATGTTCTTTCCTCTGCCTTCCCAGGCCTGGTCCTGCTCACCAAGTCTCGGATGCTTCCTCTTTAGTCAGGTTCTCTGTTTGCCCCAAGTTCCTCTATCCGAGACTCTCATTGTAGCACCCTGACTGTTATGGACCTTCCTGAATTCATATTCACTTAGTAGTCCATTTACTGTCTCACTCCGTCATTAGACTTAACTCCCTAAAGGCAAAGACTTCATGTGCTTAGCATAGCACCTGGCACATGTAGATGCACAATAATGATGAAGGAATGAGTGATTGGATGAATGGGTAGATGGATAGGTGGACAGATGATGTTTGAAGAAATTGTATCATAAAAAGTTGCTTAATCTTTGAAGAATTAAGAGAGTGGATAGGGGCCAGGCGCAGTGGCTCACACCTGTAATCCCAGCACTTTGGGAGGCTGAGGTGAGCAGATCACCTGAGGTCAGGAGTTCGAGACCAGCCTGATCAACATGGTGAAACCCTATCTCTACTAAAAATATAAAATTAGCTGGGCGTGGTGGCACATGCCTGTAATCCCAGCTATGCAGGAGGCCGAGGCAGGAGAATCACCTGAAGCCAGGAGGCAGAGGTTACAGTGAGCCAAGGTCACACCCTTGTACTCCAGCCTGGGCAATAAGGGCAAAACTCCATCTCAAAACACAAAACAAAAACAAAAGATGGTGGATAGAAGGTAGAACTAGATTACAGCTCCCACATAGACGGACAGAGTAATGTATGGAAACTAACATCATGAACTTCTGCTCCAAGAACTGTGGCAGGAACATACAAGGAAAGTAGAGACAATCCACACACAGACTCCCTTGTGAAGGAACTGGATCACTGCTGCAGGCTCCTTGAGACACCAAAAAACTTGAGTCTGCTTGCTTTCTAAATGAGAAGACTTATGGTCTAGGGCAAGTTCTCAGCCCTGGTCATCCGCTGCCTGGAAATAGACTCGGTGCTACTGGCAGGACATGGTGGGCATGAGACCAGCCTTTGGGACTACAGGCTGTGTGGGAGCAGGGTGAGCCCTGGGACTGCCAGCTCTCTACCACCTCCTCTGAGGACCTGTATGACTCAGCAGAGGCAGCCATAATCCCCCTGGGAACATAACTCCATTGGCTGGGGAGCCACATTGCCATCCCCCACAGTAGCTGCAGCAAGCCTCGCCCAAGGAGAGTCTGAGTTCAGACATGCCCAACCCTGCCCCCACCTGGGGGTCTGTCTCTACTTGCTCTGGTAACTGAAGACAAAGGTCATAATCTCTTGGGAGCTCTCTGGCCCTGACAACTGGCTGAGAAACCTGAATACTTAGCCAGGTGTCCCTAGGGCAAGTTTGCATCCTCACTATAATATTGTAGCTGATGTGATCTTGAAAGCGCTACCTCCTGGCTAGAGGCCAACGAACACAAACCAGCACTCTAAACAAAAATACAACCAAAGAGAGTCCACTTCACTTCCCTGCAACCTCCAACTGGAGCAGGTGCCGTTATCCACGTCTGAAAGACCTGAAGACAGATCACATCACAGGACTCTGCAGGCATTCCCCAGTACCATTCCCAGAGCCCGGTAGCTCTGCTGGGTGGCTAGACCCAGAAGAACAAAAACAATCACTGCAGTTCAGCTCAGGAAGCCCCACTCCTAGGGGAAGAGGGAGAACACCACATCAAGGGAGCACCCTGTGGGACAAAAGAATCTGAACAGCAGCCCTTGAGTCCTAGATCCTTCCCTCTGACATTGTCTACGCAAATGAGAAAGAACCAGAAAACAATCCTGGTATTATGATGAAACAAAGTTCTTTAACACTCCCAAAAGATCACAACAGCTCATCAGTAGTGGATCCAAACCAAGATAAAATCTCTGAATTACCAGAAAGAGAATTCAGAAGGTTGATTATTAAGCTAATCAAGGAGACACCAGAGAAAGGTGAAGTCCAGCATAAAGAAATCAAAAACATGATACAGGATAATAAGGGAAAAGTCTTTAGTGAAATACATAGTGTAAATAAAAAACAATAACAACTTCTGGAAATCAAGGACATATTTAGAGAAATGCAAAATGCACTGGAAAGTCTCAGCAATAGAATTAAACAAGCAGAAGAAAGAACTTCAGAGATTGAAGACAAGGCTTTCAAATTAACCCAATCCATCAAAGACAAATAATTTTAAAAATAAACAAAGCCTCCAAGAAGTTTGGGACTATGTTAAATGTCCAAACCTAAGAATAATTGGTGTTCCTGAGGAAGAAGAGAAATCTAAAAGTTCAGAAAACATATTTGAGGGGATAATCAAGGAAAACTTCCCCAGTCGTGCTAGAGATCAAAATATCCAAATACAAGAATCTCAAATAACACCTGGGAAATTCATCAAAAAAAAGCACATAGTCATCAGGGTATCTAAAGTCTAAACAAAGGAAAGAATCTTAAAAGCTGTGAGGCAAAAGCATCAGGTAATCTATAAAGGAAAACAGCAGACTGCTCAACAGAAACCCTACAAGCTAGAAGGGATTGGGGTCCTATTTTTACCCTCCTTAAACAAAACAATTGTCAGCCAAGAATTTTGTGTCCAGCAAAACTAAGCTTCTTAAATGAAAGATTCAGTCTTTTCCAGACAAATGCTAAGAATTTGCCACTACCAAGCCAGCACTATAAGAAGTGCTAAAAGGAGCTCTAAACCTTGAAACAAATCCTCAAAATGCACCAAAATAGAACCTCTTAAAGCATAAATCTCACAGGATGTAAATAACAGTAATACAACGAACACAAAGGGGAAAAAAAAGGTATTCAGGAAATAAATAGCATAATGAATAGAATAGTGCCTCACATCTCAATACTAATGTTGACTGTAAATGGCTTAAATGCTCCATTTAAAAGATACAGAATGGCAGAATGGATAAGAATTCAACCAAGTTTCTGCTGTCTTCAGGAGACTCACATAAAGTAAAGGGGAGGAAAAAGATATTCCATGCAAATGGACACCAAAATTAAGCAGGAGTAGCTATTCTTATATCAAACAAAACAAACTTTAGAGCAACAGAAGTTTAAAAAGACAAAGAGGGACTGAGCGAAGTGGCTCATGCCTGTAATCCCAGCACTTTGGGAGGCTGAGGCAGGTGGATTACCCGAGGTCAAGAGATCAAGACCGTCCTAGCCAAAATGGTGAAACCCCCTCTCTAATAAAAAGACAAAAATTAGCTGGGTGTGGTGGTGCATGCCTGTAGTCCCAGCTACTCAGGAGGCTGAGGCAAGAAAATCACTTGAACCTTGGAGGTGAAGGTTGCAGTGAGCGGAGATCACACCACTACACTCCAGCCTGGTGACAGCAAGACTCCATCTCCCCCCGACCCGCCACAAAAAAAAAAGACAAAGAGAGACATTATATAATGATAAAAGGAGTAGTCCAACAGGAAAATATCACAATCCTAAATATATATGCACCTAACATTGGAGCTCCCAAATTCATAAAACAACTACTACTAGACCTAAGAAATGAGATAGATGGCAACACAGTAAGAGTGGGAGACTTCAATATTCCACTGACAACACTAGACAGGTCATCAAGACATAAAGTCAACAAAGAAACAATGGACTTAAACTATACCCTAGAACAAATAGACTTAAAAGACATTTCCAGAACACTCTACACATCAACTGCAGAATATACATTCTGTTCATTGGCACATGGAACATTCTTCAAGATAGACCATATGATAAGCCACAAAACAAGTCTAAGAAAATTGAAATTATATCAAGTACTCTCTCAGACCACAGTAGAATAAAATGAGAAATCAATTCCAAAAGGAACCCTGAAAACCATGCAAATACATGGGAATGAAATAACCTGCTCCTGATTGATTGTTGGGTCAACAACTAATTAAAGATGGAAATTTAAAAATTCTTTGAACAATAATAATGACAGCCTATCAAAACCTCTGGGATACAGCAAAAGAGGTGCCAAGAGAAAAGTTCATAGCATTAAATGCCTATATTAAAAAATCTGAAAGAACACAGACAATCTAAGGTCACACCTCATGGAACTGGAGAAATGAGAACAATCTGAACCCAGACCCAGCAAAAGAAAAGAAATAATGATGATCAGAGCAGAAGGAAATGAAATTGAAACAAAACAAAAAAAATACAAAACATAAATTAAACAAAAAGCTGATTTTTTGAAAAGAAAATAAAATTGATAGACCATTGGCAAGATTAACCAAGAAAAGAAGAGAAGATTAAAATAAACTCAATGAGAAATGAAATGGGAGATATCACAACTGATATCACAGAAATACAAAAGATTATTCAGGGTTACTATGAACACCTTTACATACATTAACTAGAAAACCTAGAAGAGATGGATAAATTCCTGGAAACATATGACCCTCCTAGATTAAACCAGGAAGATATAGAAACTCTGAACAGACCAATAAGCAGTGAGATTGAAATGGTAATTTTTAAAATTGCCAACAACAACAAAAAAGTCCAGGACCAGAAAGATTCACAGCTGAATTCTATCAGACATTCAAAGAAGAATTGGTGCCAGTCCTATTGACACTATTGCAAAGGACAGAGAAAGTGGGAATCCTCCCTAAATCATTCTATGAAGCCAGTATCACCCTAATACCCAAACCAGAGAAGGACTTAAAAAAGAAAACTACAGACTAATATCCCTGATGAACATAGATACAAAAATTCTCAACAAAATACTAGTGAATGAAATCCAACAGCATATCAAAAAGATAATCCACCATGATCAAGTGGATTTTATACCAGGGATGCAAGGATGATTTAACATACATAAGTCAATAAATGTGATACACCACATAAACAGAATTAAAAACAAGAATCACACGATTATCTCAATAGATGCAGAAAAGCATCCCTTTATGATTAAAAACCCTCAGCAAAATTGGCATAAAAGGGAAGGGACATACCCTAAGGAAATAAAAAACATCCATGAAAAACCCATAGCCAGCATTATGCCGAACAGGAAAAAGTTGAAAGCATTCCCCCTGAGAACTAGAACAAGACAAGGATGCCAAATTTCACCACTTCTATATGGTACTGGAAATCCTAGCCAGAGCAATCAGACAAGAGGTAGAAATAAAAGACATCCAAATCAATAAAGGGGAAGTAAAATTGTCACTGTTTGCAGATGCTATGATTATGTACCTAGAAAACCCTAAAGACTCATCCAAAAAAGCACTAGAATTGATACATGAATTCAGTAAAGTTTCAGGATACGAAATTAATCTACACAAATCAGTAGCTCTGCTATACACCAACAGCAACAAAGCTGAGAATCAAATCAACCTTTTGTAATAGCTGCAAAAAAATTAAATACTTAGGAATATACCTAACCAAGGAGGTGAAAGACATCCACAAGGAAGACTACAAACCCTGCTGAAAGAAATCAGACAACACAAATGGAAACACATCCCATGCTCATGGATGGGTAGAATCAATATTGTGAAAATGGCCACACTGCCAAAAGCAGCCTACAAATTCAATGCAATGTCCATCAAAATACCACCATCATTCTTCACAGAACTAGAAAAAACAATACTAAAATTCATACAGAACAAAAACAAGCCCACATAGCCAAAGCCAGACTAAGCAAAAAGAACAAATCTGGGACGGGCTCAGTGGCTCATGCCTGTAATCCCAGCACTTTGGGAGGCCAAGTTGCATGGATCACGAGATCAGTAGCACGAGACCATCCTGGCCAACGTGGTGAAACCCTGTCTCTAAATACCAGAAATACCAGAAAAATTAGCTGGGCATGGTAGCGCATGCCTGTAGTCCCAGCTACACAGGAGGCTGAGGCAGGAGAATTGCTTTAACCCAGAAGGCAGAGATTGCAGTGAGCTGAGATTGCACCACTGCACTATAGCCTGGGTGACAGTGTGAGACAGAAAAAAAAAAAAAAAAATCTGGAGACATCACATTACTCAACTTCAAACTATACAACAAGACCATAGTCACCAAAAGAGCATGGTACTGTTATAAAAATAGATACATAGCCCAATGGAACAGAATAGATAACCCAGAGTTAAAGCCAATAGTTACAGTCAACTGATCTTCAACAAAGCAAACAAAAACATAAAGTGGGGAAACAACACCCTATTCAACAAACGGTCCCGGGATAATTGGCAAGCCGCATGTAGAAGAATGAAACTGGATCCTCATTTCTCACCCTATACAAAAATCAACTCAAGATGGATCAAAGACCTAAGTCTAAGACCTGAAACCATAAAAATTCTTAAAGATAACATTGGAAAAACTCTTCTAGACATTGGCTTAGGCAAAGACGTCATGACCAAGAACCCAAAAGCAAATGCGACAAAAACAAAGAAACATATGAGACTGAATTAAACTAAAAAGTTTCTGCACAGCAAAAGAAATAATCAGCAGAGTTAACAGACAACACACAGAGTGGGAGAAAATCTTTACAATCTATACATCCAGCAAAAGACTAATATCCAGAATCTACAAAGAACTCAGATAAATTAGCAAGAAGAAAACAAACAATCCCATCAAAAAGTAGGCTAGGGACATCAATAGATAATTTTCAAAAGAAGATATACAAATGGCCAACAAGCATATGGAAAAATGTTGAACATGACTAATTGTTAGGGAAATGCAGATTAAAACCACACTGCAGTACAACCTTACTCCTGCAAGAATGGCCATAATCAAAAAGTCAAAAAATAGTAGATATTGGCATGGATGTGGTGAAAAGGGAACACTGTTACACTGTTGGTGGCCATGTAAACTAGTACAACCACTATAGAAAACAGTGCAGAGATTTCTTAAAGAACTAAAAGTAGATCTACTGTTTGATCCAGCAATCCCACTACTAGGTATCTACCCAGAGGAAAAGAAGTCATATACTAACAAAGATACTTGCACACGCATGTTTATAGCAGCGCAATTTACAATAGCAAAAATGTGGAACCAGCCCAAATGCCCATCAGTCAATGATGGGGGGTAGCCGGGCACAGTGGCTCACACTTGTATCCCAGCACTTTTGGAGGCCAAAGTGGGCGGATCACCTGGGTCTGGAGTTCGAGATCAGCCTTGCCAACATGGCGAAACCCCGTCTCTATTAAAAATACAAAAATTAGGCCAGGCGTGGTGGCTCACGCCTGTAATCCCAGCACTTTGGGAGGCCAAGGCGGGCAGATCACCTGAGGTTAGGAGTTTAAGACCAGCCTAACTGATATGGAGAAACCCCATCTCTATAAATAAATTAAAAAAAAAATTAGCTGGGCATGGTGGTGGGTGCCTATAATCCCAGCTACTTGGGAGGCCGAGGCAGGAGAATCACTTGAACCCAGGAGGTAGAGGTTGCAGTGAGTCGAGATCGAGTCATTGCACTTCAGCCTGGACAACAAAAGAGAAACTGTATCTCAAAAAAAAAAAAAAAGAAAGAAAGAAAAAAAGTGTATCTCATACATACTATGAGATACTACTCAGCCATAAGAAGGAACAAAATAATAGCATTTGCAGCAACCTGGATGGAACTGGAGACTATTATTCTAAGTGAAATAACTCAGGAATGGAAATCCAAACATCGTATGTTCTCACTCATAAGTGGGAGCTAAGCTATGAGTATGAAAACGTATAAGAATGATACATTGGACTTTGAGGACTCTGGGGAAAGGGTGAGAGAGGGTGAGGCATAAAAGACTACACATTGGGTACAGTGTACACTGCTTAGGTGACTGGTACACCAAAACCTCAAAAATCACCAGTAAAGAACTTATCCATGGAACCAAACATCCCCTGCTCCCTAAAAACCTATTGAAATTTTTAAAAAGTCACAAAAAATAATAAACTGCTCAAAATCATACAGAAGCCGAGCTTATCAGGGAGCGTGTGTAGGTCTGCACATACACACGTGTATGCCTATGTGTTTCCAAAAGAGAAGGAATGGAGAACTGAGGAAGATTCTAAAGATGTTGCCACCTGGCACTAAAGATCAATAGAAAGTGGGGTGACTATGGGAAATTTGCTTCTAACTATATGCTATAGAGAAAGTTGGGAAATAAAGCCAAATGCATCAGAGGTTGCCCCTAGGATGACCAGTGAATTTGTCATTCAAACCAGGTCAGTCTTGAAAAGTGAAAGGGGACACTATTAATAATTACCCTGGGGCAAAAAGTGTAAGCTGGGACTGTCCCAGGCAAACTGGGACCTACGGGCACTCTACTTTTAATAACCAAAGCGCATTGCAGTGACGCCGCCTCAAGGTCAAGGAAACTGAGCAAATATATGAAATATGGATTGTTGGGTATGCTGAAGATGATAAAGTAGTTTGTCAGAGTGGGATTCATTGAGTCCTTGACATTTGAGCAAATGTTTGAAGGAGGTGAAAGGTGGCCATACAGATGTCTGGGAGAAGAGCAGGGGAAACTACCAGCGCCTGGGCTGAGGTGGGAACATGCTGCGTGTTTTCAGGGAACAGCATTCGGAGCAGCTGGAGCAGAGTGAGCGGGGTGCACGTCATGAAGAGCCTTATAAGTCATTAGGAGAGATTTTGACATTTATTCTGAGTAAAATGGGGACCTATCACAGCCTTTTGAGTAGAGAAAAGACATCATCTGACTTGCATTTCTATTGAAATGTTCTATTGAAATGAACTTCAGAGGGACAGAGTTGGAAGCAGGGAGGTCAGTTAGGATGCTACTGCAGTCATCCAGGCCAAGGAATAATGGTCTGGGAGTCTGCAGTGGGGAGAGTAAGAGATTGTCAGATTCTGGATATATTTTGAAACAGAGTCTCGAGATTTTCTAATGGGTTTATTAGCTGTGAGTTGGCTGAGAGAAGTCAAGGATGATTCCTGGGCTTTTTCTCTTGGCCACTGAGATAGAGAAAGTTGCAGGCAGAGCCGGTTTTGAGGGAAGTTCAAACAATCAGATGGAGACGCTGAGCAGGCCCTTAGGTGAAGGAGTCTGGAGTCGGAAAGAATTGGGGATGGGGATATAGACTTGAGAGCCATCGGCCTATAAATGGGACTTGGTCAAGAATGAGTATCTTTCGTCCTAGATGGATGTAAACAAGGAATGAAGATCAATTTTTCTTCTTATAACATTGCTAGGTTTTTATTTTTATGACTTTAAGGAAAATATGAATGACAAAAATAAAATAGAAAATCAAATATATCTGTATTGCCCTTTGGGGGACCCCATCTCTTGCTCACTTTACACAGTAAGTGCCATTTCCTTCACCTCCATGGAAAACATTTTGTAAATTACTCACTGAATAATAATTGAATAACTTAAAACATAGGGTGGGACCATACATTTTAAAGGAATGTCTTTGTAAATGAGAAATCGTTTTTATAAAGTGAATGATGGCTCTTCTTTCCCATTCTTTCCATTCTATTTTTAATTTTAAATGTGAGTCCTGGAACTTCACTGACTGCCCCGGCACACCTCGTCCCCTAGGTGGCGCCTCAGGCTTGGGCTCCCTCAGTCACTTTCTCATCAGCATCTCAAGAAGCATCACAACAAAACTGGCCTAACTCCTTCCCTCTCACTTCCTGGGACTTGAAGAGAGAGAAGGAGCCAGCAGTAAAGAAACCTACAGTAGCAGGTGGGGAACAAATGCCCCACCTCCTAGCCACTGCCCCAATACTGTCGGCCAAAGTCACTGCCTCTTGTTTCTCCTCAGTGAAAATGCGCAGTCACAAAGCCCCCAGAGCTGGGGAGTTCTGGTAACACAGCCCCTGAGCCAGTAACACACCGCAGGCCCCCCACCCCCCATCAAGGTGCTGAGCACCAGGGCAAATGGGGACATGGAGGGACACAGCAGGGAACATGGTCTGGAACAGCAGAGAAGATGGGGCAACAATCATGGCACTCCCTATATTTCTGTCCTGGAGCCCCTGGAGCTGGGGTGGCTCCTCTTCCTCACCCTGGCCCCTGTGTTTGAGAGTCCACAATAGCTCCCAGATGCTCAGGTGCAACAGGGCAGGGATGCAGGAGCTACCTGTCTACCCTGCGCCTCACTTTCTTGGACATCAGCTCATGAAACTGTCACCAGAGAGGTCTTGAGGGGGGCATGGGGAGCAGCACAAAGACAAGTGGGGAGATGTGTGTCCTGTGCCCTCATCTTCCTTCCCCACTGAGCTGCCCAGCTCCTGGGACACGGGCCCTGCTGCAAACTGCACTCACACAGCCTAGTGCCTCTGGTGTGGCAGCCCCAGCAAAGAAACAAGCATCTGATGGATGCAAAACTTTCCAGGAGCACAGCCAGCATGGAACGCAAGTCCCC
The DNA here is from genome assembly GCF_009761245.1 of Sapajus apella. Taxonomy (NCBI): domain Eukaryota; kingdom Metazoa; phylum Chordata; class Mammalia; order Primates; family Cebidae; genus Sapajus; species Sapajus apella. The sequence goes on along the minus strand of NW_022437049.1, from coordinate 2,711,131 downwards.
ACTTGTCTGTGCTACAATGTCTGTCTCCGTGCAATCCACCAGTTCCAATAAGTGAGAACAAAGGAAGTCAGGAGATAAGCTCCTTCAGGTCAAGCCCTGGACCAGTCTCAGCACACTCAACATGTAGACGCATTCCAGAAGCTTGGACCTTCCATGATGTTGTATAAACAAGGGACAGGACATGCAGAACTGGATTTTAAACATGCAGTTCCTTGGGAGCCTTTTGAGTCATACAAGATCAAATCAGAAACCTCACAATGAGGGAACATGCGAATACCAAATGCAAGCTAAGCTGGCTACACACACACACACACACACACACACACACACACACACACACACACTCTCTCTCTCTCTCTCTCTCTCTCTCTCTCTCTCTCTCTCTCTCCTCAGACTACATTTCTCGATTGCAAAGAAAAGCAAAGTCCCCATGAGCTGAGGCCCACAGTGCAGACGAGATGGAACTCATTCCATGCTGCCTGGTAGGTTTATGCATGGTGTGACCATGAGCCTAATGCTGGGACCCTCCTCATCATCAGGAGGGGTGTTAGAGACTCCCTTTGCTGTCCACATGGAATCCCATCGCTTGAAGCCTGGTGGGCCTAACCCCCACTTTACAGCTGAAGCTCCTGAGACCCAGAGAGGGAAATGGTCTGTCCAAGACCATGGCTCCCATCAACAGCTGGGCTGGGCGGAAGGCAGGCGCCCTGAATAACCGGCTGGAGGTAGGTGGTCTTCCACCTTGCAAGGCTGGATGCTATGCTAGAGGCTGAGACCCACATAGTGGTGTTTTTTTTCTTTCATTGTTGTGTAAATGTCCCAAACTCACCTGCTGACCTCCCAGGATGCTTTTACAGCGAATCAAAATAAGAAATAGAGCCCAGAGGTTCCTAAAATACCTCCTGAGACCTCACTTCCCAAGACCGTTCTCCCAGAACATTCTAACTCTGGACACGCTTCTCCCAACACACCCCGACTCCAAGATGTTAAGAACATTAACCGAGTCTGTGTCCACACTTGCCTGATCTTTTGCTCTTCCCAGAAAAATCAGCCCGATTCATGTCAGGCCCATGAAAACCTAGGCTTACTTGGACTTCTATTTTCTTTGTAGTTGCTAACTCAGGGCATGTCACATTCTCAGCTTGGAGTTTCGTGAACAAACCTCTCAATGGCAGCCCCCACCTCACTCCAGGGCCTCCCGACAGAAGAGGGTGTTTGCCATTATTACAAGGCTGTCATCTTGGGGCGCTGAGGGAGAGTTAGGGAGGGATTTGGAAAATCATGAAGACAGAACAAGGAAAGGAGAGAGTGGGCATAAGTTTCCTTGCTGGAGCGGGGAAGAAGCAGAGATGAGGAGGAAACTGCGGCAGTGAAGGGGTGAAGAGAGCAGAAAGAGAGAGGGAAGAGGGAGAAGAGGACCAGAGGGGAGGGAGCCAGGAAGGCAGCAGATGGCTTGCAGAAACAGAGCTTCCAGGCAGGACCCGTAGCCTTCAGCTTCCTATAGAGGTGGGGCAGGTACAGGTATCCTAGGTCCTCACTCCACCCCCTCTCTGCGGTTCCCAAGAGCAGCAGATGCCTGGACTCAGAGCACCGGGGGTGGCCTGCAGAGCCCTCACCAATCCAGTGTGGGGTGAGGCTGAGGGATGAAGGCCACTCCCTGTCTTGTGTCCCCTGCCTTTCTCATGGTATTCAGGGCTCTGGGGTCAGGCCCCTTGGGCGGGGCAGGCAGGAGGCTGGGCAGTCTCAGGCCACCGCTCACCTGGGAAACCTGAGCCAGAGATCAGCCCTGGAGGCCCAGCGGGCAGCACACTGGGTGGCAGCCAGGGCATACCCACTCTACCAGAGCCCACCCGAGGCTGCTGGGCCTTTGACCGGGGCTTCTGGCTGTCACCCTTGGGGTTCTTTGGTGCTACATTGAACAGGGCACAGGGGTCAGCAAAGAACTGGAAAAACTGGGAGCTGGCTGAGGTGAGCCTCCCTGAGGTCCTACAGCAGGCAGACTTGGCCACAGTCTGCACTAATGCCTTGCCTTACCCACGAGGGGCTCCATATTCCACCCCCTGGGCCAAGCTTCCGCCTGATACACTGGCACTGCCAGAGCTCCGGTGCAGGCCTGCTAACCCAAACCTGGCTTGAAGGGTGGCTCAGGGAGGGCTTTGATACCACCCCACCTGTAGTGGTCCCTCCCGGTCTCTAGGTACCTGGGCCCATGGGGCCCTGCCATCCAGCTTTGTCCTCCTGGGCCTCCGCATGGCTGCCTCTGCACCATTCATCAGCCATTATCCCCCCAGCAAGTCCAGGCCTCAGCGCGGCAGCGATCCTGCCCAGCCTGTCGGTCCTGCCCTGTGTCCAGTGTGCACGTTGAGGGCCTGTTGGAGACCCAACAGCCTCCATTCAAAGATTCTAAGCACAGGATTCTGGGCACTGAGAGAAAGTTTTGGTCTACACAGCCTCTGGGCCCCTCCAGATCTTCCTGCCTCAGCTCGGGGCTACCCTGGATGCCAGATTCCACATGGCCAGCCCACCCACTTCTCTTCTGGTGCCCTTCTCCATGGGCCACAGGACAGGACAGGGCCCTAAAGAGTGGATGTCTATGTGGATGCGTGTGTGGATGTGTGTGTGTGTGCATGTCTGTGCGTGTGTGTGTCTGTGTGTATATGGATGTGTATGGGGGAATGTGTGGGGAGCGTGTGTGAGGGTGCATGTGTGTGTGCGTGTGGAGGGGTGTGGGGTGTGTGGGGCGTGGGTGGTGTATGTGGGTGGGTGTCGGGGGTGGGGATCGGAGGGGTGTATGTATGTGTGTGGTGTGTGTTTGTGAATATGCATGTGTGAGAGTGAGGGTGGGGGGATGGGTGTATGTGGGTGTGGGTGCATGTGTGGGTGTGGGAGCATGTGCATGGGGCAGTGCATGTGGAGGGATGTGGGGTGTATGGGTGTGGGGGGGTGTGCATGTGGGGTCTTGGAGGGGTGTGTGTTGGGAGTGTGGGGGTATGGGGTATGAGTGTGTGGGCGGTACATGTGGGGGTATGTGGGGTGTGCATGTGTTGGGGGCATAGGGGTTGTAGGGGTGTGTGAGTGTGGGGAGGATGTGTGTGGGGTGTGCGGGGATACGGGGTGTGTGGGAGGGTGTAGGAGGTGTGGGGGGG
>NW_022437049.1:2647221-2707885 GCF_009761245.1 Sapajus apella | reverse complement strand
GGGGGGTGTGAGAGGGTGTGGGACTGTGGGGTTCGTATGTATGTGTGGGAGGTGTAAGTGTGTGTGAATGCGCATGTGTGAGAGTGGGGGTGGGGGAGTGAATGTGAGTGTGTGTGTGTATGGGGGCAGTGCGTGTGGAGGTATGGAGTGGTGTGGGGTGTGTGGGGTGTATGTGTGGGGGGTGAGTGCATGTGTGTGGGGGTGCATATGTGTGTGTGGGGTATGTGTGTGTGAATGTGCATGAGACAGTGTGGGGTGTGGGTGTTACTGTGTGTGGGGGGTACGTGAGTGTGTGGGGGGATATATGAGTGTGTGGGGGCTCTGTGGGGGGTATGTGTGGAGGTGCATGTGTATGGGGGTGCATGTGTGTGGGGGAGGTTCGTGGAGGGGTATGACTGTGAGTGTGGGTGTGAGTGTGTGGGGAGTCTGTCTGGCAGGTTTGCCCTTTGCTGAAGGCCCTCAATGGCCAGGGCTGAGGCTCTGCCATCCCACGGAGGGGAGGCTGCTCCATCGTCCCCACCTGCTCCTGCCCCAGGCAGCACCTCAGAGACACACAGAGGCTCTGAACGTGACCAGCTGGAGGTCTGGCGAGGGCAGCAGGTGCAGTTTGGGACGAGCTGGGCAAGCCCTGGCCCTGCACATTTCCCGACCCCTCATTTCCTTTTTTTTTTTTCGCTCCCCAAAATGGAGTCTCATTCTGTCTCCCACGCTGAAGTGCAGTGACGCAATCTCGGCTCACTGCAACCTCTGCCTCCTGGGTTCAAGCGATTCTCCTGCCTCAGCCTCTTGAGTAGCTGAGACTACAGGCGCACGCCACTACGCCTGGATAAGTTTTGTATTTTTAGTAGAGACGGGGTTTCATCATGTTGGTCAGGCTGGTCTCGAACTGGCTGTTCTCCAACTCCTGACCTTGTGATCCCCCTGCCTTGGCATCCCAAAGTGCTGGGATTACAGGTGTGAGCCACTACGCCCAGCCCCAGTACCCTCATTTCTTTTTTTTCTTTTTTTGAGAGGGAGTCTCACTCTGTCACCCAGGCTGGAGTGCAGTGGCACAATCTTGCCTCACTGCAACCCTCCCCTCCTGGGTTCAAGCAATTCTCTTCCTCAGCCTCCTGAGTAGCTGGGATTACAGGCATGAGCCACCGCACCTGCCCTGGCCCCCTCATTTCTAAGGTGGGCCACTGTGGAGCTCTGAGGCCTCTTCGGCCACCCCGCAGATGGACTCCCATATCCCAGGAGGGCACCTGAGAAGGAAGAGCTTAACTTACATGAAAACTGCAGATATTCACTGAGAGCATCCTCTGGCAGGCCTTCATCCAAGCTCCCCACAACCAGGTGAGGCAGGTGCTGTTATCAGCACCCCCTGTTGAGATAAGGAGCCCGAAACCCACAGGGAGGGAGGGAGTAGCCCAGCCTCAGGGAGCTCCTGCATGGTGGAGGCAGGCTTTGAACAGGCAGCCAGACTGACCCTAACACATCCCCTGCCACCTGACCTTGCACAGGGACCCACCTCACCCCTCACTCCCTGCCTCTATCTGGACAGACTATCCCCTGGGGCCCTTTAAGTCCTCCTTTAACCAGGCCCCCCACCTCCCTGCCACAGACTTTTTGCAGCCTGAGCAGCTCCACACAGTTGATGGGCCCCCCCCGCAGCCCCCAGTACTGTGTCCCTGGCCAGACTGTAAGCTCCTTACAACCGGGGAGGTGGGGGTTGCTCACATGCTCGGTGAAGGCCTGGATTTCCCAGGACAAGGCTGATCCTGAATAAGCTGGATGTTGATCGTGACCCCTACTCTCTCAACACACACCTCCCTGCCCCTGCAGCAGCCTTTAGGGGTGAAATAAGGGCTTGGGGGTTCATGGTGAAGTCAGCTTAGGACACATTCAGATTTCTACAGGTTTCTTAACTGCAGGGCTTCTCAGAGCTTTCAAAAGGCTAAACACACACCAGTCAGCTGCAGGAGGAAAGCCTACAGCTGCGCAGGTGCAGCAGCTCCCCAAAGGGTGGTGACCAGGGAACAGACACTTTATCACTGAGTGTCTCAAGGGAGCCCACTTTGAGAAACCCTGCCCAGAGCACCGTACCAACATAATTAGTCCCATCTAACAGAGGGTCTCTAAATCACTGTAAGTCTGTGAATAGTACTGGAAGGACACACTGCAAGGATGAATAAAATCTCCTGAGACGTCATAGCCTCTTATCCCCAATGCCCACCACCTTCTCCCCCGGAGTTGATCAGCTGGAACTTGTTGACAGCTTGTAGGCACTTTGCATTATGGAAACCCACCCCCATCAGCCACCAGGACAAAGAGTCAGGGCAGCTTCTAGACCATCAGGAAGCTAAATCACCCCTCGGGAAACTCCAAGTTGATGTTAGTGGCACTGGGGGTGACAAAGAAGGAGAAGCTGTGAAAACACCAGCCTAAGGCCCACTGCTACCCGAACAGTGAGAAAACAGCCCACACGGTGCAGTTCACAGCATGCCTTCACATCCACTTCTTTATTTGGTCCTCACAATAGCTCTGTGTGGTAATTAAAACAAATACCACTAATGAAAATATGGTAGGGTGTGATTGTGTGTCTGGCTTTGCTCAATGGAGTAAATTCGCCAGGCGAAGACACAGGGCCCTGGCTGATTCCTCTTACTTTTTTGCCGCAGCCCATCACTCTGCAAGTCCTGTTAGCAGCACCCCCACAACACATCCCAGGCCAACTCTTAACTCCCCAACACTGATGCTCTGGTCCAGGACACGTGGGCACTGCAACAGCCTCCCAGTGGTCTCCTGACTTCTACTTCTGCTAACCTGGAGTCTGTTCTTCACACAGCGGCCAGCTCAAGTCAACCACCTGCTTAAAATTCTGCAGTGGCTTTCCACTGCATTTGGAGAAACGTCCCAAGTCCTTCTGCCTTCATCCGCCTTGCCCGCTCCAGACCTGCCCCTCCTCCCAGGCGGCCCCAGTGGCTCAACAAACCCCATCTCCTATCCCCTGGCCCCTACTAGGCTGCTCCTATTCCTGGCATCCTCCCCAACTGTCTCCTCATGCCCAAACGTCATCTTCACAGAAAGACTCAGCCTTGACTCACCAGCCTGCCACCAACTACTCTATGGCATCACCGTCTCTATGGCCTTTATCCTGAAAGCCATCTTTCCTCTCAGTTTGCTTCCATATGATTTTGCTCTGAGGACAGAGGCAAGCATCTTGATCACCACTCTACCTCCACACTGAGAACAGCACCCGGCCCACAGTGGATGCTGGACAGTGGGATGGCGAATGGTCAGTGACGTCTGGACCTCACCTCCTCATCTGCAGTGGGGCCCAAGAGGGTCTGCAAGTCTTCCCTGGCTCTCACGTTTATCTTCCCTTCCCTCTGTCCTGCTCATCCAGAGCCACACATTGGCTGTCACACACTGGCTTGGTTTGGTCCCCAAATTCTTGATCTCATCTTTGTCGCAATTCAGAACAGAAGGGAGACAAGATGGAGGACAAAGTGATCTCAGGAGATGCTGAAGAGGAAAAGGGCTCCGAAAGGAAGACATCGTGTCCAGGAGTGAGTGAGGTCTTTCCTGCCTGTGCCCTCACACAGGCGGCAGGGCATTCAAAGTTGGGGGGTCAGAGGGTTAGAGCTGCTCTGTGACAAGAGACCAGGTGGGCAGCAGGGGATATGGGAGGTGGCAGGAACAGGATCCAGAAGAGGGGCCAGCTCTTTCCACAAAGGACAGAGACCTCAGCCTGGCACATCTGCCAGATCAAGGCCCAGGTAGTTTTTGATAATTATTTGAGCCAGGGTGACCCTATAGGTTATTGCTCAAGCTGGAACACTTCTGAGAGTGAAAGGGGAACTATGAATAATTATGTCAGGACAACAGGCGTAAGGTAGGTCCATTTTAGGCAAGTCAGGGTGTGGAGTCACACTATTTTAATCCCATTTCACCAGATTAAACATCATAAAATAAAATACAGGCAAGCAGGCCCAACATGCTCCTACAGAATTAATCCCATCCTCACAAATTCCAGAAATAACTAGTATCAGGGAGAGAGGAAGGAAGATATGAATTCTAAATCAAGCCACCCATGACTCCTGGTGAAGTGGACAGAGGCTGGCAATGGTGACTCCAGACACGGTCATAGTAGCCTTGGGCACCTCCCTCCCCACCACGTTGGTGAGGATTGGGCAGACCATAAAGACCAGGAGGGCTCCAAGGAGGAGGTGAACAGGTGCACAGATGCGCACCTGCCGCCACCTTGTTCCATGTCCCACTCCCAGCTGCAGTTACTAATTATCTGTCAGGAAGGCACAGTCCAGGCTGTGAAACCTTCCAGAGTGCTCTGACCCCTGCAGACCCAGAAGCTGAATGCAGCTGATGGGGGCCATTCACTCCCCACGAAGTCAGTGGACTGTCTTGGGAAACACTCCCTAAATGATATCTCGTGGCCCAGAGGGCACTAGGCAAAGAACGTGAGTTAATGCCATTATTTATCTGCTACTTGCTCCCTGTGAAGGATCACTGGTTTCTCTCAGAGCAGCCCCACGACTCACTCATGCACTGTCTCCCTTGCTTTTCCACCGGATTGTTTGGTTTTATTCCACTGTGTTTCCTTGGTTTGCCTGTCTGCACTTGGCTGTCCCATGATGTGTCCTGACAGAAGCGTTGGAATTTTCTAAGCCTGTCCACAGAGATGCTTGTCCAGCATGGGGCCACCAGCAAGCCCGGAAGGGGTCCAGAGTGGAGCCTTTATAAGGGGCCAGTCACGGTTCTCTCTGAAAGGTTCATTCACTGAGTCCCCTGGCCACCCTGCATTAGAGAGTCTCCTTCCAGGTCCATGGGCCCAAGAGCCCCCAGTGATGTGTACACAGGAATAAGGATAAGCTGTGGAGACTGCAGGCATTCCATTGTGCTCAGTGACAGTGGTGGCTTCTGCTGCTATTCACCAACAACACATCCTGATCAGGGCCCTGCTGTGTGCTAGGCACTGTGCTAGGCAATGGAAGCAGCAGTGGACAAATGGAGGGAGGTCCCTGTCCTCACTGAGCTTACACTCAAATGGAGGAAACTGACAGTTCACAAACAGGTATATACTTAGGGTCAGGTGGTGGTAGGTTCAGTAAAGAAAAGTAAAGCCAGGTGAGAACATGGGAAGTAACTGGGGTGGGCAGGGGTGTTATGCCAGAGAAGGATCAAGAAAGCCTCTTTGAGCGAAGACTGGAGTGAAATGAGGGTGCAGGACACAGAAACTCCCTGGGGAAGGACAGTCTCAGGAAGGAGGAACAGCAAGTGGACATTCCCAAAACAGGGGGAGGCTTTGAGGCTGCACAGGGTAGAAGGATGTCGGAGTCAGCGAGATGGTGACCAATGGCCAGATTATTGGCCAAGGTCAAAGGTCTTCAGTCTCCCAGTGAAACTAATGCATAATCAACACCCAGTGCAATGCCTGACACACAATTAACAATCAGTAGGAGTAGCAAGGATGACAGTGATAATGACAACCAGCATATCTGCTTGGTAAATATTTTCCGCTCTTCTTAGTTACATACTTTGCTGGGAGCTGGCAGGGGTTGGCAGGTGTGAAAACAACCAGCACAGCTCCCAGGGCCCTTTCTCATCTGTTATCTCACTGGATCTTTAGAGCAGTGCTGGAGGGCAAATGGGAGGATATTAATATGATGCCACCTCTCACTAGTTGCTTAGCCTCCAGTGGCCTTAGTTTCAACATCTGTAAAATGGGGAGAATGCCCAGCCCCATAGAAGTGATTTGAGGATTCGATGAGATACAATGGGAAAGGAAGACATAATGCCAACTGAATCTAAATGAAAATTAGCTCCATTTACATTACAGATGATGAAACTGGAGCTTGGGCTCAAGTGCCCATGGGTTGCCTTCCCTTCTTGCAGCACAGAAAACACAGGCTGCTGAGTCAGACATGTTTGTGACTAGATGTATCTACCCACAAGAATGTTCATTTGCCCTGAGCACCCTTTTCAATCCAAATGTCTGAGTCAGTGATTACATACAGACAAGCCTGATGTGAGGATGCGATTTCTATCTTCCTCTGAAATAATTAACTGAGAGGCGGTGAAGTGAGTTTACTGATAGTTGTAAGTCACACATTTTCTAAATACCAGAAAGCTAGAAAAAACCTTCACAGGCCTTTGCCTAAATAATGAGTTTAGTTCTCCAGTGTGGATATGCAGAGCCCTTCTCTTCCCATCCCCTTTCTGAAGATATTCTCAGGGGAGAGCCTAAAACTCACAGTAAATAGCAGTAATACATGTGAGCATGTGTGCTGGGGAAATATGGGCTTTCACAGAAATGAAAGGGTAAGATTAAGGACTTCATAGAAAAATATATATTGAATAACCACAGTTAAACATCAATTTTAAAAAGTAGCTTGTGATAGAAATCAAAACAGTGATTGCCTCTGGGGCAGGGGGACATTGACTAGAAAAGAAAATAAGGGAACCCCTCCCAGCAAATGGACATGTCCACATTTTGTGAGGGGAGTGGTTATTCCACAGGTATTTACAATGGTCAAAAAGAAAGTTTCGGATTGCTGGCAAGATGGCTGAATAGGAACAGCACTGGTGTGCAGCTCCCAGGCAAGATCGACGCAAAAGGCAGGTGATCTCCGCATTTCCAACTCAGGTACCTAGTTCATCTCATCTCAGGTGGTGGTAAGTTCAGTAAAGAAAAGTAAAGCCAAGTGAGAACGTGGGAAGTAACTGGGGTTGGGACGTGCTATTTCAGAGAAGGATCAGGAAAGCCTCTTTGAGAAGGTGGGTGATCTCCAAGGAGGGTGAGCCAAAGCAGGGTGGGGCGTTGCCTCACTCAGGAAGCACAAGGGGCCAAGGAACTCCCTCTCCAAGCCAAGGGATCCCATTAGGGACTGTCCCCTGCACTCCAGCCTAGATACTGCACACTTCCCATGGTCTTCACAACCTGCAGACCAGGAGATTCCCTCTGGTGCCTGCAACACAGGCGCCCTGGGTTTCCAGCACAAAACTGGGTGGCAGTTTGGGAAGACACCGAGCTAGCCACAGAAGTTTTGGTTGTTATAGCCCAGTGGCACCTGGAACACCAGCAAGACAGAACCATTCACTCCCCTGGAAAGGGGGCTGAAGCCAGGGAGCCAAGTGATCTGGCTTGGCAGATCCCACCCCCACGAAGACCAGCAAGCTAAGATCCACTGGCTTGAAATTCTCATGGTCTGGTCTCAACCAAGGATGTTCAAACTTGGTGGGGGAGGGGCATCAGCCCTTGTCGAGGCTTGAGTAGGCAGTTTTAACAGCACAGTCAAGAAGTTTAAACTGGGCAGAGCCCACAGCAGCTCAGCAAGTCCTCTGGGGGGAGACTGTGTCACTAGACTCCCTCTTTGCTGGGCAGGGCATCTTTGAAGAAAGGCAGCAACCCATCAGGGACTTATAAATAAAGCCCCCACCTTCCTGGGACAGAGCACCTGGGAAAATGGGAGGTTGTGGGTACAGCTTCAGCAGACTTAAACATCCCTGCCTGGCAGCTCTCAGCAGATCTCACAGCACAGCGTTCAAGCTCTGATAAGGGATAGACTGCCTCCTCAAGTGGCTCCCTGACCCCCGTGTATCCTGACTGGGAGACACCTCCTAGTAGGGGCTGACAGACACCTCATATAGGAGAGCTCTGGCTGGCATCTGGCAGGTACCCTTCTGGGACAAATATACAGAGGAAGGAACAAGCAGCAGTCTTTGCTGTTCTGCAGCCCCTGCTAGTGATTCCCAGGCAAGCAGAGTCAGGAGTGGACCTCCCGAAAACTCCAGCAGACCTGCAGCAGAGAAGCCTGACTGTTAGAAGGAAAACTAGCAAATAGAAAGAAATAGTTTCAGCATCAACAGAAAGGACATCCACTCAGAGACCCCATCCAAAGGTCACTGACTTAAAAGACCAAAGGTAAATAAATCCATGAAGATGGGAAGAAACCAGCGCAAAATGGCTGAAAATTTCAAAAACCAGAATGCTGCTTCTCTTCCAAGTGATCACAACTCCTCCCCAGGAAGGGAACAAAACTGGACAGAGAATTAGTTTGACGAATTGACAGAAGCAGGCTTCGAAGGTGGGTAATAACAAACATCTCCAAGCTAAAGGAGCATGTTCTAACCAAGTGCAAGGGAGCTAAGGACCTGGAAAAAAGGTTAGATGAAATGCTAACTAGAATAGCCAGTTTAGAGAAGAACATAAACGACCTGATGGAGCTGAAAAACACAGCACAAGAACTTTGTGAAGCATACACAAGTTTCAATAGCTTACTTGATCAAGCAGAAGAAAGGATATCAGAGATTGAAGATCAATTCAATGAAATAAAGTGAGAAGACAAGATTAGAGAAAAAAGAGTGAAAATAAATGAACAAAGTCTCCAAGAAATATGGGATTATGTGAAAAGACCAAATCTGTGTTTAACTGGTGTACCTGAAAGTGACGGGGAGAATGAAACCAAATTGGAAAACACTCTTCAGGATATTATCCAGGAGAACTTCCCCAACCTAGCAAAGTAGGCCAACATTCAAATTCAGGAAATACAGAAAACACCACAAAGATACTCCTCGAGAAGAGCAACCCCAAGGCACATAATTGTCAGATTTACCAGGGTTGAAATGAAGGAAAAAAATGTTAAGAACAGCCAGGGAGAAAGGCTGGGTTACCCACAAAGGGAAGCCCATCAGACTCAACAGTGGATCTCTCAGCAAAAACCCTACAAGCCAGAAGAGAATGAGGGCCAATATTCAACATTCTTAAAAGAATTTTCAGCCCAGGATTTCATAGCCAGCCAAACTAAGCTTCATAAGCGAAGGGGAAGTAAAATCCTTTATGGACAAGCAACTGCTGAGAGATTTTATCACCACCAGGCCTGCCTTAACGAGAGCTCCTGAAGGAAGCACTAAACATGGAAAGGAACAACCAGTACCAGCCACTGCAAAAACATACCGAACTGTAAAGACCATTGATGCTATGAAGAAACTGCATCAACTAACAGGCAAAATAACCAGTTAGCATAATAATGACAGTATCAAATCCTGACTGGGAGACACCTCCCTCTCCTGAATACAGCACACCCATCTCACATGCAAAGATACACATAAACTCAAAAAAAGGAATGGAGGAATATTTACCAAGCAAATGGAGAGAAAAAAAAAAAAAAAGCAGATATTGCAATCCTAGTCTCTGATAAAGACTTTAAAACAACAAAGATCAAAAGAGACAAAGAAGGGCATTACATAATGGTAAAGGGATCAATGCAACAAGAAGAGCTAATGATCCTAAATATCTATGCGCCCAATACAGGAGCACCTGGACTCATAAAGCAAGTTCTTAGAGACTTACAAAGAGACTTAGACTCCCACACAATAATAGTGGGAGACTTTAACACTTCACTGTCAATATTAGATCAACAAGACAAAAAATTAACAAGGATATCTAGGACTTGACCTCAGATCTGGACCAACCAGACCTAATAGTCATCTACAGAACTCTCCACCCCAAATCCACAGAATATACATTCTTCTCAGCACCACATCACACTTATTCTAAACTTGACCATATAATTGGAAGTAAAACGCTCCTTGGTAAATGCAGAAGAACGGAAATCATAACAGTCTCTCAAACCACAGTGCAATAAAATTAGAACTTAACTACATGGAAACTGAACAACCTGCTCCTGAATGACTACTGGATAAATAATGAAATGAAGGCAGAAATAAAGATGTTCTTTGAAACCAATGAAAATGAAGACACAAAATACCAGAACTCCTGGGACATATTTAAAGCAGTGTGCAGAGGGAAATTTATAGCACTAAATGTCCATAAGAGAAAGGAGGAAAGATCTAAAATTGACACCTTAATGTCATAATTAAAAGAACTAGAGGAGCAAGAACAAACAAATTCAAAACCTAGTAGAAGACAAGAAATAACTAAGATCAGAGCAAAACTGAAAAAGATAGATACACAAATAAGCCTTCAAAAAAAATCAATAAATCCAGGAGGTGGTTTTTTGAAAACAGCAACAAAATAGATAGACCACTAGGTAGACTAATAAAGAAGAAAAGAGAAGAATCAAATAGATGCAATAAAAAATGATAAAGGGGATATCACCCCGATCCCACAGAAATACAAACTATCATCAGAGAACACTATAAACGCCTCTATGCAAATAAACCAGAAAATCTAGTAGAAACGGATAAATTCCTAGACACTTACACCCTCCCAAGACTAAACCAGGAAGAAATCGAATCCTTGAATAGACCAATAACAAGGTCTGAAATTGAGGCAGCAATTAATAGCCTACCAACCAAAAAAAGTCCAGGAACAGACAGGTTCACAGCCAAATTCTACCAGAGGTACAAAGAGGAGCTGGTACCATTACTTCTGAAACTATTCCAAACAATAGAAAAAGAAGGAATCCTCCCTAACTCATTTTATGAGAGCAACATCATCCTGATACCAAAGCCTGGCAGAGACACAATTAAAAAAGAAAATTTCAGGCCAATATCCATGACGAATACCGATGCGAAAATCCTCAACAAATACTGGCAAACCGAATCCAACAGCACATCAAAAAGCTTATCCATCACGATCAAGTCAGCTTCATCCTGGGGATGCAAGGCTGGTTCAACATATGCAAATCAATAAACATAATCCATCACATAAACAGAACCAAAGACAAAAACCATATGATTATTTCAGAAGGTCTTCAACAAAATTCAACAGCCATTTATGCTTAAAAAAAAAACTCTCAATAAACTAGGTATTTATAGAACGTATCTTAAAATAATAAGAGCTATTTATGACAAACCCACAGCCAGTATCATACCAAACGGGCAAAAACCGGAAGCATTCCCTTTGAAATCTGGCACAAGACAAGGATGCTCTCTCTCACCACTCCTATTCAACATAATATTGAAAGTTCTGTCCAGGGTAATCAGGCAAGAAAAAGAAATAAAGGGTATTCAATTAGGAAAAGAGGAAGTCAAATTGTCTCTATTTGCAGACGACATGATTGTATATTTAGAAGACTCCATCATCTCAGCCCCAAATCTCCTTAAGCTGATAAGCAACTTCAGCAAAGTCTCAGGATACAAAATCAATGTGCGAAAATCACAAGCATTCCTATACACCAATAACAGACAAAGAGAGCCAAATCATGAGTGAACTCCCATTCGCAATTGCTACAAAGAGAATAAATACCTAGGAATACAACTAACTATGGATGGGAAGGACCTCTTCGAGGAGAACTACAAACCACTGCTCAAGGAAATAAGAGAAGACACAAACAGATGGAAAAACATTCTATGCTCGCGGTTAGGAAAAATCAATATCATGAAAATGGCCATAATGCCCAAAGTAATTTATAGATTCAATGCTATCCCCATCAAGCTACCATTGACTTTTTTCACAGAATTGGAAAAAAACAAAAAACAAAAAACACCTTAAATTTCATGTGGAACAAAAAAAGAGCCTGCATAGCCAAGACAATCCTAAGGGGGATGGGGAGGGACACAAAGCTGTAGACATCATGCTGCCTGACTCCAAACTATATTACAAGGCTACAGTAATCAAAACAGCATGGTACTGGTACCAAAACAGAAATACAGACCAATGGAACAGAACAGAGGCCTTGGAAATAACGCCACACATCTACAATCGTCTGATCTTTGACAAACCTGAAAAAAAACAAGCAATGAGGAAAGGATTTCCTATTTAATAAATGGTGTTGGAAAAACTGGCTAGCCATATACAGAAAGCTGAAACTGCATCCCTTCCTTACACCTTATACAAAAATTTACTCCAGATGGATGTAAGACCTAAAACCATAACAACCCCAGAAGAAAATCTAGCCAATACTGATCAGGACATAGGCATGGGCAAAGACTTCATGACTAAAACACCAAAAGCAATGGCAACAAAAGCCAAAATAGACAAATGGGATCTGGTTAAGCTAAAGAGCTTCTGCACAGCAAAAGAAACTATCATTGGAGTGAAGAGGCAACCTACAGAATGGGAAAAAACATTTGTCATCTACCCATCTGACAAAGGGCTAATATCTAGAATCTACAACGCACTTAAACAAATTTACAAGAAAAAAACAACCATCAAAAAGTGGGCAAAGGATATGAATAGACACTTTTCAAAAGAAGACATTTACACAGCCAACAAACATATTGAAAAAAGCTCATCATCACTGGCCATTAGAGAGATGCAAATCAAAACCATGACAAGATACCATCTTACTCCAATTAGAATGCCCATTATTAAAAAATCAGGAGACAACAGATGCTGGAGAGATGCTGGTGGGAGTGTAAATTAGTTCAACCATTATGGAAGACAGTGTGGTGATTTGTCAAGGATCTGGAACTAGAAATACCATTTGACCCAGCAATCCCATTACTAGGTATATACCCAAAGGATTATAAATCATTCTATTATAAAGACACATGCACATGTATGTTCACTGCGGCACTCATGCCCATCAACGATAGACTGGACAAAGAAAATGTGGCACATATACACCAAGGAATACTATGCAGCCATGGATAAGGATGAGCTCATGTCATTTGTGGGGACATGGATGAAGCTGGAAACCATCATTCTCAGCAAACTGACACAAGAACAGAAAACCAAACACCGCATGTTCTCACTCATAAATGGGAGTAGAACAATGAGAACACATAGACACAGGAAGGGGAGCATCACACATTGGGGCCTGTTGGGGAGTGGGGGGCTAGGGGTGGGATACCATTAGGAGAAATACCTAATGTAGATAACAGGGTGATGAATGCAGCAAACTACCATGACACATGTATAACTATGTAACAAACCTGCATGTTCTTCACATGTACCCTAGAACTTAAAATATAAAAAACGAGAGTTTCAATACATATGTCAAAACTATATGCATATGTACACCTAAGTCTATGTATTATTGTATGTGATTATACCTCAATAAAAAAGTATGAGGTATGTGATTATACCTCATACTTTTCTCTACTTGAGAAAAGTAAGCTTTTTTTATAAAAGCAACAAAAATATAAGGAACAAATAAATAAATCTAACTGAAGATGTATAAAACATCAATGGAAAAAAGTACAAAACTTAATATTGAAGATATGCCAAGCTTGTGAATATAATGATTCAATGTTACAAAGATGTCAATTCTGCCTAAATTAATTTTTGAATTTACTGTTCAACATTTCATACCACTGGAAAAGTTTTAAGTCCAACTAAACTCAATGTCAAGTATGCTGAGAAATGCTAACACATAAATACTGCTAAAAAGAAGTGGAAAGAATTCAAAGGCGCACACATTCTATAATCCAGCACCATCACTGTCAAGCACGTATCCTATCCCTCAGGTCTGCAAAAGGAAACATGTACAAGGATAGTCACTGCAGCATGATTTATAACAACAAAAGCAAAGCAAACACCTGGAAAACAGCCTAGAAGCCTGTCAACCAGAGAATGGATAAATTACAGTGTTTTCACATAATGGAATACTAGACAGCAGTGAAAATGGAAAAACTACAGCTACATGTATGAACACATTGTGTGTGTGTAAATAAAATTTACACACGTGTAGCAAAAAAAATAGATGCATAGAAATGATAAATACCAAATTAATTAGAGTGGTTACTTGTGTGGGGAAAATTGGAAGTAAGGGAAGTTCAGTAGAGGAAGAATATGCCAGAGTTTTTATTGTATTTGTAACACTTCATACGCTGCGTGGTAGGTTCATGGGATGTATTTACATTCTTCCTTATATTTTTTGTACATCTTAAATATTTTATAATCATTCAAAAATCTTCACTGAGCCTAGATATCAACATTTGATATCAACCAACAGTTACTGACCATCTAACTCAGGGATGCTGGGATTACAGGAAAAAGAGCCCTCGCCATGTGTCAGGTGTTGAGTTAGGTAAGACACAACCCTCTGCTCAATGACTCTGAAGTTGGAATATCAGACATCAGCACCAGCATGGGCAGGGATAAGTCAAACCTCTACCTCATTGCTGCCTAACAAAGTCTCTTGCCAGGGGAAACTTAGGTAACATGGAAAGTTTCCAGGGTTAACCTCAAAGATAATTTAAGTAGGCCCCCGCCCATGAGGAGGGACCCTCTTCCCTTACATGTGGGAAAACATGCAAAAGACCTACCTGGGCTATAAAACATCAACAATCTTGGCCAGAGCCTTTCTAGAAGCAGAAGCACCAGCTCCAACCAAAGCCATCTCCAGGCTGGAGACCTCCGGCCCAACTGAACAAGTGTTTGCTCAGCTCACACCAGGGAAGGCACATGCTTACTTTCTAGTTAGAGAGAGAATGCAGAAACATGAGGTTTCTTACATGAAAATAGGCAAGTTAAATAGCAGATCCCACTGCCATCTAAGACAGGACCTGTGCTGGGAATACCAGGTTGATAAGCCAGAAAGTGATGCAGGCATTATAGTTTCCTGGACTTGAAGAAGTGAGCAGTCCCCTCTGGCTGTGCTATCCACGCTGTTCTTAGGCAGGGTTGGGAGCCTGTCTCTGAGTGGGGTATGTCTCAGAAATGATTTTGATCCTCTCTGAACTCCATTGAATGGCTCCTGAAAAGGCCAGGGTTTCAGACCAAGTTGGCATCAACTCTTCTAATGCAAGTGTTGATCAGAAACAGTCCAAGGCAGAGCTCTAAGTCAAGCTGGTAAGGTCAGCTTTGCGGCTTTGGTTCCCAGGAATCCAGAGATCACGTATCCAATGAGACACCCAAGGTTCTGGTTACCACTTTCCCCAGTTCTGCCAGGGACCCTTGAATGGCCCTGGGTAAGTCATTTAACCTCCCTGTTTCTCCAGCTGTATCTGTCTACAACACAGTTATCAAAGGAGGAATGCAACAGGGGATGGAAAAGCTAACTGAGAAGTATAAAGCACTCTCCCACTATGGGAGGGCATGCCAGGAATCAAAGCCTTCAACTCAAGAATGTAGCTTTCCAAAGAGGACTGAAGGCATCTGTTCATAGGTAGGAGAATTCTTTGGAAGCAGGGTGGACAAAAGAGCCCTGCTAGGGCCTCTTGGAATCATGCCCTGGGGATCCCTCTATGAAAAGGCTAGCCCTGGAGAAAGTGCCACTCAGTGCATGACTGCTTAAAGTTGACACTCCAAATTGCCATCACCAGTGAAGAAATTGTTTAGCAGGGCTGGGCAAAGCCCAATAGTATTCACTTCTTTCTTATTGTCCAGAACAAAACCTGTGATCAACTTTTCTCTCTACTGTCACTTATTGTTTAATGTTATTTGCCGTTGCACGTGTGTGTGTGTGCGCGCGCGCACACACACACACACACACACACACACAGAGCTACCACTTCCTGAGAACTTGCTACAGCCAAGGGTTTAGGTACATGTCACTGCTGAACCCTCACAACAGCTCTTAATACTGTCTGTCCCATCTTACACCAGGAAACTGCCACACAGGAAGATTAAGCACCTTGTCCAAGTGACATAGGTGGAAAGTGCTAGAATAGGGATGTACTCCCAAATATGCACCAGCCACAGAATCGCCCTGCATTTCACCATCATGTGGTCTCTCCTTTAAAATGATGATGACCATGAGCCAGTTTTCTGGGAGTGAGGATGAGCTACTAGAGCCACCCACCCCCTCCTGGCTGTCCCCATGGGGAGACTCGGGCTGGCAGTAGTGGGGAGGGGGTTGATGGCTCTGTTTGCAGCCCTGGAACACAGTGGGACTGCTAAGCCTTTCTAGGGTCACTGGCAGGGGGCACTCCCCTGTCTGGCTCACTTGCCATTCAAAAGGAAAGCCCAAATGCTTCCTGATCTGTGCCCAGGGCAAGCAGCTCAGAGAGGGCTTCCAAACTCAAAACCCCATTTCATTCACACACAAACTCCCCAGGAAGGCAATACAGGGACATGATCTCCCTGGGGAGCTGAGGAGTCTGGGGCTCAGAGAGATGAGATGTGGGAGAGCTGAGGCTGCAGCCTAGGGCTTCTGGCTCTTTGTAAAGTCAGTTGAGCTCTCTTCACTTGCCAAAAGCTTCTTAGTAGAAAGCAAAGGTAGACAAAGTATCTGCCTCCTGCACTGATGTTCATCCAAAGTAAACCACCTAAGTTATGCCCCGAATACTGCCTCCAAGTTATTTTCTAAAAGATTCTTAAATTAATAAAAATATGTGAACTTGTTCCTTGTAAAAAATAAAATAAGGGTTGGGCACAGTGGTTCACACCTGTAATCCGAGCGTTTTGGTAGGCTGAGGCAGGAGGATCGCTTGAGGCCAGGTTCAAGATCAACCTGGGTAACAGCAAAACCCTGACTCTACTACACACACACACACACACACACACACACACACACACACACACACAATTTTCTTTATTAGCCAGGTGTGATAGCATGCACTTGGATGCATGCCACTCAGGAGACTGAGGCAGGAGGATAGCTTAAGCCCAGGAGTTTGAAGTTACAGTGAGCTATAATGATGCCACTGTACTCCAGCCTGGGCAGAAGAGCAAGACTCTGTCTAAAATAAATGTTCTGAAGCTCAAACTTTCTTTAACTGTCCTGAGCTCAATGCCCTTCCCACATATAACCATTGCTGCCAGTACAGTACATTTCCTTCCAGATTTGTTTCAATTATATTTGTACTCAAATATTGATTGAAAATACGAAGTATTATTTTGTAGCTTTTTTTTTTTTGAGACAGAGTTTCACTTTAGTCACACAGGCTGGAGTGCAGTGGCACAATCTCAGCCCACTGCAACCTCTGCCTCCTGGGTTCAAGCAATTCTCCTTCCTCAGCCTCCTAAGTAGCTGGGATTACAGGCGCCTGCTACCACGTCTGGCTAATTTTTGTATTTTTAGTAGAGACGAGGTTTCACCACATTGGCCAGGCTGGTCTCAAACCCCTGACCTCAGGTCATATGCCTGCCTCAGCCTCCCAAAGTGCTGGGATCACAGGCATGAGCCACCATGCCTGGATTGCTTTGCAGCTTTTTAATTAAAAAATGGTATCATGCTATAGGTGACATTCTGCAGACCCTGATTCTAACACTAGCCTGAAGTGCATTTGGGATTTGTTTCCTCATCTGTCAAATGAGGTGACAATAGCACCTGGCATATAGGATTGGAGAATGAAGTGACACAAGGCATGAAAGAGGCTTGGAGAAGGGCTTGGCACAGAGTAAGCTCTGATTTTTTGTTGTTGATGTTGTCATTTAACCACATGTCTTGAAAACCTACATAGCTCAGCACAGTATACAGAGACTTCCGGAACTGTGCTGGAAGTGTGCTTCCAGTGTGTTTGCAATCTGCACGTTCTATTGGGTGCCTCGGCCTCTTCCTTTCAAGTCAGCACACGGATCCAACTGTTTATTCCCGTGCTGAGAAAATGATGTATTTCTAATATATTTTCTTCCTGATAGTTTCTAACATTTCTTTGTAGCTCACTGTTCTTTCTTTAAATGGACTTGGCTATTACTGTGCTCTTATCCTTTCACAAAATTCAGAATAAACTTATCATGATACAAAATTTGAAAACAAATATATCAGAAAAACAAACACTGCCCTGTGGTAATTTATTTCGCATCTCTCCTATTGATGGACTTTTAGGTTGTTTCCAATTTTGTGCACTTGTCACAAATGTGCCAAATTTTTTTTTTTTTGACAGTCTCCTCTGTCACCCAGGCCGAAGTGCAGTGTCACAATCTCAGCTCACTGCAGCCTCCGCCTCCTGGGTCAAGCGATTCTTTCTCCTGCCTCAGCCTATCAAGTGGCTGGGACTGCAGGCACCCACCACCATGCCTGGCAAATTTTTTGTATTTTTAGTAGAGACAGGATTTTGCCATGTTGGCCAGGCTGCTCTCAAACTCCTGACCTCTGGCAATCTTCCCACCTAAGCCCCCCAAAGTGCTGGGATTTCAGGGGTGAGCCACCGCACCTGGCTTCCAACCAATTTTTTATAAAGGTGCAAAAGCCCATCAATGGAGGAAAGAGAATCTTTCAACCCATGGACGTCTAATGGAGGAACTGGACACCCATCCGAAAAAATGAACCTCAACCTCGGTCTCACATCTTACATGAAAATTGACTCAGAATGGGTCGCTTGAATGTAAAGCATAAAAATGTAAAGCATAAAACTATACAACTTTTAGAAAACACAGAAGGAAATCTTCAGGGCATAGAGCTAGGCAAAGTGTTCTTAGACTCAATACAAAAAGCATAATCCATAAAAGAAAATATTGATAAATTGGGCTTCATCAAAATTTAGAACTTTAGACTGGGAGGAAACATTTGCAAACTGCATAACTGACAAAGTACTAGTTACTAGAATATATAAAGAACTCACAGCAGTAAAATACGACCAATCAATCCAACAAGGAAATGGGCAAGACACACGAAGAGACATTTCAGTGGAGAGGTGTACAGACAGCAAAGAAGCATAAGATGTCCAACATTGCCAGCTATTGGGGAAACGTGAACGAAAACTACAATGATATGTCACTACACGCCTATCAGAATGGCTAAAATAAAAACAGTGGTGACATCAAATGATGATGAGGATGTGGAGAAAGGGATTGCTGACGCATTGCTGGTAGGTATGTCAAATGTTACAGCCACTCTGGAAAACAGTTTGGCAGCTTCTTAAAACACAAAATATGCAACTATAATACTACCTAGTGATTGCACTTTTGGGCATTTATCCCAGAGAAATGAAGACTCAAGTTCACACAAAAAAAACTGTAAATGAATGTTGATCGTAGCTTGACTTTAAATAGACCAAAACTGGAAGATACGCTTCACTGCGTATGTGATTGAACACACATCGGTGTGTCCATACCATAAACAGTACTCAGCAATAAAAAGGAGAAAACTATTGATAAGCAACCTGGATGAACTGCCATGGAATTAGCCTGAGTGAAAAAAAGCTAATTCCAATAAATTACATAGTACATGATTTCATTTAAATCACCTTCTAGAAATGAAAAAGTTATAGAAACAAATAACAGATTAGCCATTGAGAGGGATTAAGGAGTGCTGGGTGTGAGGGAAGTGGGTGTGGCTGGAAAACGGCCACATGATCTTTGTAGTGATGGAAGTGCTTTGTATCTCAGCTGTGTCTGTGTCGATATGTTGACTGTCAGATTGTACTACAGTTTTGTAAGATGTTACCTTTGGGGAAAATTAGGTAAAGGGTACAGGGGTATCTCTGTATTATTTATTCTGACTACATGTGAATCTATAACAACTCAAAATGGAAAGTTTAATTAAAAGGAGAGTTTGTCCATCTGACAGGTAAAGCATAGCATCTCTTGGTTTCAATGTATAATGAGGTTGAGCACTTGGGACACTGTCACTCAGAAGTGTTTGATTATGTAGTAATCAAATTTTGAGACTTCAGGATGGGCATGGTGGCTCACACCTGTAATCCCAGCACTTTGGGAGGCCGAGGCAGGTGGATCACCTGAGGTCAGGAAATTGAGACCAGCCTGGCCAACATGGTGAAATCCCCTCTCTACTAAAAACACAAAAATTAGCCAGGTATGGTGGCAGGCACCTGTTATCCCAGCTACCGGGGAAGCTGAGGCAGGAGAATCGCTTGAACCCAGGAGGCAGAGGTTGCAGTGAGCTGAGATTGCACCACTGCACTCCAGCCTGGGTGATAGAACAAGACTGCATCTCAGAAAAAAAAAAAAAAAGACTTCAAACTTTTCCTTTCTGCTGTGAGTGTCTATGTGTGTTTGTGTAGAAGGTCTTCTTTTCCCCAAGGTCATCAATACATTTTATATTTTCTTCTAATGTATTTATAGCATACTTTAACCCCCCCCCCCATTTATCTTTGTAACTGGTATGAGGTATGGTTACAACGTAATTTTTTCCTGATAACCAACTATCCCAACGCTGAATCATACTTCCTTTCCAACTGATGGAAATGACATTTCTTATAAAATATTAAATTCCTATGCATCCGTGAATTTGTGTTTGGACTTCCCATTTTGTTCAATTTGTGGAAGAAACAAAAGGAAGAAGAAAATAAACTTAACCTGAGGAATGTAAGTCCCTTTAAATGATCAGGCCCAGAGAGGCACTGGCATGAATCAGCAGTCATGTCTGTCCCCGTTAAGCTAAACAATTACCTCTTGAAGCCACTCACTAAAGGGCTCTGGACTGACAGAGTAGCTATAAAATGCCACACGCTGGACACCTTAACTCCTACGCTGTAGTTCAACAGTGTATAGCCAATCACAAATCATGTTATCTCCGTCAGCCAACAAGAATTCCTTTCAAACAGCTGTGTCCTGCCCACTCCTGTTCCCTTTTCTTTAAAGACCTGCTTGCAGCAAAGGCTGCCGGAGCATTCCTCACGGCAACTTGGAAGTGAGTCTCAGGCAGCTGTCCTCACTTTGACTCAACTAAACTCTGACATTATATTTGGTGCCTTGGCATCTTTCTTCCTTTCAGGTCAACACGCTGATCCAATTGTTTATTCCTGTGCTAAGAAATGATGTATTTCTAATATTTTTTTTTCCGAATACTTTCTAACATAGCTTTGTACCTCACTGCGCTTTCTTTAAATGGGCTTGGCTATTACTGTGCAATTATCGTTTCACAAGATTCAGAATAAACTTACCAAGATACAAAATTTCAAAACAAGTGTATCAGAAAAACAAATACTATTTCTCCTCTCACACGGTCAACACTCAACACTTCACCCCAAAATATGTGGGGAAGTCTCCCCATCAGCAACCAATTGCCCAGGCAAACACCAAGTGATTGTGCTATAATTTAACTTAATTCTGACACTGTCTTTCTGGAGATACCATCAGATCCCACGTTAGGACTGAGTCCCACAAGACTGCGTCCCAATGAGATTGGCACTTCAGATGCCAATCACAAGTAGTAGCTTGTCACCTATACTTCTAACCAATCGACTTTAAATCAGGGTTCCCACTACCTGCTTCCTTGCATTAGATTAATTTGCAAGGGAGCTTCCCTGCCCTCCCTGGGCTTGCCGCCCTCCAGACACCTCCGTGTGGTTCGCAGACCCTGTCCTTCTGGATTTCTATGGAGGCTTCCTTACTGGGCATGACTGACCAAATAATTGGCCATTTGTGATTAACTCAACCTCCAGTCTCCTCTTCTCTGCTGTATTAGTCCGTTTTCACACTGCAGTAAAGAACTGCCCAAGGCTGGGTAATTTATAAACAAAAGAGGTTTCATTGACTCACAGTTCAGCGTGGCTGGGGAGGCCTCAGATAATGTACAATCATGGCGGAAGGGGAAGCAGGCACCTTCTTCACAAGGTGGCAAGAGAGAATGTGTGTGTGTAGGAGGAAATGTCAGACACTTACAAAGCCAACAGATCTCGTGAGAACTCACTATCACGAGAACAGCAGGAGAGAGACCACCCCCATGATCCAATCACCTCCCAGCAAGTCCCACTCCCACGTGGAAATTACGGGGATTACAATTCAAGATGAGATTCAGGTGGGGACAAAATTATGGAGATTGCAGTTAGAGATGAGATGTGGTTTGGGTGAGTCAAACCACAACACCTCCCACAAGTGGAGGAGGTAGGGCTGAAAATTTCAACCCGTTAATCAACAGCTAACCAGCTCCCACCTGGCAGCTAGCTGGGGGCTTGCTGAAAGTCGCCTTATTAACATAAACTCAGGTGTGGTGGAAAGGGGTTTTTAGGAAATTTTCAAAGACACTCCTCTCACCTGTATCACTTTGGAGCTATTTCAGGAACCAGGGCAAAGCCCAAATATAATAACAATAGATGCTCTTTTTCCCTTTACTACTTAGGAAATGACAAGCATTTTAGGAGCTTTGGCCAGGAGTGAAGACCAAAATACATATTTCTTCTTACATCACAGTGTCATATCCTATCTTCAAATACAGTCACATTCTGTGGTAATGGAGGTTAGGACTTCAACATACAAAACTGGAGAGGACACAGTTGAGTCCATAACAGGGCAACATCCTTCTCAAACTCCAAGGCCTTCCCCAGCCTGCCTGCATGTTCCAGCCCATCTCTTCTATCCAGCTGGCCATTTCCTGGGACAAAACAAATGACCCCCCTCCTGTTCAGCCACAGGTTGATGACTCCTATCCCCACATTAATCATGGTGCCTCTAATGAGCTATTCGTGGGCCTGTCTTCCCTACTGCACTGTGACTTACTTCGTCTTAGAAGCCACTTCTCTTCAGCTCCTGGTGTTCTGTGTATTAGGCTCTCCCCTCTTTGGGTCTCTGATCTTCCATCCAAATAAGAAAAGCAAGGCTTAGACTTGTCAAGGCTCTCAGCGCTCTGCCTGCTGCAGCAGACGCCGGACATGAGTGCCAGAACAGCGTTTGCTCTCAGCATGGTTACCTGACCTTTGCCCAAAGGTGGACCAAAGTGTGAGTGTCTGCAGAGATGCAGAATCACACACAGCTGGACTGAGACTGATGGAAAAAGAAAGGGAATGTGCTATATGGGTCAGGTGCACCCATGAGATGGGCCTTATCCCCAGAGGGGAAGTGCAATCATTTTTAGAACAGGCTAGAATGTTCCCATCAGACCTGTGCTGACAAGAAATCGGCCTCTTCGTGTGTCAGTTTCAAAGGTGAAGCAGGTTCAAGGTCACTCCCTGCATAGCTGACCTTTCCTTGAGAAACATGTACTTCTGGCGATGACATCTTTTCCGTGGGCCCTGGGAAACAGAGTGGCACTTATATGCTGGTATATGGAGAAACTGCCCAATAAGTGGTGCCAATGGAGCTGAGCCCAACCTGCCCTGTGGCACTGCCTCTGCCCTCTGCCCAGGCCCCTACAGCTGGCCACCCTGTGGTCCTGCCTCCCCTCCACACGGCAGCTGGGGCATCCGGTAGAACCTGAAGCATATGCTGCAGACACCAGACCCCTACCTTCAGGAAACCTCATATCAGTGTCACCTGAGCTGGGTGTGTGGTGTAGTCTGTATGAGCAGCTGGCAAAATGGGAAGGCCAGACAGTAAAGACAGCGGAAGAACAATCCCTTCCTCTGTTCTGGGCTAACTGCACTCCCTGAGATGGACAGGTCCTGTTAGTTAGTCCTGATCACCCTTCCTTCTCTTGAAGGAAGATTTTCCTTCATTCAGGTACCTATGCCCCTTCCCCAACCATCCATGTGGTTCCAGTGGGGACCACCCATCATACCTTCCTTTCCCCTGACTACAGGAGCGAGCACTTGACCCAAGATGGGGCAAAGTTCTTCCCTGAAGGTGTTCACATTAGCATAAAGAGAAGAGACTCGGCCCCATCATAATGATGGTGATGATGACGCTGAAAGCCGCTCTAACGCTTAGCAATTACGAACAGTGAGCACCCACTAAACGCCAGCACTGTTGCATCATCTTTAATTTCTGTTAACAGTCATGAAGTAGATTCTGTGATTACCTCATTTTACAGATAAGGAATCTAAGGTCAGAAAGCTTGAGGAATTTGCTCAAGTAAATGGCAGAGCCAGAATTCAAACCAAGGCAGTCTATCTGCAGAAACATCCCTCTCAGCACCTCACACACTGCCTATTTCCCGGGGGAACTGTCAACCTGAGGCCTGCAGAGGCTGGCAGCCATGCTCCCTACTGTATGGGAAAGCCGCATTAAAACCAACCTGCAGAGAAGCAGATATGAGTGACGGAAATCAGAACTTGGCAACCTTTGAGTCCTTAGTTCTACTTCCTTTTTCTCCTTTCCCATCTCTTGGTTTGGTTACATGAGGCAATAATCTCTTTCTTTAAAATTATTATTATTACTACTATTATTTGAGACAGGGTATCTCTCTGTCGCCCAGGTTACAATACAATGGCATGAACAATTGCAGTGAGCATGAGGCTCACTGCAGCCTCAAACTCCTGGGCTTAAGTGATTCTCCCACCTCAGCATCCTGAGTAGCTAGGAGCACAGGTGCGCACCACCACACCTGGCTAATTAAAAAAAATTTTTTTTTTATAAAGACAGGCATCTCACCGTGTTGCCCGGGTTGGTCTGGAACTCCTGGGCTCAAGCAATTTTTCTGCCTTGGCCTCCCAAAGTGCTCGGATTAACAGGTGTGAGCCACCGTGCCAGTCAGTAAATGATCTATTTTTCCTAAGATGGTTCAGATAGAAGATCTGTTACTTGTATCCTGGATTGTGACCCCATCGCCTGCTGACCACCATTCCATCGCTGTTGTGGTTTTCCTTTATCTTCCACCTCTCCCCACCCTGACCCCTTTCGCAGATCCACTAAATGGCTAAAGCCTCGCTCTGCCTAATATAAACACCCCTTCTCCTGCTAAGTCTGCACAGCTGCGTCTTTCCCTCTCCTTTCATACCACTCTGGGAAGAGCTGTCTCACTTGTCACCATCTGCTCATTCCTTTGCCCGCCAGGATGCTGACGCTTATCTCCCTTGGAGGCCAATCTCTGAAGACCCAACCCAGTGGTCTTTTCTCAGCTTTCATCCTCTTCGATCTCCTTCTCTTCTTTGTATTCCCTAAATGTACAGGCCTCCCAAGGTTTTGGACTTGGTCCTGCACATGTTGATACTGACTTGTCCTTCTTCCGCAATCCCATCCGCCTCCTTGTTTAGATGTCCCTACCATGGCCCTCAGGTCTGTCCCTTGGTCCCTGAGCCCTCTCCAGCCCTGACTTCACAGTGGCCCTGAACACAGCCCCACCTGCATGCTTCATCAGCACCTCAAACTCAAACTGCCCAGACAACACCTGGGTTTCATCAGGAAAAAGATGACAGTGGACCCATCCCTTAGACCCTACACCAGAATACATTCCAAATGGATGAGAAATCTGTATTTGAATAGCACAAAGGAAAAATTTGAGACACAAAAACATTTTAAAGAGTTTGAGAAAGAAGCAATTCATGAATTAGGGTATGCCAGACCAAAAAAAAAAATTATTAGTGTCCCGATGACATAGCGTCAGCGGCAAGTATTTTTAGGGTGAATACAGAAGCAAGATAAGAAACTATTTGATGGGTGGCAGTTACAAAATTACCTTATTTGATTCATCCCATTTGAAAGTCCCTAGTTATATAATTAGAAACATTTTGGCTGCTAATAAGTGGCTGTGGTTAAGTTTTGTTTCTAACATGAGCATTTACCAGAAATGACGAAAGTTAAGTTTTGCTTACTTTTGCAGATTAAGCAAGGTCAAGATGACTTATGAGGCCTGACTGCTTTTGTCTACTCAGAGATTCTTCAGGCCTGGTCTCTCTCCATTTTAATTTACTTTAAGAATAGTGAATTCATACAGGCATTAGAATAAAGACTGAATCTGCAAGACTGAAAACATAGAATTTATTAGGAAAATTCTCTAATAGTAAACCTTCAGACATATTCTGGTTAAACCATTAAACCAAAAAAAATTTTTTTGCACATTCAGGACAAAAATAATTCATTTACAAGAAGAAAAATCCGGTAGGTTTCAGATGTCTTTCCAGTAGCAATCAGTGCCAGAGCAAAGGAGACGTGTCTAGAAGGAAAGGAGAATATGACCCTAACAGATGCTACCCAGCCAAGTTGGAGCTTAGGTATAAAGGCAAGAGCTCACATTTTCAGACATGAAAGGACTCAGAAAATACAACATCTGTTAACCCCTGTGAAAAATCTACTTGATGGTGAAAGCTTGTTAACTAAAGGATGCATCAAAATAGAGTCCTGATATTCTGAAGCTGTAGAGGTGGGATTGGTGGGGGGCATGGAATCCAGGAGGATACAAGAATGCTATTAACACCCAGGAGAGGTGTGGTTTCAGAGGCAGAATGAAATGTTGCAAACTCTGAAAAGTTGAAATAATTTAAGCATCAAAACCAGAAGGAAGAAGAGGGCAGGATAGAGGTGCATCTAAGTGTCAATCTCTTATCTTTACCAGCATGCAATCAATCAATCTCATGTCTATGGAAACTCACCTTTTTTATATCACTCTGTCGTCCAGGCTAGAGTGCAGTGATGTGATCTCAGCTAGGCATGATCTCAGCTCACTGCAACCTCCCCTTCCTAAGTTCAAGTGATTCTCCTGCCTCAGCCTCCTGAGTAGCTGAAATTACAGCTGTGCCACGACACCCAGGTAATTCTTTTTGTATTTTTAGTAGAGATGGGGTTTCACCAGGTTGGCTAGGCTGCTCTTGAACTCCTGACCTCAGGTGATCTGCCTGCCTTGGCCTCCCAAAGTGCTGAGATTACAGGCATGAGCCACTGTGCCTGGCCAAAAACTCACGTTTTTAAAAACCCACAATGCAAAACCTAGCAGATGCTGGTGAGGTTGTGGAGAAAAGGGACAACTTACGCACTCCAAGTGGGAATGTAAATTAGTTCAGCCATTGTGGAAAGCAGTGTGGCAATTCCTCAAATAACTCAAAACAGAGTTACCATTTAGTCCAGCAATCTCATTATTGGGTATACCCCCAAAGGAATATATATTGTTCTACCATAAAGTAACATGCATGTAAATGTTCCTCACAATACGACTCACAATAGCAAAGATATGGAATCAACCTAAATGCCCAATGGTAGACTGGATAAAGAAAACGTGGTACACTTGCACCATGGAATACTATGCAGCTATAAAAAAGAATGAAATCATGCCCTTTGCAGCAAACATGGATGGAGTTGGAGGCCATCATCCTAAGCAAATTAACACAGGGACAGAAAACCAAATGCCACGCTTCTCACTTATAAGTGGGAGCTAAACGTTGAGTACATATGACACAAAGAACGGAATGACAGACACTAGGGCCTACTTGAGGGTGGAGGGTGGGAGAAGGGTTAGGAACGAGAAACTCCCTATTGGGTACCATGCTTATTACCTAGGTGATGAAAGAATCTGCATACCAAACCTGTATGACAAACAATTTACCTATATAAAAACCCGCACATGTATCCCTCAACCTGAAATAAAAGTTAATAAGTAAAAAAATAAAAAACCCATAGTGAGTCCAACTTTATAAATTCCCTCAAATTTAGTACCACCTTCTAGGAATTTATTTCCTTTGTAGGAAGGAACAATGATCTGAAGTGCAGTTTGAACTAAGCTTTTGTTCCTGTTAAATTCTTTTAAAATTAATTAAATGTAGTACTTATTTTCAAAAATACATCACATATTGTCAATGCCATCAGGATGCAATTGTTTTCATTTGCTTCAGTGTCTCCTTCTGTCTTTCTCTCTGCCTTCATCTCTGTCTTTCTGTAGATATTTTTTTTCTTTCTATGCATAGAGAGATGTCTGGAGTGGTGCAGTCAAATGTCATAATCAATTATTTTTAGGTTGTATAATTTTTGCTAATTTGTTGCTTTATTATTCATACTTTTTTGTATTTCTTAATTTTTTTATAGTTAGCATGTATAGTTTATATTGAAATAATCATACACTTCAAGAAAATAAAGCAATGGACAAAGAGATACCAAATATATATGCTTAGAAAGAAAGCAGGAGTAGACAGATCTACTAACATCAGGTAAAGCAGAATGTTTTTTCTTCTTTTTTCTTTTTTTTTTTTTTTTTTGATATTAAGTTTTGGTCTTATTGCCCAGGCTGAAGTGCAATGATGTGATCTTGGCTCATGCAACCTCTGCCTCCTGGGTTCAAGCGATTCTCCTGCCTCAGCCTCCCGAGTCGCTGGGATGACAGACGTCTGCCACCACGCTTGGCTTTAGTAGAGACAGGGTTTCACTGGGCTGGGCAGGGTGGTTGTGAACTCCTGACCTCAGGTGATCTACTCGCCTCTGCCTCCCAAAATGCTGGGATTACAGGTATGAGCCACCGTGCCTGGCCAGCAAAGCAGAATTTAAAAGTCAAAAGCATTCATTAGAATCATGGGAGATATTATGGTATGGTAAAATGTATATACTGGAAAAAATATAACAGCTATAAATTTTGATATTCCAAATAGTACAGTTATACATAAAACAAAAACTACTACAAATATAGGAACTTAAAGTATATGCAGACACACACACACACACACACACACACACACACACACACACATATATAACACACACACATATATATACTGTAGTAAAATACTTTAAATATGCCTACTTTTGAATCTTATGTATTTATTCATTTTTTGAGACAGGGTCTTGCTCTGTCACCCAGGCTGGAGTGCAGTGGCTCGATCATGGCTCACTGCACCCTTTCCCTCCTGGCCTCAATTACTTCCAAATTTGGAAGATCTAGTAAAACGAAAATAAATGACATAGAGGATCTCAATATTACAATCAACAAGCTTGATTGAGTACGTACATAGAATTCAGTGTCTTATCAATGAAAAATAAACATCATTTTATTTTGTCATTGGAATCTTTGTAAAAATTAATTTCATATTTGGCTCCAAAGAAAATCTATAAAATGTAAAAAGTGGAGATACACAAGCTACATGTCCTGAGCCTCAGCCTATACAATTAAAATTTGTCAAAAAAGCATGCCTTAAAAAGTCTTAACTACTTAGAATTAAGAAACATTTTCCTAAATAACTTCTACAAGAGGAATTTAAAATTAAAATGGTCTAGAACAGAATAAAAAAGAGACATATATGAATGCATAAAGAATTGAAAGAAAAGGGAGGAGGGAAGAAAGAGGGAGAGAGAACTAATCTAGCTCAAAATTTTTTAGCTGTTTGAAAAAGCCATCAGTTGATGCCAGTTAATAAACCACGCCATGAGTCAGCAGATCTAGGCTCTCATCTAACATCTGGGATCATCTTGGTGAGTCATTTCTTCCTCTGGACCTCAGACTCCTAGCTCCAAAATGACAGACTCAGCAAGATGATCTAGGGTTTCTCCTGCTCCAGTTCATTTGAGCAGCATCTTTTACATATCTCAATTAGTCACCCATAGGTACATAGCAGAAGATTTGACACAAAAAATTCCATCTCTGTTTTCTTTTAAAAACCAGTGTTTGAGGTGACACTTCTGAGTCTGCCTGGATCATGGCTATCCCTTTAGGTCACCAGAGTTCCTACCACCAGCTTCACTCTGGTCTGCCTGGACTGTGGGGTTTTCAGCCCCTGAGAAGAAGAAGGACCTTAGAGTATTAGCTGTTACTCTCTCCAGAGAAAACTCAAGACTCTCTCTCTTTTTTTTTAAGTTTTCCCCTTACAGCAAATATGGAGTCCAAGAGAACAAAACCTCAAACTAATTCTATAAATTATCATTTTTGTTCTTCATGAAAATTTCCATCCGGACAGTTATAAATAAGCCCAGTTGTTTCCAAGAAAATAGAAGGGAAAGCTGAGGAAACTCCTCCACCCACCCCCAGCTCCCAGGGCTCAAGCACTTGCTCTGCGCCCCTGATCACTGCCCTTCTGGATCCTGGTTGTGTTAGGGGGGCGGGTGTGGGAGGGCACCATGCGGTAGAGAACTTACTGGGGTTTGGCTGAGTTGTCTATGTGAAACTTTCATTCTCAAATACACTTTAAAAGATTCTTGCTGAATATAACGGTATGGGATGTAGAAATAAATGTTCCAGAAAGAAAAACAAATTAAACATGACTGTAATCCCAGCACTTTGGGAGGCTATAGTGGGAGGATCACCTGAGGTCAGGAGTTCGAGACCAGCCTGGCCAGCAAGGTGAAACCCCATCTCTACTAAAAATACAAAAATTAGCCTGGTGCAGTGGTGTACACCTACAGTGCCAAGTGCTCCAGAGGCCGAGGTGGGAGGATCACGGGGTCAAGAGATCAAGAGCATCCTGGACGACATGGTGAAACCCCATCTCTACTAAAAATATAAAAATTAGCTGGGAGTGGTGGTGTGCTCCTGTAGTCACAGCTACTCCAGAGGCTGAGGCAAGAGAATTGCTTGAACCTGGGAGGCGGAGTTTACAGTGAGCCAGGATCACGCCATTGCACTCCAACCTGGCAACAGAGCAAGACTATGTCTCAAAAAAAGAAAAAAAAAAAGAAGGAAGAAGAAGATGAAAGATTGTTGGCTGCCATGAGCCAAGATTGCACCACTGCACTCCAGCCTGAGCAACAGCCTAGGTGTTATTTTTTAGATGTCTTTAAAATATATATAAATTTTTAAATAAAATGAATGTTTTTTCTCTTCTCTCAATGGACCCACGTTTTCTATGCTTCTTGTGAATGGCCTCACTACCCAATCTTTTTTCCCATGGTGAACGTGCCCAGAGAATGCAGGTAAGCCAGACGCCAGAAGGGGAAGTGGAAAGACTGTGAGCTCTTGTCACTGAACTAGGGATGGATAGGAACTGTCTCTCAAACTTGGAAGTTGGGAACAAGATACCCCCAAATCCCACGAACCAGAAAGAGCTACTGAGATCATCTGCGTGAACACTTCTCTTGGTATGTTTTAGAGATTTAACCATACATTGTATGCAACTTTATATGAATTGGTGTGCAGTTTTAGATAACTAGAATCATGTTGTTTAGAAAGTTTTCTGTTCAGCAGTATGTGGTGGATACATCTCAATATGAAGAAATAAAAGATCGACATCAGCCAGGTGCAGTGGCTCCCGCCTGTAATCCCAGCACTTTGGGAGGCTGAGGCGGGTGGATCACCTGATCTGGGGAATTCAAGATCAGCCTGACCAATGTGGAAAAACCCTGTCTCCACTAAAAATAAAAAAAAAATTAATTGGGCGTAGCTACTTGGGAGGCTGAGGCAGAATCACTTGAACCCGGGGGATGGAGGTTGCAGTAAGCTGAGATCACGCCATTGCACTCCAGCTTGGGTAACAAGAGTGCAACTCTCTCAAAGAAAAAAAAAAAAAAGATCTGCATCAGTGGGGCCAGGCACAGTGGCTCATGACTGTAATCCCAGCACTTTGGGAGGCTATAGTGGGAGGATCACCTGAGGTCAGGAGTTCGAGACCAGCCTGGCCAGCAAGGTGAAACCCCATCTCTACTAAAAATACAAAAATTAGCCTGGTGCAGTGGTGTACACCTATAGTGCCAAGTGCTCAGGAGGCTGAGGCAAGAAACTCGCTTGAACCTGGGAAGCAGAGGTTGCAATAAGCTAAGATCACGCCATTGCACTCCAGCCTGGGTAACAGAGTGAGGCTCTGTCTCAAAAACAAAACAAACAAACAAAAAACAAGATCTGTGTCAGTGGTGGTACTGAACATAGGTACAACGTCAGCCACCGGCTTCCCGAAGTGCTGTATCTGTTTACAGTCCTAACAGCAGGACGTGACATCGCCCGGCTTTTCTAGGCCTTTTCAACACTTGGTTTTATCGCTCTGTTTATTCTTTGCCAATCTAAAACTGTTCAAATACAATGTAAAATTTAAATAATTTAAATAAAATGTGTATTTCGCTGATTCATATAAGTTGGAATATCATTATCTTTTCATAGCTCTTGGGCAATTGTATTTCTTCTTTCAGATTTACACAGTCCTGTCCTCCCAAATTTTCAGTGAGGTGCCCATTCTTACTGAAAAGTAAGTGCGCATTGTATAACAGGAGTATTAACTTTTTGTCTTTTCTTTCTTTTTGCAGATTTTTGCAAAATCTTTGTGGCTTGTCTTTCCACTCTGATTTGAGTAATAGTCTTGGTTTGGGTTTTGTTTTTTTGTTTTAAAGAAAACCACTATGCTACAGTTTTAAATTTCTATATAGACAAATCTTCAGTCTGGAACTTGACAGAAAAGACAGATGTGTGTGAACAGATGGAGGAGAGCTGGGGTGGATTGGGCAGGAGGCTCTCATGACCCTGAGCAGAGTGGAGCTCACCTGTGAGTTCTGACAGGTAATCCCTGACAGTCCAATAACTGCTGGCAACGGTGAAGAAAGGAAAGCTTCCGTGCCTCAGGTGAAACAGGATTAGAGGAAACGCTAATGAAAGGAATAACTGAGTAAGTAGCAAATATGCATCTGTTAAATAGATGTCTGAAGCCGCAGGCTTTAAGATTTGGAGCAAAAGACAACATATTAAAAACTCAAGTAAATGGACTCTTTTTTTTTTTTTAACTAAAAAAAGGTTTGGAAATACCCCTGTGCAAAAGGGCCCCAAGAAGCCTCTTTGCTTCTCTCACCCATCAATTCCTCTTCTGGAAATTTCTCAGGAAGGCATATATTTTGAAGCTCAAATGAGGACAGGAAAGAACGATAAATAACCAAAATACCAGGAAACCAGCTTCACTAATCTGAGGGGCAAAATAGTCTCCAAGAATAGTGTCCAGGCCCCCCAAGGAAGAGAGCCAATGTCTCTCCAAGTAGCTGGAACATGGAATGTACCCTCTGTACAAGGCAACTTTGTATTTCTAAAGACTCAAAGGCCAATAAGAGGTGACAAAACTCATGGCAGAATAGCCTGTATTTGGAGCAGTTTCATTTATTGAGGGTTTTCGATGTGAAACAGCCTGCTACATTAGTGCAGCTGTGTTTGAGGACAATGTACTAGAAGAAAAAGATACACTATAGGATAAAGCCTGAACTTCATCAGCCCCAGACCCTGTATAACAGTCGATCTACAAGCCACAGCATTTCACTGAGAGCTGGCACTTTCCCGGGTGTACCAGTTTTCTATTGCTGTGTAACAATGACCACAAACTTAGTGTTTAAAACAACACACACACGGATTATCTCCTAGCTTCCATGGATCAGAACTCTGTGGACAGCTTAACTCTCTGCTCAGGATCTCACAGAGCTACAATTCAATTGCCCTGTTGGTTGGGGCTGCAGTGCTCTCACCTGAAGCTGCAATCCCTTTCCAAGCTCGTGTGGTTGTTGGTAGAACTCAGTTTCTTGCAGCTGTATTACTGACACCCTCAGCTCCTAAAGGGCACCCATAGTTCCTGACCATGTGGCCTCTCTGTAGGCAGTTTACAGCAGAGCAATTTGCTGCTTCAAGTAGGAGAATCTCTCTAGCACACACTAGCAAGACGGAGCTACCTGTGTGTATTACATCTGTATATCTTGTTCTCTTTCTTTATCTTGTAACATAATCATGGAGGTAGCATCCCATCTACTTTGCCATATTCTAATGGTTAGAAGCAAGTGACAGGTCTTATGCTCCAAAGGAAGGGATTATTCAGGGCGTAAACATGCCCCCTCATAGTGTCCATCCATCACACCAGGCTTGTGATCCCCTAACCCAAAGTTTCCCAAGGGGTGTACCTGAAACACTAACCCCGTGACAACTATTTTTTTAAAATGGTACTTGAGTCATACAAGTTTGGAATTGGTGCATGTTCTCTCCACCTCTTGGAGATTCAAAAGACACATTAGCATATTAAAAGTACTGAGACTTTCTGGGTATCAATTATGATTTCAGTCAGCAGCAAAAAAAAAAACAAAACCAAAACAGAAAACTTGATAATAATGCCTTAAAATGTTGAGTTTTTTAAAAAATACAAGAAGCCTTTGGGAGGTTGGGGCAGGTAGATCACCTGAGGTCAGGAGATCGAGACCAGCCTGACCAATATGGTGAAACCGTCTCTACTAAAAATACAAAAATTAGCCAGGGTTGGTGACGTGAACCTGTAGTCCCAGCTACTTGGTAGACTGAGACGGGAGAAATTGCTTGAACCTGGACGGCAGAGGTTGCAGTTAGCCGAGATGGCACCACTGCACTCCAACCTGGGTGACAGAGCAAAATTCTGTCTCAAAAAAAAAAAAAAAAAAGACAAGAAACTCTGAGAGAAAAAGTTGCTGACCTGGATTCAAGGGGTCAGTCATGTTCGGGCAGATGTCACTGATTTTCTTGGCTTTCCCTCATAGTCATCAAGATGGCTGTCACTGCTCCAGCCATCATGTCTGTATTTACAGCACACAGGAGGAGGAAGGAAAAATCCCAAGTTGGTCCTTTCAGTTTCATTTATCATGAAGCATAAGGTTCCTAGGGAACTCCCAACTTCTGCTTTTATCTCATGGTTAAGACAGGATCATGTGGCTATCTGCAAGGAAGACTATGGAAGTAAATATTTAATAAGTCTGGCATTGACGGGGAGAAATGGCAAGGGAGATAGGGGTTGAGAAAGCCTTTAGGGGTAGCCAATTATCAGTGTCTGCTACACGAAGTCTTAAAGAAATGTGTTTAAATTTTTCCACATGATGCTCTAACATGTAACCTCAGAGACACAGCTTCAACAACGTTGCTGTAGCCGGAATACCGTGGGATGACGGAAAACTAAACTAAAGAAAACTAAAACCAAACTAACTCTTTGGCCTGGACGTCTGACACTATAGTATCCTCTGGTTCCTCTCACTCTTGAGAATAGCTCTGAACTCAACCATGGGGTGAAGGGTAATCCTCTTGGATGCTTCAACTCATCAGGTGTCAGCTGCGCACGGCCACATTCTCCAATCTTCTCTTCCCTTTTCCACCAGTTTGTCGATAAGCTCAAAAGGATAGCCTTCTGCCCTCTGGACTTTGAAACCCCAGGGCCCAGAAAACTGCTAGCCCAGTATCCCTTCCTCTCATGCCACAGCCAAGAAAGGCTCCTCAGCCAAGAACCACGTCCTGTCACTGGGAAGGGCTCAAGAAAAGCGACCGAGCAGGAAACTGACCCGAGGGTTCACCCGGCTGGTTTCTAATAACAAGTTCTTTCCAGACTCTCCCTTTCCTTTATTTCCATTTTCCAGTTTCTCTCTCACTTCTTTTGACCCGAAATGGATGTCAAGAAGTGCCTTTCCTAGTCTGACATCTTCAGTGAGACTGGCTGACGTCCCTTTATCTCCTCCAGATATGCTTGGCATTTTCGCTGGCGACCGCAAAGTGGAGACTCTGGAGTACTCTTGGCGTACTCCAAATGGTTGCAGATTTTCAGGTATTGTCAGTGTGAGGGGGCAACATGGTTTTGCCATGTTCTAATGGTTAGAAGCAAATGACAGGTCTTATGTTCCAAAGGAAAGTATTATCCAAGGCATGAACATGACCTGCCTCCCATAGTGTCCATCCATCACACCAGGCTTGTGATCCCCTAGCCCAGAGTTTCCTAAGGGGTGTATCTGAAACATAAGAGGAAACGTAGGTCTCCCAGGAAGGAGCAGAAGGTTCCAGAAGAAGTAGCACTGTACATGAAGTGTGAGAACCAGAAGTCACCCTGATGGGGACAAGAGGAGGCCTGGTGGGGTGTGGTGGCTCATGCATGTGATCCCCGCCCTTTGGGAGGCTGCAGTGGGTGGATCGCTTTCACTCAGGAGTTTGAGACCAGCCTGGGCAACATGGTGAAATCCCATCTCTACAAAAACATACAAAAAATTAGCTGGGCATGGTGGTGTGCACCTGTAGTCCCAGATAATTGGGAGGCTGAGATGGGAAGATGATCAGCTGAGCCTGGGAGGTTGAGGCTATGGTGAGCCATGATTGTGCCACTGCACTGCAGCCTCGATGACAAAGCAAGACCCTGTCTAAAAAAAAAAAAAGAGGCCTTCCTGGGAGAGGGAGCAGCATTGCAGAGACGTGGAGGAGAGGGTTAATGTGTTCTGGGAACAGCAAATGGTTTAGTAATGCCCAGGCATCAGGGGCTGCAGGGCTGGGTGGGGCAGGAATGCAGGAGGGAGGCTGAGCAGCTCAGCCAGGGTCATATCCAGGGTCTAATGAAGTCTCCCCATAACTGGTACCATCTCAGTTTTCTGAGCCCAACAAAGTAGATGTAATACCTTCTTATTCTCCTTAGGTATATAAACACAAATACCAAAGCCCTCAAAATATACATTTTAGAATACTCATCTTTTCTCCAAGCTAAAAAACCCTAGTGGCCCATATGGCCAAATGGCCCTGAGCTCAGCCCCCGAGGAACTGATCCAAGCTTCTCTACAGGAGCCACTATGCACAGGCAAGAACTAGCCTGTGGGGGAAGGAAGCCAAGCAGCCAGTCACCTAAGCAAGGTCAAAGAAGGCTGGGGGAAAGCGGTCATTGCTCAGGAGCATCTCACCTCCAGCCTCAGTCTTGTCATTCAGAAACCTGTTCCAGCGGCCCCTCCCCTTCGTCGCTCCCCTCACCTCCCCAGACTGAATTCCTTCTCCCTAGGTATGATTCTGGACCTTGCATGGCCTTGCGTAAGTACACGTATCACTGTGTACTGTGGTTCACTTAATAGCAGGTTGTGAGTCTATAAATTCCTTGAAAGCAGGAACTATGTCCTAATAATCTTTTTCTTGCACAGCATAGCACAGGGCTTGGTATACAGTAGAAGTTCAATAAACATTTATTCAACTAGGCTGAACTTTGGGATCTGGCAGGAGATGCATTCCATGATTATGATGATCCAAAGAACCATGGCCAAAGAATAGGCGTGGAAAATATCTACAGGGGGATGGCCGATTTGGCACCCCCATGCCAAAGCTACAAAGAGAGAAAATCTGACTCAAATTCATTATATAAAAAGAATTTCTCATGACTAAAAGTTCTCCCAGGAGAACTTCAGGTGCAGCTTGATCTGGGAGCTCAAACACTAAGACCGGGATTCAGTCTGTGTCTCCTGCATTTGTTCTCTGGGCTTTGTTCTCTGTCTCTATGTGGGGCAGTAGTTGCATGGCGGGTCCAGGTCCTCAGTGTCCAGGTTTGTGCATAGCCAGAAGGGACATGTACCTTACTCTCAGTGAGTACAGCAAAAGCAGCATTGATTATCACCAGCTCTGCTGAAATAATTTCCACCCAGAACAATCACTGCCGCCAGGGGAATGGGATGTTCTGATGTCACAGCTGTAGGATAAAGATGATGGCCAGTCTGCAAGTACTGTGTTCACAGCAAATCATGCGACTCATTCTCAGATACAAATGGGCTCACTGGAAGTTTAAGCAGGGGACTGTGGTTCAAGGTCATTGGTCAGGCACCCCGGCTCTGCCGGTAATTAGCATGTGAAAACAGGGCAAGTCACTTCACACAGCTTCCCAGACTTCAATCTCCTTATCCATGAAATGCAGCTGCGCTGTGGATCTCTGTGGGACCCTCTCCAGTGATCTCTCTTGGAAAGATTACTTGCCAAGCTCCACCCTTCCAGTGACAGCACCCTGGAGGCCTGCCTGCCCTAGTTCCTACCCTTGCCCTAACAGCCCATCTGGCCATTTCCACCTCCAGCCACAGGTGTCTGACCACAGATGTCACCTGAGCCTGCAGCCTGGGCATTTGGATTTGCGTTTCTGCCCCTCCGGTTTCCAGGAGCCACGGCCTATCGCAAAGGCCCTGGGCCCCGAGGAGCACAGCCTCATGCAGCAGAACTTCCAAATGAAGGAGGCTTAATTTACACAGCACCTACACTGAGCCACTGGAAAAATGTGTGAGATTTTTTGACTCAGGAGCAGGCTGAGGGAGTGCAGTAAGTTTGAGAATGTCAGGGTTGATCTAGGAAGACACCAGACCATGGGAGGCAGCTACACGCAACAAGGTTTACTGGGTGGCACTTAGACAGTATCGAATGAGAGGGGGTGTTACTCCCAGCAAGGGGCCTTCTATGACCAATGGACAAGACCACTACCCAGAAGGGGAGTAGGGCTAGGGCTGGGGAGCTCCTGGGGAATTAGGGGGAATTGTCTGGGTGACATCCCTCTACAAGGTGGGGAGTCCCTGGGTGTGAGAGCTTTGAAAGGCAGCAGCAATGCGGGGTCCTTCACAGCCATAGAGTTTGTCTTATCAATAGTCAGCAGATGTTGGG
The DNA here is from genome assembly GCF_009761245.1 of Sapajus apella. Lineage (NCBI taxonomy): Eukaryota > Metazoa > Chordata > Mammalia > Primates > Cebidae > Sapajus > Sapajus apella. The sequence goes on along the minus strand of NW_022437049.1, from coordinate 2,670,287 downwards.
TGCAAGGAATATGCAAAATAGGTAGGCTCTAAATGGCCGGAAATACAGATGCTTCCCAATTTACAATGGGGCTGCCTCCTGACAAGTCCATCATAAGCTGAAGCTTTCTAACCCCATCGAAGGTCAGAGAGCATACCTACTGCGCAGTGCTTTCGCACCATTGTAGAGCTGAAAAGTTTTTAATGGAACCATTGCAAGTCAGGGAGTGTCTGTATATTTGGATGATATTCCAGGAAACTGGATGTGTAAGAATTTGGGTTTGGCGCTGGCCGGCTTTGGGCTAATGGCCATAGCCAGCTGTGAAGAAGCGAACAAGATAGGAACACATTAGACCAAGCCACGGAAGCCACGCTTGACCCATTCATGTAACAGTGAGATGCAGCTGAGCGAGTATGTCTCCTGGATGTGGGCCCCCCACCAGCCAGGCATGTAGAAACTCCACCAGATAATGTTGAAATTATCCCCAGAACACTCAACCCTCCAGGGCCCGAGGAAGTTCCCACTGTGATTTTCTTTCAAGGAATTAAATTAATAATAACCTTTTAAGCATGAGTGGAACTTGATCCTTTTCAAAGCCCTTTCATATTTGCTTCCTGCAGCAACATCTGAGAGAATCAGAATAGGAATGTCCCCCACCCCAACCCGCAGCACTGCACAGATGGGGACATAGGTTCAGACATGTTGAAAGGACACCCGGGAACAGGAACAGGCACAGCCAGGACTGAAAGCTGGACTCCTAAACTTCTGACCGCTCTATTTTGCCAAACTGCTGGGGAAGCAGCTGGAAGCTGTGCTCACTGAGGGTGAGAGAGGACAGCTCCAGATTGTTTTCCACCCTGCATCCCTGAATTGCACAGACTGGCAAAGGTGTGATCATGAGCTAACTGCTCCTTTTTTTTTCTTGAGATGGAGTCTCGCTCTGCCACCCAGGCTGGAGTGCAGTGGTGCGATCTTGGCTCACTGCAACCTCTGCCTTCCTGGTTCAAGTGATTCTCCTGCCTCAGACTCCCAAGTAGCTGGGATTACAAGCGTGGACCACCACGTCTGGCTAATTTTTGTGGAGATGGGGTTTTGCCATGTTGGCCAGGCTGGTCTTGAACTCCTGACCTCATGTCATCTGCCCACCTTGGCCTCCCAAAGTGCTGGGTTTACAGGCATGAGCCACTGCACCTGGCTTTTTTTTTTTTTTAATGAAATGGTGCAGTCCTTACGAAATTTAAAGAGAAAGTAGTACCAACATCTTTGCTTTGCCTCACCCACTATCTCAGCTAGACAGCTCCCTGAGTCATTTAGGCATTTCATATACAGGGGAGCCAAGGCCCATGAGAGCCCAAGGCTCAGGGCCCTGCAGTGCCTTTTCCCTGGTCGGGCTTGCTCCAGCCTTTGGGCCCTAGGGAGTGCCAGTCAGCCTCAACTTTCCCAGAATCTATCCTTAGAGGAGAATGTTGCCACCAAAAGCCCAGTGAAGGCCAGTCGGCCTTCCGCTCTTCAAGACGTTGCTCTCCCAAGTCTCTGCAGCACCCTGATCCTGGGGCCCTCAATATCAGAAGTCAGTGCTCTAAGGGCCTACGAGGGGCCTGACTTCTCTTCCCCACGGGAGTTTAAGGCCCACAGGCTCCTTTTTCCGGGAATGCTTTCATTGCTCCAAAGCCCTTCACCTTCACCAGGAGAAAACTCTCCAGGGTAGCCCCAGACACTGCTGCCGGGATGCCCCAAACTGTCTTCTGGAAGCCACTCCTTGCTCTGCCGAGGCCCAGGGGCATTCACGCTGGCCCCAGCTTGCTGCCGTCCTGTGGACAGCCATTTCCAGAAATGTTCTGGTTTGAGGACTGAAAGGTCCATGTCCCAGGAAACCCCTCCGTCCTGCGCAAACGGGGACACTGGTCACTGTATTGTCATCTCCCTCATGGTAGGTCGGCTCCAGCCCAGGGCTCAGCCCAGCTCTCAGACCCCATGAGTGGGTTTTGGTTATTACTCCAAACCATGAGCCAAGTAAGAGGTTCTCTCTGCTGATCTGTAAGGGTTGGCAGGGGCCTGCCCTGTGCCAGTGCCACCCCTGTCCAGCCAAGGAAACAGACTTAGTTACGATCTTAGCAAACAAGGACAAACTGTGTGAGCAAAACAGGATGGTACCATTGCCAGAGTAAATAATAATAGTAACTGTATTAAGTCTCTGACAAGTGCTAGGGCCAACACTGGGAGCTTTGTGTGGACTCTTGCATCTAACCCTCGCTGCAAACTATGAGGTGGGTCTCTGCCATGCTGGTTGACAGATGGAGACCTGGCAGCTCGGCGATCATCATCAGCTTGCCTGAGGTGACCCTGACTCTAAGGGCACAGTCACAAACTCTGTCAAACATGTTACCCTGGCTCAGGAGACAGGGCATCTGGCTTCTCAACTCAGCTTTTTCATTAGCTAATTACGTGACTTTGAGGGAGTCCCTTGGGACCGCAGAGCCTCCAATGCATTGGATAAATGACAGCTCTAAGCAAGGTGCTCTCCAAAGTCATTCTGGGGGTAGCTTAGTGATAGAACATGGGCCCTGGGCTGAGATGGGGCTGAGTTGAATGTCAGTGCTGCCACTTACAACACATGTGGCCAGGGACAAGTTACTTAACCTGACTTCACCCATAAAAAATCAGGATACTATCTCTAGTAGTTTGTGGTAAGGAGTAAATGAAATGAGGCACCAAGGCTGGTGTTTATTAAAATGTTTTTTTAAATGCCAGCTCTTATTGTTCCAGCTCCTACATGTTAGGACATTATGTCCCCCTTCCCCACCCCCTTTCACCAGCTCTTAGAACAGATCTGTATTGCCCAGAATGGATTGTATGCAGAGCTAGAGATAACTTCTTGGCCAGGCAAGCTGGCTCCCTCCTGTAATCCCAGCACTTTGGGAGGCCAAGCCACAAGGATCACTTGAAGTCAGGAGTTCAAGATCAGCCTAGCCAACATGGTGAAATCCGTCTCTACTAAAAAATACAAAAATTAGGGGATGGAGGCAGCAAATCACATTGCCATGTATGTACCTATGCAACAATCCTGCATGATCTGCACATGTACCCCAGAACCTAAACTACAATAAAAATATATATTTTAAAAGGTACAAAAATTAGCCAGCCATGATAGTACATGCCTGTAATCCCAGCTACTTGGGAGGCTGAGGCAGGAGAATCGCTTGAACCTGGGAGGCAGAGGTTGCAGTGAGCTGAGATTGCACCACTGAACTCCAGCCTGGGCAAAAAAAAGTGAGACTCCATCTCAAAAAAAAAAAAAAGCAGTAACTTCTTGACTCTTTTTCTCAAATATTGTTCCAGAAAATGGAAAAGATGTGCCCATGGTAAAGAGAGAGAGGTGGCCTGCAGAGATGGAGAGGAGGAAAAGAGTTGGCTGAGGCCTGACCTAGAAGATAGGAGCCTGTGGTCACTGCAGCCAGTCGATTTCCAGACAGTTGCCATGGCAGAGTTGGTAAATCCTCCCTTCTAGGATTTCAGAGCACTGCCCACCTGCCAGGCCCAAGTCTTAAGATCCAAACCAGGAATGAGCTGCTACTATGGAAAGTGTGATTTTCCTGCAGGATTAAGAAGCTTTCACACTTTTTCAGTCACATCAGAACTGTCACCCCTGGGATGGGTCAGTTGGATAATCTGAACCAGGTGCAGGGCTCGTGGCCTGTTCTTTACAGGGCAGACACTCACACACATTTTGTTGGCTGTGCCATGGACTGTCTTTCTTATTTTCCTAATCTAGTCAGGACTTTCTTCCAAACTTCGCAGATAGTTTCAAGAAGCCACATACACTGCCTACCAAGGGCTGGGCAGAGGCTGGAAGTCCATGGTGGTAGAAATGCACTCCAGTGTCCCCAAGCCAGGCAATCACTGGGTCTGTTCCCTTCCATTAGGAGCAAGACTAGCTTTCTTCCAAGGGATCAGGAGATCCTCCCAGCCAATGCAAGTCTGGACCTCTATGACTCTGACATGTGGTTTCTCAAGCAGATTTCCCAGCACTGCATGAAAGGCTGATAGACTATTACTATCTGGTTTCATGTTCCTCCTTTTGTTAAAATTCCTAATATGAGGAAGTGGGGGTGGGGGACTGAGGGAAGTCTCACTTTACAGCCCAACTGCCACTCCCTGGCAGCTCAGCTATTGCTGGCCCTCCAGAGTGGCAAGAGACAGAGTGTATTTCCCAGGAACAAGTCTAAGAGCTCCTCCCTCTTCTCTCTTTCCTTATCAAGTGTGTTAATCTTACTGGAATTCACTTCAGTACAGCGAATGGGGCCAGAGGGTAGAGAGGAGGAAATGACCCCAAAGTGGCTTGCCTATAAATCTTCAGGGCCCTGGGAAACTTCCTGGGGGCCCTCAGCCCCCGTCAGGCCCCAGGGACTTGTACCAAGTCCCAAATTCCTAAACCCTGGGGATGGAGACTAAGCCAGGAAAGGTGGGCTCAGTAAGAAGGTAGAATGAACCCTCTTACCCCTACTCCAATATATACTTTTTAAATATTTTCAAATTATTTTTAAATTTTCTTACTAAAATTTCAAACCTATTAAAAAATAGAATGCATACCCATCTCCACATACCTATCATCCAGCTTTTATGATGATCAACATTAAGGTGCATATTTAGCATTTCTGAAATAGGGATGCACCCCACAGTCAGTAGGTGTAATTAGTGTGTGTTTATTCCTCTCCTCCCACCCCTAAAGCTACTATTAAATCTATGAGGTATCTGCTAACTGCTTATGGATGAACAGGTTGACATAAGTGAATAAGGAAGAAACAGATATTCCCTGTATGTTACCATTCAATATCCTTTTTTTTTCTTTTTCTTTTTTTTTTTTTTTTGCCATTTTCTTCCCATTGTCCTTGGGTTTTAATGGTTTTTATCTACTAATGTTTTAAATAATATTTTAAAACTAATTAAAAACTAATAGCAACCTGTACACCAATGTTTATAGCAGCATTATTGACAATAGCCAAAAGGTGGAAGCAAGCCGAATGTCTGGATGGAATACTATTCAGCAGTAAAAAGGAATGATAGATTCTGATTCATGCTCCACCATGAATGAACCTTGAGGACATTATGCTAAGGGAAATGAGCCAGACACAAAAGGCTGATACTATATGATTCTGCTATATAAGACTCCTAGAATAGTAAAATTCACAGAGATAGAGGTAAAATAGAAATTACCAGGGGCTGGGGAAAGGAGGGGATGGTGGAGTTATTGATTGGTAAGTACAGCATTTCTGCGCAGGACGATGAAAAAGTTCTGGAGATGGATGGTGGTGATGGCTGTGGAACATGGCGAATGTCCTCAATGCCACTGAACTGTATGCTTAAAAATGGCCAAAATGGTAAATTTTATGTTATATATATTTTGCCACAATAAAAAAAATTTAAAGATAAAATTATTCAGGATTCCAAGCTGGTGACAGCACAGCATTAAACCAAGCACAGGGCTTTCTGATTATGGGGCCCTGAACCACGGCACAGGTCACAAGCTTGTGAAGCCACCTGGCCGCACCTGGCATTGGAGACAGCAGCAAATCAGACCTGGCTCTGCCAGCAAGCACTGAACCCCGAGACGCTTCCCAACACTGGCTGGGCAGGAAGAGCTCCTGACCAGTGTCTCCTCACCTGGGTTCTAAGCACAAAGTGCAGGAATTTTGGCATGTAGACTAACTTTTGTGAAATACTCTTTCATCACACATGACATTTCTTATAGGTGAAGGCAACTTTTGGTATTCTTTTAAAATAGAATTGCAGAATCCGGGTAAATCAAAGGCTCCATCTCAAAGCTGGGTCTCATCATCACTTTCACCTCTCTGACCTTCCTTTCTGTTAAGATGAGAATCAAGAAAATGCCGCCTCATGATTCCTCAATGCGAATAGGAGCCACTGAGATCAGAGTGCAAATGGCACCGTGAGGTGGCCCTGGGGTGCTTCACCTTCTACAGGGTGATCACTGCTGTGGACTGAGAATATGGGAGGAGGTGAGTCAGAGGGAGAAATCACTGATAAAGAACAACGCTCAACCGTCAACTGACGCCTCCTTGCTGATAAATCTCACCCTCTGGAAAAGGCCTGGAGTTTCTCCTTGCAAATTACTAACGAAAATGAAGAACCTTTCCTCTTCTGGGCAATTTTCCCATCTCTCCTTATAAACAGAAATGTGATCACTGCCTGCCCGCCCTTCTCCCACATCCCGCCCTGCACCCTGCCCTCGCCATGCCTAGAGTGAGCCACAGACAGGACAAACCCCAGGGCTGCCTTTGAGCCGCGGCTGCGAGAGAGGGTAGAGCCACGTTTCCATTTCTCTCTTCTTTTGTTGTTTCCTTGACCTTTTTTAACATGTGAAAGCTTTCCTTAAATCCTTCAGGAAGATGGCATTACATAAAAAACAAAACAAAAAGACAAACAAAAAGTCAAGAATAAAACCAGGATAGCTGTTGTCTCAAATAACTAAATGCAGAAATGCATAAGTTCTTGCCATAACCTAGCCACTGATCGTGTGTCAGAATAAAAATGCAGACCTGGGAGTTACTTTGGTCAGATTGCCTTAATCAAATTATGTGCCCTTTGAGATCCTTCTTTAGTCAAGCAAGGATAATCCTGTTTCCCTGAGGTGTTTGGACACCAAATGAAATCTCCTGTACAAAGTCTAAAAACCCCATCGGATCCAACCTTAAATAACATTTGGATCAGAGAACACACCACAGAACTGACGGTCAGTGGTTGGTTGCGTACAGGGAGCCAGGAGGGCTTTTCTGCAGAGCTGTATTTTACTCAGAATATATCTATGCCTGTTTCCCTTCCAGATCTCCCAGCAAGATAAGTTTATCCGGCCATGTTGTGTTCCTGGCCCCATGGTTTGACAAGAGCTACCTTAAAGAAAGGACAGGGCTGAGCACCATGTATTTGCTGCAATTTACTTTAAAATGCTTTGGTGTAAACAGTATGATGTACTCATGTGAAATTATCTTCTGTATTTACTTGCTCAGAACAGGTAATACATTCACATGGTAAAACCATCAAAACAATATAAAGTGTAAAGTCTTCTTTCCACTCCTACCCGTATTGGCCCTATTTCAAATCCTCTTTCCTACCCTGATCCCCAAAGGTAACTTTCTAGTTTCCTGCACGTGTGTCTGGAGGCTTTTTATGCAATTACAGCAAATACAAATCCTTATTTGCCTCCAGCTCCATTGAATCCAGCAAATTATTCCCTCAGATGTTGGCACCTTGATCTTTCCCTGAGCCCTACATCTTGGAGTGGGGGCAGGTCTTTCCCCACCAGTTCCTGGAGAGCTTTCTTATTTGTTTACTTCGGTAGCACACTGTTCCATTGTGTGACTGCACCACATTTTCCTTAGCGAGTCTCATGTAGGTGGGCACTCGGGTTGTTTCTAGTTGTAAGTTAACTTAAATCAACATTCCCAGAGTAGCTAGTTGGCATTTGAAGCACTAACCAGTTGATTTCAAAATTTAAGTCAGAGGGCTCCAGAATTAACATGAGATGATAGAAATAATTTCTAACTTTTCACTGGTGAAATGAATATTGATCAGTGTGGTTAGCTAGAAAGATCTTACAATACCCACTATCCATGAAAACCGTTTAAGAAGCCAGCCAGCCCAGCAACCCAGACCCTATGGAGTGTGCAGCCTAGAGTGTGAAATCCATTTGGTTCGGGGTTTGCCACTTCATGGCAATGGGGCGGGGGCTGTCTGCTGCTGACTCACCATTAGGATATTATTCCACCCACCTCCGAGTGCACATACGGTGCAAGGGGCTTGATGCATATCTGTGAGTGGGAAAATCCCTGACTTTGGAAGAACAGGTTATTTGATTGCTTTTATGTAGAATTTGTTCTAATACTTGTGTAGTGAATGAAAAAATATCTTTTCTTACCCATCACTAGGTTCATGACCAAAGACCCTACAACGGAAGACAGATAACAGAAGAAAAGCATTGAGATTTTCTAAACAGATGTTTTCGATGACATAGGAGCTTTCAAAAAGGAGGATTGAAATAAACAGGTAAACGTGTATACTTATGCTTGGGTTTGATGAAGAGTGGACAGTCATGGGGCATTATGACTGGCAGACAAATGGGTGTGATCTAACAGGAATAAACTGGGAGAACTTAGCGGGCCTGTCCAGATTCTTCCTGGCATTTCTGTCTTTGGCTCCTTTATAGAGAAGGCACCTCTTGAATGAGGATCTCAGATCTGCTTCAAGGGAAATGAGGGGGAGAAGGTAAGAGTGACCTTCCTGCTCCTGTGGCTTTCTCAAATGTCAAGCGGCTGCATTTTGGGGTAACATGTCCTGAACTCCATCACTTGCTTTTGTTGTAGCATGCTACTTCAGGGAGAAATTGGGGGAAGGGGAAAAAGTGCCTCTATTATTTCCCACTTCTGGAAGCTTCTGAGAAGATGCAACTCCCGAAAATGATGGAGTCGCATCTTGTCTTGAAATCAGAATAAAAATAGAAAATCAAACAAATAAAAATCATCCTTGAAAATCCCTTTCCCAAAAAGAACACCACACATGGTTTTGTATATGCAGCTTTGGATCAGTTCCTGTAATTGTCAGGTAAGACTTCTCTACAACCCTTAATTCAGTTCTTTCATTTCTTCTTCAAGAAATGAAAAACCATCACTCACCTGCCTGGCCATTTGCAGATGGGCTGTACTCTCTCTGCCACGGGTCAGGACCCATATGTTCATTCCACAGGTCTTGCTTGCACTGGTCCAGGTCTGGCTGCCTCCACCGCTGTCTACCACGGTGATTAAAAAGGCCTGATGCTTGAGGCTGGATATGAATCCCCGTTAAGTTACATGTGCCTAGGAAGCGACTGCTGTGCCTTCCATGTGGGGCAGCCACAGGAGAGCCCTGAAGAAATGGGTACGCTCCAGGGACCTAGATACCAAAATCCAGGACAAAAACGGCTACATGGGAGACTTGGAGCTGAGGGTGGGGAGAGAAAGGCAAAACATTTTTTTTAAAAGGAATAGCTCTGCTAAAAGTAAAGTTTAAGGTCTGAGTCCTGAAGACCTTCCTCTGGAGCCTCAGTAAATTTATTTAATCTGGATGGGTCCAGGTGCCAGGGGTGATGACCCTTATCTTGTCGCCTGCTAAACCATGGAGGTTTGGGCAGTTCCTTCAGACCCCCAGTAAGCTTGTTTGTGGAGGTCTGAGGAGTTTCTTCAGACCCCCAAGAAAACTTGTTTAATCCTGAATAGGTCCTGTTAAGGATTCCTTCTTTATCATGTCATGCTTCAAGGCCCAGGAAAGGCCTGGGCAAAACTCTTGGTGGGCTTTTCTTACATTCCAGCCTTTGTATAAAGACACTGGCTCTTTCAGCTTTTAATGTTTAACTTAACCATTCAGTCAGTGCTGAAAGAGTTGTTACGGAGGTCAGTGTTAGTGAGACCTGGCCTGCTATGTTAGGTTTTCTGTTTCTGCATTAATTTGCTTAGGGTAGTGGCCACCAGCTGCACCCACATTGCTGCAAAGAACATGATTTCATTCTTTTCAGGGCTGCATAATATTCCATAGTGTATGTACCACATTTTCATTTATCCAGTCCACCACTGATGGGCACCTCGGTTGATTCCATGTCTTTGCCATTGTGAATAGTGCTCTAGTGAACATACACATGCCATGTGTAAATGGCTGCTTTCTTGACTTCCATTCCTCTCCAAAATCTGCACAGAGGAGGAACTGGCACATCAGTGGCTCCTCAGCTCCTTAGCTGTCCCCTTGTCAGTCCCTAGCCCATTTCTTGCCCTGGCATCAGGAAGCCCCCAGGAAATGCAGAGGCTGGCTATGACCCAGCAGAGCTTGGCAGGGTGCAGTCCTGGGGTCAGGCTGAAGTTTCTGGGGAAGTGCCTATAATTATGGGTGTGTGGCCTTTCTCAGCATAAAACCCATACTTCCCCCTTCAACGCCAAACTCCAGCAAAAGGAGCTGCACATGGGAGCATCTTCCTGTGAAGATGGGAACAGGGATACCATGCACCCCCTCAGTGGCACTAGTGGTGTCCTCTCTCCTGCCTCATTTCCTCCAGAGAAAGCCAGGGTGCAAACCAGGGAGGCTTGGTTCCCCCCATCAGAAACCATAGCAAGAAGTGAAACGCATTCAGACTGATGAATGCCTATGATGTGCCAGACACTTTGCAGAGTTCTAGGCTAACGGGAGAGAGAAAATATCAACACTCGACTCCACTTGGATGTACTAAGTGCTCTCGAGGTGCTGAGAAAGCCCAGAGGAGGTAGTTTCTAGTTGCCCAGGGGAGCCAAGAAAGGCTCTACCAAGGATACAAAGCCTCAACAGGGTCTTAAAGAGCAGATAAAACATTTACCAGGGACCAGGTGCAGTGGCTTATGCCTGTAATCCCAGCACTTTGGGAGGCCAAGGCAGGCAGATCATTTGAGGTCAGGAGTTTGAGACTATCCTGACCAACATGGTGAAACCCCATCTCTACTAAAAATACAAAAATTAGCCAGGTGTGGCAGTGCACACCTGTAATCCTAGCTACTAGGGAGGCTGAAGGAAGAGAATTGCTTGAGGACGTGGAGGCTGCAGTGAGGCAAGCTAGCGCCAATGCACTCTAGCCTAAGCGACCATTTGCCAGATGGAAAAGATGGCAGTTCACTAGGCCACTTACCTCAACACTATAGCTAGTCCTGGGTGATTTGATTCCAGGCTACTGCCTTCGTAGGAGCAGGAAGCATCAGATTTTCCCAAAAAGACATCACCTTTTACCTTTCTGGTGGGTAGTAAATGCTAGAGTTTGCCTTGCCCACCAGTTTAGCAAAGGATCATTCATTCAGCCTCTCCTCGATCCCACTGTGAAACAGGCCTGTGTTTATGCAACTCAGTGAAGCTCTAGCAGTAACTGCAGGGCAGAAGCCGACTGTCTCCCGACTGCCAACTTGATTTTTCTGCTAACACCTTACTTCCCCCTACATAAAAATTTCCATCCTAGACACAAGTTGAAAATAATATACTGATGGCTACTTAGTAACCTCAGTAAGAATTAAAACTGAGGTCATTTACTTGCTTAAGAGAAAAAACTTACCTTTAAATCTTCCATCCTCTTTTGGTGAAGGTTTCCATTTAGGAAAAAAGGTATCAAACAATCCCTGATTTTTTTTTTTTTTTTTTTGAGATGGAGTCTCACTCTGTCACCAGGCTGGAGTGCAGTGGCGTGGTCTCGACTCACTGTAACCTCCACCTCCTGGGTTCCAGTGATTCTCTTGCCTCAGCCTCCCGAGTAGCTGGGACTACAGGTGCATGCCACCACACCCGGCTAATTTTTGTATTTTTAGTAGAGATGGGGTTTCACTATGTTGGCCAGGCTGGTCTTAAACTCCTGACCTGTGATCTGCTCACCTTGGCCTCCCAAAGTGCTGGGATTACAGGCGTGAGCCATCTCACCCAGCCTGATTTTTTTTTTTTTTTTTTTTTGGTATCATTTTCATTATTACACCAAATAAATGTTGGGAGTTGCAGGAAAAAAAAAAAGGTGACAGAAGAAATAGCAGGGTAAAATGGGCTCTGGAAGTTGCTTTAATTGAATTGCAATTACAGTGAGATTTTGCATAAGTTGCTCTCTAAGGGCACTTTCTCCAGCTGGGAATCTCCCACCATAATGATCTGTGCCTTCTGGGAACCCAAAGGGGAACTTAGATGGTTATCATTAATAAACACCACCTTACCCCTGGAGGTTGAGTTAGGCTTTGAAAAAAGTAAAACAGGAAAGGATATTACAGGTGAGTGGTATTCAGCTTGACTTCCAGTTTGACCAAAATACATAAGAATGTGTTATTTCAAGAGTGAGTCATATCATTAAAAATGGCTTGAGCTTTTTAGCCTGAGAGATAGCAAATTTTAGCCAAGAAGTCTCAATGTTCACTCTGAATTGGGCTGCATCTTACAAATGTCTTCTCTCTGGATCAGAAACCAGCTACCAGAGCTGACCAGAGATGGGGACGAGTGGGCACTGAGAAAAAACTACTGGCTCCCTCTGTAAACGAGAAACTCAATAAAGTGAAGACAGCCAGACTGCCCATCCACCTTTAGCAAGTCTCTTTAAACCATGTGGATTCATCAGCAGCTGTTCAGGGACATTTCCAGAAACTGCTTCAAGGTCAAGCAAGTTTGAACTCAGCCAGAACTGTGTCTTTGTCTTCACCACTGTTTGGAAACAAACAGGCTCCCCCACCTGCAAATGTCTTTGACTTGTGCTCGGGGCTGCCTTCCAGCCTGGGGACAGCTGACCTCACCAGCCCTATCCAGCGGCTGCTTTCTCAACCCACCTAGAAGGGAGGTAGCTGTGAATTGTGCAGGAGTCTCTAGTGTCTAATTTGTATGACTTTCCTTCTCCCTCATCTCTTCTCTACCTTCTGATATCCCTGCCCCATATACCTCCTCTCTGGCCAGCCACACACAATCACTGCAGCCCCAAAGCTGCCAGGCTGCTGCTTATGGAGAAGGGACGGTCACAGTCTCAGGGATGAGCAGGCGGCTGTTGATGACACCACCATCCACAGCCACTTCACACATGGAAGACAAAACACATCATGTTTGTTGAAAACCAGAAACATTTCAAGAGCTAAGATGGATGTGTGAAGGTTTTCCAGGTATTCCGCTATATCTTCCTCTATTGCTGAAATCTTTTAAATAGTACTAAAAATTTACAGATCCACATGAAATATGCTCACCATCACTAATTGCTAGGGAAATGCGAATCAAAGCCACAATGAGATACCACCTCACACCCATTAAGATGGCTGAAGGAATGGAAAATAACAAAACTGGGGCCCTGGTGTATTGCTGGTGGGTAAGCGAAATGGGGCAGCTACTGTGGGAACTAGTATTGTGGCTCCTCAAAAAAATTTCACATAGATGACCGTAGGATCAGCAATCCCAATTCTGAGTATGTTCCTCCAAAAGACTGGAAACAGGGACTCAAACAGCTATTTGCACATCCTGATTCATAGCAGCATTATTCTCAATAGCCAAAGGTGGAAACAGCCCAAATACCCATCAACAGAGGTGTGTATAAACAAACTGTGGAATGTCCACGCCGTGGAATATTATTCAGCCTTCAAAAAGAAGGAAATTCTGGCACATGCCATGACATGGATAAACCTTGAAAACAATTTGTTAAATGAGGTAAGACAGACACAAAAGGACAAATACTATATGGTTCCACTTGCCTGAGATACCTACAGCAATCAACTTCCCAGAGGCAGAAAACAGAATGGTGGTTGCCAGGGGGCTGGTGGGAGAAAAGGGAATGAGGAGTTGGTGTTTAATGGATACAGAATTTCAGTCTGGGAAGAAAATGCTCTAGAGATGGGTAGTGGTGATAATAGCACAACATTGTCAAGTACTCAATGTCACTCAACTATTTATTTAGAAATGGTTCACATGGGCTAGGCACAGTGGCTCACGCCTATAATCCCACTTTGGGAGGCCAAGGTGAGTGGATCATCTGAGATCAGGAGTTTGAGACCAGCCTGGCCAACAAGGTAAAAACCCCTCTCTACTAAAAATACAAAAATTAGCCAGGCATGGTGGTGGGTACCTATAATCCCAGCTACTTGGGAGGCTGAGGCAGGAAAATCACTTGAACCCGGGAGACGGAGGTTACGGTGAGCCGAGATTGTGACACTGCACTCCAGCCCAGGTGACAGTGTCAGACTCTGTTTCAGGAAAGAAATGGTTCAGGTGGTAAATTTTTATGTTATATATATTCTATAATTGGCCAGATGCAGTGGCTCATGCCTATAATCCCAACACTTTGGGAGGCTGAGGCAGGTGGATCACTTGAGGTCAGGAGTTTGAGACCAGCCTGGCCAACATGGTGAAACTCCAACTGTACTAAAAATAAATACAGGCCAGGCGTGGTGGCTCACGCCTGTAATCACAGCACTTTGGGAGGCTGAGGCAGGTGGATCACGAAGTCAAGAGATCAAGACCATCCTGGCCAACATGGTGAAACCCCGTCTCTACTAAAAATACAAAAATTAGCTGGGTGTGTTGGCATGCGCCTATAGTCCCAGGTACTCGGGAGGCTGGGGCAGGAGAATTGCTTGAACCAGGGAGGTGGAGGTTGCAGTGAGCCAAGATCACACCATTGCACTCCAGCCTGGCGCCTAGCAACGGAGCAAGACTCTGTCTCAAAAAAGAAAAAAATAAAAATAAATAATATACAATTTTAAAAAAATACAAAAAAGGGAAAAATATGGCATACATGTCATTCAGATGCAAAAAATTTATTTAAAAACTAAGTAAATAAAAAATTCACAGATATTTTGGAAAGTTAATTATAAAACGGTCAAACAATATAGATAAAGCAAAAGTCCTTGATTACACCATGCCCTCAACGTAACCGTTGTCTTCAGTTTGGGGCATACCCCATAGAGAGCTTATATACATTTCCAATAGTGGATATATCTGTGTGGAATTCACATGTTTCTGTCTTTTACTCAACTTTTACATAATTATTGTCATATTGAGCACCATGGCCAATCAAATTAAACTCTATTCCTCATACTAGATTGATTTCCGGCTTTCTCATTGGGCTTATCATTTCTTCCTCTCCTTCATGGTTTTCAAGATCATGGTCTCCCATGTCCTCCCTGCCTGATACTTCTGGGCCAAGAGAACCTCCCCTTTCTTTAATTCCTAACATTTTGGAAGAATGCAGGAACTTAGAAAGTGTCTGGCATGGCCTCAAAGTGGCACATGACCGCTTTCGCCCTCACTGTACCCTGCAGCCCCCAGGCTTGTCTCTGGTTGGACCATGTCCACTCAGTCATGAGCTTACTGCATAGTTCCAGCACCTAGCACAGCACTCAGCACATACAAGTACTAGGAAAAGACTTTTTAAAACAAAACAATAAAAGCAAAGCACTTGATTAGTGCTTTTCTGGTAAATCTCTGAATCCAGCCAAGCACTTACAGGCTCTTGGCAGAGAAGGAAGTCATGAACGTCTGCCTGGCCTGGCTTATCTCTTTTATATCTGGCAGCGTAAGTGTGTGTGTGTTTTTTTCATTTCATTCAAATACTTGGAAAATCTGTGAGTCAGCGCCCCCACCCTGTCTGCTGCCCATACTACTGTGGCCCCTTTCCCGGAGAAGCAGCTCGCAGGGGACAGGTCCCTCAGGGTACTTGTATTCAGTGAGCCCCAGTTGGCAGCCAGTCCCACAAAAAGACAATCTGAAGATTAAAGAACAAAACTGAGAGTGGAGGGGAGAGGGTTGGGCTTTTTGAAGTATCATTAATTGGAGCACAAACGCGTTTCACCTTCCCTGAAAACGTGAAATAAGGGACTCTTGCTTTGCAGCCACTTGAAAACAGAAAACTGAGTTTTCATGCTATTTTCCAGCAAAAGGGAAAGAGGTTTTCACCTGTAGCTTTCCAGAAACCTCCAGAGCCTCTCTGCAGCCAGGTGACCGAACACTAGCAGGACAGGAATTGGGCTCAATATTGGACACAGGTCTCTGGATAGACCCTCATAGGACTAGATTTGGTGAGAATTGGGTGAGATTTTTTATTTTTTTGAGACAGGGTCTCACTCTGTCACCCAGGTTGGAGTGCAGCACCACCATCATGGCTCACTGCAGACTTGACCTCCTCGGCTCAAGCGATCCTTCCACTTCAGCTTCCAGAGTAGCTGTGACCATAGGCACATGTCACCATGCCTGACCAATTTTTGTATTTTTTGTAGAGATGGGGTTTCACCATGTTGCCTAGGCTGGCCTCAGACTCCTGGGCTCAAGTGATCCACCCTCCTTGGCCCCACAAAGTGCTGGGACTGAAGGAGTGAGCCAATTGCGCCTGGCCTGGTGAGAATTTTTGTGCTTTTTAAGCTAGTTCCCCAAGATGAAAAAATCTGTTGGCATTTTTTTCTTTTACAACTTTACTGAGGTATAATTAACATACAATAAACTTCACATATTTAAAGTGTACAATTTGATACGCCTTGATATTTGCATGCACCCATAAAACCACATCTTAATCAAGGGATGGAACAGCTTCCATTACTTCTAAAATTTCCTAATATACCTTTGTCATTCTTCCCTTCCTCCCCACCCCCTTCCTAGGCAACCAATGGTCTGCTTTCTGTCATTATAGGCTAGTTGGACTTGTCTAGGATTTTACATAAATAAAATAAAAATTTGGGGGCCTTTTTTTTTTTAATAGAGTCTCATTCTGTTGCCCAGGCTGGAGTACAGTGGGGCAATCTCTGCCTCCCAGGTTTAAGCAATTCTGCCTCAGCCTCCCGAGTAGCTGGAATTACAGGTGCATGACGCCCTGCCAGGCTAATTTTTGTATTTTTAGTGAGATGAGGTTTCAGCGTGTTGGCCAGACTGATCTCAAACTCCTGACCTCAAGTAATCCAGCCACCTTGGCTTCCCAAAGTGTTGGAATTATAGGCATGAGCCACCACACCCAGCTAATTTTTATTTCTAGTTTTTTTGTAGAGACGTATATTGCCCAGGCTGGTCTTGAACTCCTGGCCTTAAGTGATCCTCCTGTCTTGGCCTCCCAAAGCACTGGGATTACAGTCTTAAGCCACCATGCATGGCCTGGTCTGACTTCTTTCATTTCAGCATCATAGTTTTGAGATTCATCCATGTTGCCACACACATCAATAGTTCCATTTGTTCTTTTTCATTACATTGTACAAATATACCACAATCTGTCTATCCATTCATCTGTTGATGGACATTTGGGTTGCTTCCAGATTGGAGCTATTACCAAAAAGACTGTAATGAACATTTGTGTACAAGTGTTTATGTGGACAGATGTTTTCATTTCTCTTGGGTAAATACCTGGGAGTACGATGGATGGGCCACATTCATGGGTTTTTAAACAGGCCCTGGGTTGGGCATGGTGGTCACACCTATAATCCCAAAACTTTGGGAGGCCAAGGCAGGAGGACCGCCTGAGGCCAGGAGTTCAAGACCAGCTTGGGCAACATATGTCTCTACAAGAATTAAAAATTAGCAGGGCGTGGTGGTGTGCACCTGTAATCCTAGCTATTTGAGAGGCTGAGGCAGGAGGATCACATGAACCCAGGAGTTTGAGACTCCAGTGGGCCATGATTGTGTCCTGGTACCACTCTAGCCTGGGTGAAACAGCAAGACCCTGTCTCAACAAAACAGAAAAAGCAGGCCCAAAACAGCCCTAGGCTTTCTGCCTAGACTGAGGAAGGAGCGTGGAGCCTGCTGTTTCAGTTCCCATTTCAAACACAGCAGCAGCTCCAAAAGGATCCTCAGATACTTGCTTCCTCTGTCAGCTTTTCTTTGAAGAAAGGTTTCCACAGCCAAGAAAAAAAAATTTGAAAATTAAATTCTCCTTCTTACTCTTCTCAGCCCCACCATTTTATAGATGATGAAAACCAAGGTTGCCACAGCCCATGGCCAAGGTTAGTGGACTAGATGCTAAGCCTGCATTTCCTAGGCCTGGGTTCAGGCCAGTGATCATGGCCTTTTTGAGCCATCATTTTCAGCTTCTGGGGAGGGAAGAAGCTGCTGGAGGTATCAGGCTGGCATCAGAATCGTATCTCAAATATGTAGACATTTCCCTTAGAAGCTCATCAAGCTGGACACAGCAGACAATTGAGACCGAGGGGTCAGGAAGGTACTGATGGGGGGCTTTCCAGAGCTGCAAAGTGATCTTCCAGGGAATCCCAGTGGACCCACTCCTGCTCCACTAGCACAGATCTGGGCCAAGCAGTGCTGGAGGAGATTGGTGATCACGCCTGTCTTTTGCCCTCCCGCAGAGGGAGAGAGGGAAGGATCCTCAGGGCCCAGCTTCACCTCACTGCTCCTACAAGGAAAATGAAAGGCTCTTCCTCCAGGCGCTCCAGCCTAGCAGGCCCCTAGGCGCTACATCCTGAGGACAGGGGCTGAGCTAGTTTGCCTCAGTTTATCCAGCTGTTCGAGGTGAGTTGCAGCGCGGTGGCCACCAGGTTTGGCCCTCTGAGCGCCCCTTTCCTGGGCCCACGCTGTCACTCCCCCAAGGCCTCAGGTCTGAGCCCAGGAGGAAGCCCTCACTTGACTTTGCAGAAGTCACTCCACCCATCCCAGCTTTGTACCCCTAATCCTGGCCACACATCTCTTTGCTGGAGCTCCATCTCACCTTTTGGGGCCCCTTTCTTGATCTGGACACAGGCCTGGCCTCCTCCATAGTGTCCTGCTGTCTGGCTCCCTAGCAAATTGAGCAGCTACTAACTACACACATCCCTTGGTCCCACCTCAATAGCTGACCCACCATGAACCTCTGAGGTCAGGACCGATCCCCAGGTGATCCTAATGCTTCTAAGTTAGGGGTCCCTGGTTGCCTCTGTCTTTGGCCATCATTGGCATTTCCATGACAGAATGAGAAAGACGAAAAGGTTCAACCAGCCAGAACTCTTGTCAGGGCAGAGCGTCAGTCAACTTGCTGGGTGAGCAGAGGGGTGGCGAATTGGCTGCACATGTGACCTGAAACCCAGCAGGTGGGGCCAACTGCAGCAGGGCTGAAAGCCCAGCCCTGGGCTCTGTCACCCTGGGTTCAGGCAGCTCAGCGTGGTGAAAACTGAGCCATGTCCTTGCCTGGGAACCTGTGTCTCCATCCTGGGAGTTAACTCCACTTTGTATTTTCCTCCAAGTCTGGTGACAAGGATTTCCTAATTTTGTATGGCACGTGTACTTTTTCACCAGCAGTACTCCATTGTGTCTCCCCAGAATTAGGTATTGTATCTCCACTTGACAGGCATGGAAACGGAGATGCAGAGAAGCAAGTCACAGATGACGATGGGGCCGGGGGTAGCTGGCGATGCCTGGGGCAGGCCCAGGTCTGCGGATTGAAGGCTGGAGTTTTGGCTCTGCTACTACCAGGAAAAGGTGGCTTCTTTCACTCCGTAAAATCATCTTCGGCTCCACGAACTCTTTTTTCCAAGAAATCCGAAAAACAATGAAGGGACTTTTCACTCACTTTCTTACCAGTCTGTCCAAGACAAAGGCTGGCAGAAACTTTTGTTGTTGTTATTCCAGAAAAGACGGGAAGCGGCCAGCAGCCATTCCATTGAAGCCGAGGATTTGCTGGTTACAGAACTCATGACTGAGGGGCTCGTCTGAATATCTTGCCAAATAATTATACCTCAAAATTTATTTCCTGAATCACACTAAAGAAATACGGAATGAGGAAGGGAGAGCATCAGGCCAGTCTGTTTTTTCCCTATGTGGAAGCAGGTTTATCCTTGGCCTGCGGAAATCAATTATTCAGCTAGAATTTCATTGCCTTTTGACATATATTTATCGAGTACATATATTTACTATGTGCCAGGAAAGGTATTCGAAACTCTCAAGAATAAAACATGCAATGCCCTAGTCCCTGCTCTCAAAGGGTTACAGATGAGGCAGAAGAGAGAAGTGAGGTCACACAGAGACATGCAGCTTTGAACTTGGTCTTGAGAGCAACAGGCAGCCCGGACAGGAGATGGCCTGGCCGCAGTTCTGTGGCTGAGCACAAACCTGGGAATCAGGCATAATTCAGCTCTCAGGAGCTGCCTCTAGCAAGACAGGACCAAATGAGGTACTGTGTGAGAGGTGCAAGCTATCTGATGACAGTCAAGGTGTGAGCCTGGGCCGGGCACAGTGGCTCACACCTGTAACCCTAGCACATTGGGAGGCCGAGGTGGGTGGATCACCTGAGGTCAGGAGTTTGAGACCAGCCTGGACAACATGGGGAAACCCTGTCTCTACTAAAAATATAAAAATTAGCTGGGTGTGGTGGCATATGCCTGTAATCCCAAATCATTTGAACCCAGGAGGCAGAGGTTGCAGTGAGCCGAGATCATGCCACTGCACTCCGGCCTGGGTGACAGAGCCAGACTCAGTCTCAAAAAAAAAAAAAAAAAAAAAAAAAAAAAAAAAAAATTCTCATTGGAGGATTTAGAGAAGGCTTCCTGGAGGGGGTAGCACTGAAGCTGGGCCTTAAAGGGCATGGTGGTTTGGATGGGCAGAGGGAAAGAAGGCAGGTTTACAGGCCTGGATGTGGAAGACTAGCCTTGGAAACAAGCAGTTCAGCAGAGTGGTCTGCTGGGAGGAGGAGGAGGAAGAGGGAGGGGAGAAGAAGAGGAGGAGGAGGAGAGGCAGGTTAGGAAGGACTGCACAGTGCTAATAGCACGCTGAGGATCTGTGTTTTTGTCGTGTAGGGAGAGGTGTATGCTTGAAGCTGAAGGTTGTTCATGCCCCTAGCAGGGCTCTGGCACCTGGCAAGCCACCCAGGTAACACCGGTGCATCAGTTACCTGAAGGGGTTCCGGAAGACTGCTCCTTGCTCCTTCCCATACTCAGGCCCTTCCTCGGGTCATCTCTGAGGGGAGCAGATCACCAAGGGCCACTAAGCAGCATGCTTTCCACATCCCCTCCCTCTTCACTCAGGAAGATCAGGTTATCCAGGGTGCAGAACTTGGCGGTAATGAATTTTTATTGAATGAATATATAAATGAATGAATGCGTAGATAAATACATAATTGAAAACTTCAAAGGGAAGTCACAAAAGAAGAATGTGTGTGTGTGCAAAGAAGGAGGTGTGGAGGTACAGTTCCACCCTTTGCCTTGGCGTGTGGGCCTGGGAGTGCTTCAGAGGGAGGAAGGGGGCAGTCTCTGACTGAGCAGAAGTTTCAAGGTGGTCCTCCAGCAACTCCATCTCTATTTGTGCTTTTCCCATACACAGTCCCCCACCACCAATCTCCACACACAGGGCCAAGCCTGGATTTCCCAGCACTGGGAAACCCTCCATCCCGGCCCTGGGACTGAGCCACATTACAAGGATGTGAGGACTCTGCTGTCTCCCATGTGGGCAGCAAGGGACTTGCTGGAAAGCTGTCCAGGTCTCTCCAGTCATTAGTGCTGTTTTTCCATAAGATCCACTTCCTACTGAGTCCCTGTGTGAACCTGCCAGCCAGAGCCTCAGCCCACCCAGACCATGCCAGTTCCTCCCTCATCACCCTAAACTCCCCACACCCAGTCCCTGCAAGCTTGTGTTAGTGCAGACTGAGGACAGAGGGCCACGCCGCCTCCTCCCACAGGTTACTCCCTAATCTCACACTCACACTTCACAGTCTCAGAAGGCAGCAGAGAGCAGCTGTTCCTGTGCAATCAGGCAGGACCAGAGGGGAACCCCAGATCCTTTCCCATCCTCTCAGAACCTCATCTGTAAATGGGAATGGTGATTGCTTACCTCACAGGATTAGAAGGACCAAATGGCAATATCCTACAAGAGAAGTGGCTACTAATTCAGTCCACAAACACTGATTGTTTTTTATCTTTTCCTTTAAATTAATCAATTCTGAGTCCCAGTTTCTGCTCTAGATGCAGCAATCTGGAAATAACACTGCCCAGACCTTTACAACAACAAAAAAGCTGGAAAACCTGCAAGCTTAGAACTCCCACTGAAGCCAGCAGAGAGCTCAGGTTCAGCCAGCTAGCCTGAAATTTAAGAAGAGACAGGTGCCCACAGGAAGAGATGGGACGGGAAGACTGGCACACCTGGGGCTCCGCAGCTGCACAGCAGTAAGGATTCAGCTGGAATGCTTAGTGAACCGGTAGGGACGGAGTGTGGGTGGGCAAGAAAGTATGAAGTCCAAAGCAAGAGTTTGCACCCTTTCCAGGCTTTACCCCACAGGCCCCAGGTCAGGGGAGAGTACGAGAAAGCATCCCTCAAGATACAGGCCTGAGGGATGGGACAGCAGCCACCGCAGGAGGGACCTAAGACCTCACCCAGATGTCTCTCCCCCAACTCTCCTATGGATAAAAGCTTTGGTCTGTAGGGGAAAGGGCAACACCATTGCCATGAGGGCACCAGTGGAAACCCTTCGGACCTGGAGTAAGGGAAGAGAACGAACCTGTACCCTGGGAGAGGAGCAGGAATATGTTCCAGGCCTGGAACTACACACCAGCTCCACACCACAGCCGTCAACAGAATGGAGCAGAATCTACAGAACCAGATTCAACACAGACACTGAAACTACCTGAGAAGGAACTTAACCATGATAAGTATGTTAAAGGCTCTGATGGAAAAGATGGACAATATGCAAGATTAGAAAGGTCCCTTCATCAAAAACATAGGAACTATATGAAAGAATCTAATGGAAATGCTGGAAATGAAAACGCAGTAACAGGAGTAATGTTTTCAATGAGCTCATTAGTAGAGTTGATACAGCTGAGGAAAGAATTAGTTAAAGATAGTGCTATAGAAATTACCCAAACTGAAACACAAAGAGAAAAGACTGAGGGAAAAAAAGAACAGAACATCCAAAAGCTTTGGGACAATGTCAAAGATCCTAACATACATGTAATTAGAGTCCAAGAAATCAATGAAAAAAGAGAATAGGGTAGGGGAAATATTTGGAGAAACAACGGCTGAGAATTTTCCAATAATAATGACACTAAGCCACAGAAGCGAAAAGCTCAGTGAATACCAGATTAAATAACACCAGAAAATACACATACATATATAAGCATACCATAGTACAACTGCTGAAAATAAAAAAGAGAATATCTTGAAGGCAAACATAGAAGAAAAAACACATTATATCCAGAGGAACAAAGATAAGAATTACAGCAGATCTCTTGTCAGAAGCCATGCAAGTCAGAAGATTATAGAGTGACAGCTTTAAAACACAGAAAGAAAAAAAGAAACAACTCAGAAATTTATACTCAATGAAAATCACTTTCCAAAATAAAGGAAAGATAAAGCCTTTCTCAGACAAAAACAGAAAATTCATTGTCAGCAGACCCACAACACAAGAAATTTTAAAAGAAGTTATTCAGGCACAGGAACATGATGCAGAACTAAAACTTGAATTTGCATAAAGAAATGTAAGATGCTAGACGTGCTGGCTCACACCTGTAATCTCAACACTTTGGGAAGCTGAGGCAAGAGAATCAATTGAGGACAGGAGTTTGAGGCTGCAGTGAGCCATGATCACATCACTGCACTCCAGCCTAGGCAACAGAGCAAGACCTTGTCTCAAAAAAAAAAAAAAA
>NW_022437049.1:2575844-2647121 GCF_009761245.1 Sapajus apella | reverse complement strand
ACTGTAATCCCAGCACTTTGGGAGGCCAAGGCGGGTGGATCACGAGGTCAAGAGATCGAGACCATCCTGGTCATCATGGTGAAACCTCGTCTCTACTAAAACTACAAAAAATTAGCTGGGCATGGTGGCATGTGCCTGTAATCCCAGCTACTCAGGACGCTGAGGCAGGAGAATTGCCTGAACCCAGGAGGCGGAGGTTGCGGTGAGCCGAGATAGCGCCATTGCACTCCAGCCTGGGTAACAAGAGCGAAACTCCGTCTCAAAAAAAAAAAGAATAAAGGGCAGGTGTTGGGGGCCACATCGATTGAGACCTGGGCCTTGGAGTGAATGGCGACCTGTGGCTCTTCCATCGGAGAAGTTCCAGCAGGTGAATTCCAAAACACATGGAGAAGCCCAGTGCTTGTAAAGACAGTTTATGTAAAAAAGTACTGCCCCAGCCCTGCCCTAACTCCAGCCCCAGCTGACAAAATAAGCTTGGCTCACTTAAAAGATTCTCCTTAGGCTGGTCACAGTGGCCCACGCCTGTGATCCCAGCAGTTTGGCAGGCCATGGTGAGTGGATTACTTGAGCCCAGGAGTTTGAGACAAGCTTGGGCAATATGGTGAAGCCCCATCTCTGCAAAAAAATACACAGATTAGCTGGCCATGGTGGTGCTCACCTGTGGTACCAGCTACTTGGTAGGCTAAGGTGGGAAGAACACCTAAGCCTGGGAAGGTCGAGGCTGCAGTGAGCCATGACGGCACCACTGCACTGTAACCTGGGTGACAAAGTGAGACCTTGTCTTAAACAAAATTCTCATTAAAAATTTAAAATAATAAAAGCCAACTTCTGTTGTCAATATAAAATATCTCCTTAAAAACTTTAGTGTTTCTTTGTCCACTTTTCTTTGGGGTCTGCTGATGCGTTGGCCTGGCGTGGCTGGGTCCCATGCCTTCTTCCCCAGAGCTTACTTTCCTAAGACAGTCCTTAGAGTAACCTGGCCAGCCTAGGAGAAGCCCAAAGCAAGCGCTTGCCCCTTCACTGGAATCCATACAATAATTATTTAATGTCTCCTGAAAGATTTCAAACTCCTAACAGGCAGACCGTGGGCTACCCCACACTATCTCTGCAGCTTTATTCATTCATTTCTTTTTCACCAACGCTGTACTAGCAAAATTGGTGCTTGGGATCCAATTGGGCACCCATACGATCTCTGCCCTCATGGACCTGACAGTATAGGGGAAGATGCACATTAATCAAATAATCACACAAACACGTAATCAATAACTATGGTGGTAAGTCCTGTGAAGGAGACCAGCTCAGCGTGAGAGTGTGTATCAGGGAACTGGCTCTGGCCAGGCCTGTCTAAAGCAAACATCCCCTACCGTGGCCCTGCCATGTGTCTCTGGCCTGGATGGCCTTCTCTGCTTCTTTCCATCCATCCTAAGCCTATTTGTCCAAGTCAGGTCACTTCTTTTCCATAAATCCTGACAGTTTGGCCTTGGCGATCGCTTCCTCCTCTTTCTCCTTTTAGCAGGACCACTCCTTTGGATCTTAAGGACTGTGGGAACTTCCTGTCAAAATGGTGCCATGCATTCACTCTTTGATCACTAAGTGTTGACAGATAAATATTCTGAAAAGATAACCAAAAATACTTCTTCAGACTCAAAAACGAGATTAGCATCTTTGTGGACAAGCAGTAGGAGCACAGAGGGGTGAACGGGGCTAAAACTGCAGCCTGCTGGGCTTCAGGTCTGGAGGCAGGCAGTGGAAGCTGGGGAATGGAGGACTAAAGGAATGCTATTCAAGATAGTGGAAGGGACCAGAGACAGGCTCAGTGCCTGGAGGCAGGCAGTGAATTAGGGCTCCCTTCTTACCTGTGAAATCAGGCTGACCAACCTCTGCCAAGAGGCAGGAATTTCCAAAAGCTGCAGATGATAAGAGGCTGGAGAACAAGACATTGCTTTGTGACCAGAAGCGGAGACCAGCTACCCTTTGCCTCTGAATCCAGATCTACAGAACCCTCAAATCCCTACAGGCCAGGACACTCTCACCTGCCATTCAAGGATCCAGTTCTGTATTGGGGGCCTAGAGGGCTGAGTGGTGACAGTCACAAAACTGCTTGTTAAGGAAGAATGTGTACAGAGAAAAAAGAAAGACAGAACAAATGAAAAAGCAAGTACCCCAAGCCTCCGCAATTCAAATCAGCCTGTATATCAGAATTCCAAAACACATGGAGAAGCCCAGTGCTTACAGACAGTTCACAGATTTAACATTCGAAATACTAATTTGCTCCAGATGAAATTAATTTTATAGAACAGTCTGACAAAGACTCTTCAATCAACATGCTTAGGTCTTCAGTCAATATGCTTAGGATGTTAAGGATATAAATGAAGGCATAACTTATGCAATCTACATGTGGTATAAGCAAAGGGCGTGACCTGAAACAAAACTCAAGCTTTGTAGCCCCACCGTAAACTTTACTTGATTCCCACATAAACTGAATTCAACAACTTTATTTGGTCCCTTCTTACTTCCTGCCTCTCCAGGCTGCCTGGAATGCAGCCATGCCATGAACCAAGAGGATGGGGACACTCCCTAGAGATGGTGGAGAGCTTGGAGGTAGGAGCCCAAGACCCAGAGGGTTCCATGGGAAGGAGATGCCCCATCAGCCCTGGACTTTTTGGCTTGTCTTGAGGTTTTTAGTTATAACTGAACCTAATCCCAATTATATACACAGAGCCATGCTATCTTTTTATGTGCATGTATCTGTTTTCTTAGCTGGATTATATGGCTCTTGAGGGGGAAAGTGGTATCGTAGAACTTTTTGGTATCTGCTTAATATCTAGCTTTATAGTACTTGGTTTTCACAATGGCCCAGCCTAGGACCAAACTCTAGTGAGTGTATCTTACATGTTGGCTTTCCAACATGCCCTAGACCAGGGGTCAGGTAACTTTTTCTATAAAAGGCCAGATAATAAGTATTGTAGGTTTTGTGGGCCACACGGTTTCATCACAACCCTGCCATTGCAGCATGAAAACAAAATGAGTGTAGCTGTGTTCCAATAAAACTTCATTTGCAAAAAAGAGGCAGTCGGCCAGAATACGCCCACAGGCTGTAGTTTGCAGGGCGCTGCCATGTATCACTGCCTACCTATTCCAGAACCTTGAGGTCTCCTCTACAGGGGAATGGGAGTTTCTCCTTCCTTTGTCCAAGCCAGTTCTCTGGGTCTGCCATGCCATTCCACAGTCCCCACAGAGGTTTCACAGCTGAAAGAGGCTGCTGACAGACAAAACCCTGACTTGTCACAGCCCTAGGCCAAGTCTGTCCTTGCCAACATTTCCCTCTCTGTTCGGGGATGTCCAGCTATTTCTTGAAGGCCTCTTGGCTGCAGGCTTCCCAGCATGCCCTTCAGGTCCCAGCCAGGATGCTCACCAATTCCTGTGCTCTAGGACGTTGAGACCTCATTGTCCCTTCCACCACTGAAATGGACCTCTTAGGAGGAAAGGTAACTCAGCAACCTAATCACCCTAGGGATGATGCACCTGCCATACATCCATGCACTACTGATGCAATAGAATAAAGCCATGATGTGGAGCTTCAGGCCTTCCAGTGGCAGAAGAACTAGGTACGTGGTGACCTAGAGTGTCTATGCACAAGGCTGGTTAACCTAACCTATCACAGGAGATGGTCTTGGGGCTGGGCTGCCCTGCCCTGCCTCCAGGAACATAACAGAGACTCCCCTAAGGCTGGAACTCATTTAATGGTCCAGCTAGTAATAATTTGGCCCAGTGGGGCTCTTGGTCAGTTTCCTATAAGGACTCTTCCCAGAAGAGACCTTGACATTTTCTGTTTGTCTGGCCATGGGGCCACTAGCAAAGGTATATGTGCTACTGACCACGTGTCATAAAAACAGACTTGTTAGTTCTCTCAACTTTTGCATCCCTCAATGAACCCCTTAATCAGCTAGTAGCAGTTCTCCATCCCACACCCCTCCAGCCAATGCTCCAAAAGCCACATGGAACTTCTGCAGGAGGGATTTGGGACCCTGCCAGGTTACTGTGCATGAGTCTGCAGATACCACTACCTCCCAGCCAAGGTTCTTCCAGTTCTCTGCCCCTACACTCTTCCTCTCCCTGGTTTTTCCCTCACCTTACTGTCATCCAACTAATGGCCAACTAATTCTGACAAAGCTACTTCTTGTTTGATGTAATCACTGGGGAGAGGGTGGGGAGGAATATTTATTTCGCTAGAATATCAGGAATCATGGATCAGCTATGCAGAAAGTTTTGGGAAACCAAGTAGATTCAAATGACTCAGATGCGACTCATTTCTTCTCACTCCAGTTATGTTGGTTTTCTAAAGCACTGTAGCCCTGGAATGCACAAGCAATTTCTCTTTCTATTTTGATCTTTAAAGAGGTTGAAAAAGTCATCACTTTTATTTTTGATTTCAAGTATTTTTATTCTAGTTTCCATTAGAGTTTTATTTATTGCTGCTGGATAAAAACTTTAAAAATATGATTATGTTTTAATTTCTGTCTTCTAGGATTGGATCAATAGAGATACAATACTGGGCATATAATGAGAAAATGAATGAAGTGTATCATTCTATCATTGTGAATTCATCACAGTGAGACTGGGATAGGAGGAAGCTGAAGGGGAGCCATGAGTATCTGTTCATATTTGACTCTGGATCTCTGACCCAGCAAATACTTAGGAGTCCATTTTAATAACCTTTTTTTAAAAGTAGTTTTAGATGATAGAAAATTTGTAAAGATAATACAGGTTTTTCATATATCCTTTACCCAGCTTTCCCTAATGTTAACATTTTACATGACACAAACACTATTTCCAAAAGCAGAAAATCAACACTGATGCAATACTGTTAACTAAACTACAGATCTTAGTTGAATTTCACCAGCTTCCTCACTAATGTACTTTTTTATTTTTTGGTCTGGGATCCAACGCAGAATCCCACATGGATTTAGTCATCAGGCCTGCTTGGTCTCCTCTGGTCTGTAACAGTGTCTCAGTTTGGGATTTTATCTGATGTTTTCTTATGATTAGATTGAGATTACTCAATCTTGGCAATGCTCTCTCTCTCTCTCTGTGTCTTGTTGGCATCCATGATGTCAGTAGGTTTTATTAGTTGTCAGCCTTGACCACATGATTAAGGTGGTTTCTCCACTAGAAAGTTACTATTTTATGCTTTGTGAGTAATGAATATATTGTGGGGAGATACTTTGAAACCATGCAGATACCATGTTTCTCATGCTTTTGCCTACTGGTTTTGCATCCCTCTAGGGTTCTTGCTTATTAGCGTGATATTTGCCCAATGATAATTTTCTATTTTCCTCATTCCTCCTATATTTAGTAATTGGAATTCTGTAAGAAGTTGTCCCTTCTCTACCAATATTTCTTTATTTAATTATTTACTTATGACAGTATGAATGTTTATGTCATTCTACCTAGTAATCTATATTTATATAATCGAATCTTCTCATTTTTAATAGTATTACTTGACTTCTCCCATGTTTGGCATTGGGAGCTCTTCCAGGCTGGGGCCTGTGTCTCTTGTCATGCCCCATCTCTTTCTGAGCACTTCCTTACCTTCTGGCATAAGATATTCCTGGCTCATGTCATATTTTTCCCTGCCCTAACCCCGGAATCAACCATTTCACCAATGAATGCTCCTTCCTTTAATTGGAGAATGGTATTTAGGAACCAAGATCTGAGCAGTAGGCATACTCATTACTAAAGGAGTGCCATTTCTTCTAAGTGTCCTCAGCAGCAGACAGACACAGAAAATGCACACACACACACTCATGCCTCTATTAATTTCTGTATTCATCTATCTGTATCCACATTATGTTTATTAATTTCTTCAATTCTAGTGTAGACATAAAATAACTTCAGAACTGAAGAAAAATTTCCTGTGAGAAACAAATTTACTGACTAGAATACAATATTTACATACAATTATTTCTGTCTTTAGCCCTGTAGCCAGTGAAAATAGTAAAGTTGAACTTATTTAGTGTTTAAGGGTCATTCTAACATCTTTTTGTGTGTGTGAAATGCCTGTTCATGACTTTCCTTCATTTTTTATCAGGTTTTTGATGTTTTGCCCTTCAGTTTTTGAGAGTTCTTTATATTGCAGAAATATTAACTCATGGTTAGTGCTATATGTTGCAAATAAGTTCTCCAATGATGTCAGTTATCATTTGAATTTGTTTAGGGTGATTTTTTTTTTATTGTCATGAAGACTTGTTTTTTAAGACACGGTCTCACTCTGTTGTCCAGGCTGGAGTGCAGTGGTGTGATCATGACTCACTGAAGCCTCAACCTCCCAGGCTGAAAAGATCCTTCCATTTCAGCCTCCTGAGTAGCTTGGACCACAGGAGCATACCACCACACCTGGCTAATTTTACATTTCTTTTGTAGAAATGGAGGTCTCTTTACGTTATCCAGGCTGGTCTCAAACTCCTGGGCTCAAACGATCCTCCTACCTCAGCCTCCCACAGTGCTAAGATTACAGGCAGAGGTAACTGAGTTAACCTCTTACCTGGGTTAACAGAAATTCACCCAGTTGTTCTCCAGAATTTTAATGGTTTCATATTTTATATTTAGATTTCTAATCCATTTGAAGCTTATTCTTACATGTGGTGTCATGTGTGGTTCTAACTGTACCCTTTTCCAAGTGGAGATCCAGTTGTCCCAGCACCACTTATTTAAAAACCCAACTTTGCTTTGGAATTTGAGATGCTACCTCTATTATACACTAAATTTCCATATGAACTTAGGTCTATTGATTTTCTACTATCTATTATTTTCTACTAGTCTATATTTATATTCATGTACCAATGTCATGCTTTTAATTCAAAGAGGTTTATGGTATTTTTTAATGTCCAGTGAAGCCAGTGTCCTCCATACTTTTTATTTTTCAGTGTTTTCCATCCACTGTTGTAGGCCTGTTTTTCCATATGAATTTTAGTATCAACTTAACTGAACACTCTAAAAAAAGGCTTGCTGGTATTTTTATTGGTAATTGCATCGTATTTCTCCTATAACCTAGAGAGAACTAATCTCTTTACAACTTTGAGTCATCTTATTCAACAACTGGAGCTACCTTTCCCACTTCTTAAAGTCTACTTTTGTGTCTTTCAAGAATGTTTTTGAAGTCCTTTTTGTAGACTTTGATTGTTTCTAACCAGAATAAGCTTAACAAAGTTTATACCAAAGTATTTAATCTTTCTTATTGCAGTGATAAATGAAATTTTCTCTACTATTATTTCCATTAACTGGTTATTATTTGTATATGTAACAGATATTGGGTTTTATATGTTAATTTTATTTTTTATTTGTAATATTTATGGACACATAATAGTTGTACATATTTATGAGGTACAGGTATTATTTTGATACAAGCATATAATATGTAATGATTAAGTCATGGCAATTGGGTATCTATCACCTCAAACATTTATTTGTGTTGAAAATATTCCAAATCACAGGGCGCGGTGGCTCAAGCCTGTAATCCCAGCACTTTGGGAGGCCGAGGCGGGTGGATCACGAGGTCAAGAGATCGAGACCATCCTGGTCAACATGGTGAAACCCCGTCTCTACTAAAAATACAAAAAATTAGCTGGGCATGGTGGCACGTGCCTGTAATTCCAGCTACTCAGGACGCTGAGGCAGGAGAATTGCCTGAACCCAGGAGGCGGAGGTTGCGATGAGCCGAGATAGCGCCATTGCACTCCAGCCTGGGTAACGAGCGAAACTCTGTCTCAAAAAAAAAAAAAAAAGAAAAGAAAGAAAATATTCCAAATCTACTTCTCTAGTCATTTTGAAATATATAAAAAATTATTAACTCTAGCCACACTATGGTACTACCAAATACTAGATCTGATTCTTACTATATAATTGTATTTTTATACCCATTAATCAAGACTTCTTCCCTTCCCAACCATATGTTAATTTTATACCCTGCTACCTTACTGAATTTTTTGTTGTTTGAGTTAGTTTTTATCATTGATTTCTAAGGTTTTCCAAGTACAGTAGCTGTCATGGGCTGAACTGTGTTTTCTTAAATTTCATATGTTGAAGCCCTAAGCCTCAGTACCTCAGAATAAGACTGTATTTGGAGACAGAGCCATAGAGAAGTGAAGTTAAAATGAGGCCTTTGGAGTGAGCCCTAATCCAATCTGATGTGTGTCCTTATAATCAAAGGAAATTTGAACACACACAATAGGCAACAGGGACAGGCCTGCACAGAGGAAAGACCATGTAAGCGAGAAGAGAGCCATCTCCAAGTCAAAGAGAGAGGCCTCAGGAGTAACCAACCCTGCTGACACCTTCATCTTGGACTTCTGGCCTTCAGAACTTGAAGAAAATAAATTTCTATTGTTTAAGCCACCCAGTCTGTGGTATTCTGTTATGGCAACCTACCAAACAAATACACTAACCTATTGTCTGCAAATTGGGATAGCTTTTTTAAAAAACCCATTCTTATGTTACTGAGGCAGGGGTCCCCAATCCCCAGGCCTGTACCAGTACCGGTCTGTGGCCTGTTAGTAACTGGGCTGCACATCAAGAGGTGAGCAGCGGGAGAGTGAGCATTACCACCTGAGCTCTGCATCCTGTCGGATCAGCAGTGGTATTAGATGCTCATGGGAGCTCAAACCCTATTGTGAACTGCGCATGCAAAGGATCAGGGTTGTACTCTCCTAATGAGAATCTAATGCCCAGTGAAACCATCCCCCACTTCCTTCACCTAGGGGAAAAATAATCTTCCACAAAACCAGTCCCTGGTGCCAACAAAGGTTGGGGACTGCTATTCCAAGTGATTTCTCTCATTTAATTGTATTAGAACACTGGCATAATGTTGAATCACAGTGGAAATAGTCCTGATCTTTAAGGATGTACCTTTGGTGTTTTGCAGGGGTTATGATTACATGACCCACAGCTGAAGGAAAAAAATAAGTATAGCTAATATTTATTGAGCAATTGTAATTTCCTTCTCTGTCTTCACAGAGCATCCCAGCAAAAACCCACCTCATTTTATCCCAAATGAGGGAAAAGCAGCTACATGCCTGATTTGAGTTTTGGATGGTAATAGTCCCAGCCATTTTGAATTAGTCAAGATTGTCTTTGTACCCCATCACAAAACTGTGCCCTAGTTTTTCTTCTTACACAAATCCATAGGAGAGAGCTCACTAGGCAAAATCTCTGAGAACTCCAGATTTTTCCTTGGGAAAGTTTTATGGCATCGTCCAATAAAAATACAACATGAGCCACATGTATAATTTAAACTGTTTAAATTGTCACTTTAAGAACATTAACATTTTGGGAGGCCAAGGCAGGCAGATCACCTGAGGTCAGGAGTTTGAGACCAGCCTGCCCAACAGGACAAAACCCCATCTCTACTAAAAATACAAAAAATTAGCCAGGCCTGGTGGCGTGTGCCTGTGGTCCCAGCTACTTGGGAGACTGAGGCAGAAGAATCGCTTGAACCTGGGAGGCAAAGGTTGCAGTGAGTGGAGATCACGCCACTGCACTCCAGCCTGGGTGACAAGAGCAAAACTCCATATCAAAAAAAAAAAAAAAAAAAAAAAAAGAACATTAAAAGAAAGTGGGTTAAATTAATTTAACAATATATTTTATATAACCTAATCCATTTGTAACATTATCACTTACATGTGTAATTAAATTTTACATTTTTTTCACACAAAATCTTCAAAATCCACTGTATCTTTTACACACACAGCAGATCTCAATTTAGACTGCACACTTCATGTGCCCAATAGCCACGTGTGGCCGCTGGCTACTATGTTGGGTGGTGCAGGTTTAGGACAATTAGAATTCCTATTTCACCATGAAAAAATGAAATTATATTTATTGAATACCAAGGCACCATAGTCCTTTTAATACACACGATCTCATTTAATCTTCATTATAATGCTATAAAGTTGGCATGACTGTCCACATTTTACACATAAGCAAGCTGAAGCTCAGAGACATTAACTAGCTTCCCCAAGTTCACACAGTCATTTGACTTCAAAATTGATGCTATCTAACCACCTGGGAAAGAATAATTGAGACTACAGGAAGAGTAGGGAAAATACAGCCAGAAATCGCTCCATTCTCACAGGAAAGGGAAGAAACGGCAATTATAACTGACTAGGAGCACAGTTTCCTCTGCTGAGAAGGTTTCCAAAGACTTCTAGTCCCTCCTCAGTACTTGCTGTCTGCACGCACATTGCATACTTGACTATATCCTGAACTGCTCTCTCAATAAAAATGAGGTACCTCAATGAGATCTTCATTGTCTCAAAAGCAGGGATGTAAATTTCTATTTCTCTCCTTGTGTCTTCTACTCAGTAGAGATTGTGGGCATGATAGGTGCTCATGACTAATTGATAAAACAATAGGAAGCTTCTGCGTCTGACCCTGAATCTTATCCCATGGGCAATCTTTAGAAACAAAAGTGTATTTCCTATTTGCCTTTCTAAAGTTTTAGTCCTGTTGCTCCAGTTCCAGGCAGTCAGTCTTGGAATGGAGACAGCTTTCTTTGTTCCACATATGAGCAAGACTTCCTGGTGGGAACTGGTGAATTCATTATATCTTGTCCCCTGCACATGTATCTCTTCTTGGAGTTGTGAGCCAAAAGACCAGAATGTAAACATTCAGAACCTCCGCTGTTTCACAATTTTAACATTTTATCCAGAGTCAGCTTTGTCGGTATCAAAGTTTACAGGAACCAGAGTCCACAGCCTGTTGGTAAATGGGCAATCAGGAGAGCCCGTCAGTCACTTGGGAACAGCCAGGCATAAATTTTCTCCTGGCCACAGCCTCCACCATGGCTACAGCTGTGTCCAGCACACATAGTGGTGCTAAAACAAATATCTGCTGGAGAGAAGTTGGATGGATGGATGGATGGATGGATGGATGGGTGGATGCATGGAAGGATGGATGGATAGATGAATGGAAGGATGGATGGGTGGATAGATGGATACATTAATGATAGGCCAACAAATGAATGGAAGAATGAATGTAAGGATGGATGAATGGATGAATGGATGGGTGGGTGGGTGGGTGGGTGGATGGATGGATGGATGAATATACGCATGATTCCTGCTGCATGTGTCTGAAGTAGGAATCTGTAATCTGTCCATTTTTCCAACTCCTTTGGTAACTCTGATAATTGGCCAAGGATGGAGCAGCCCTCAGTCCTGTCCCCTGGCCCTGCAACTTCTGGACCCTTCACTTTGTGACTAGGAAGGGAATCAGAATCTCCCTTTTTACTGTGAGTTAACATTAGCTGAAAAACTATAGCTTGTTTACTGAGAGGAGTTTTCTAGATTCTCCCATTCAGAGATGATAAGCTGTCAACTCTCAGTTTAAGCTTGCTTGGTCTGAAACATTTAAAATTAGATGATTTTTATAAAATCTGGATTTCTGAATTTTCTTGGGAATAAAAAGAGAGAGAGAAAAAGAAGTCCTGGTAGAGTTGGGTCCTTATTCTTGCAAGGCACTACAATCAAGACCCAGAGAGAAGAAATCATTTGGATGGATTCAGGTTGCTAGCCAAGGACAGACAATCCAGATTCCCCAGTGCCCAGAGAACCAGGTTCCCATGTCTTTTCCTGCTGCATGTTAACTATCAAAGCAAGTCAAGAAGACAGATCCAAAATGTGTTCAAGGAAAATGAAGTAAGAAGTTAGCTGATTAAAGCATGGTTATCATCATCATCACAATCATCATCACCTTAAAAAATATAGAGCATGTATTATTTATAAAGTACCCTCCCAGGCAACAGAATAAGAGACACAACAAACGCCTGACAAGGATATTAAGGAGAAAAATCATTTAAGGGTTATTTCAGAACGTGTGATAATATGAAGTAATATGCTACCACACTTCCGAAAATATCACACATGCACTAAGCAAACAGATCATTTAGTAGAAAGAAAAGAACTTGATGTTTTCTCAAAATGGATAAAAATGTATCTTGGATATTATTTTGTTAGTTGATACGTAACAAAATAACAAAATAAACTTAATCAGCTCAAAACTGTTAGATCCAAAGGAAACAGAAGACCTAGGCCATTTTCAAGTCATAGGCAATCTCTAAACTTTATTTTACGCCAGAAACTTACCAGCCTTTCGTAATGCCCAACCAAATCTTTGTTGTGAATTGCATCCCACTTCCCCCCGCCCCCAGTTGTCCCTTTCCTGCTCTTCCCTCCTCCCTAATCCTCACTCCTGAATCAAACTCTTGATCCAGAAGGATCAGACAAACTCACTAATATGGTTAGGCTTTGTGCCCTACCTAAATTTCATCTTGAATTGTAATCCCCATAATCCCCACGTGTCAAGGGAGAGCCCAGGTGTAGGTAATTGAATAATGGGGGTGGTTTCCCACATGCTGTTCTCATGATAGTGAGTTCTCATGAGATCTGTTTGTTTTATGGGGGGCTCTTCCCTCTTCTCCTTCCTGCCATCTTGTGAGGAAGGTACTTGCTTCCTAAGGCCTCCCCTGCCATACTAAACTGTGAGTCAGTTAAACTTCTTTCCTTTATAAATTACCCAGTCTTGGGCAGTTCTTCGTAGCAGTATGAAAATGGACTAATACTCTCACTAATGTTGAAATGTATGTGACTTACACAAGCGTTCAGGGTCACAACTTCCAAAGGTGCTTAAGCTTTAATGGATTTAAGAACTGCATTTGTAAGTGAGCATTTCTAAAGTGTATCAAGGCTCACAGGACACCCACACTGGGGGGTATATTTTTTCCCTATGTCCCTGAAATCACTCCCACCCAACCCACATCCTTCTCTGCAGTCACCAGTCTCCCAGCAGGCGCTATACCAGCCAGGACCTGAGACAAACCCTGTCCCAGTGTCCTGCCCTAGGGGCCAACGGTCCCTGGTCAGAACTTTTAACTTGCTTCCCCCAGTGCCCAGGGATTTCGATTTCAATGGGACAGTCCTGGTCCACGTTGTTAAGTTTGACAACAAACCTTTGACTGACAGGATGGCTTTTGGCAGGAGCTGACGGGCCTTATCTCTGCCCACGGCTAAGTCAACTCATGGTAGCAAAACAGCAAAATAAGCAGATGCTGCCAGTGTCACCCAGTTTGCTGACACTTACTATTTTCAAAGCATTTCTCCATCAATTCCTCACTCCCACCAACAGCTCCTATGATAAGCATCATAAGCCCAAGTTTTCAGAGAAAAACACATGGTCCAGAAAGTTCACATGACCAGCCTTGATCACATAGCCCAGCCGCTGTGGACTCTGGCAGGGCATCTGAGTCAGCCTCAGGATCGCTGCTTTGCAGCCTGT
Source organism: Sapajus apella (assembly GCF_009761245.1). Classification (NCBI taxonomy): domain Eukaryota; kingdom Metazoa; phylum Chordata; class Mammalia; order Primates; family Cebidae; genus Sapajus; species Sapajus apella. Next base: position 2,633,795 of record NW_022437049.1, on the reverse strand, counting down.
CCACTCTGTGGGACAATTCCAAAGGATGGCCACACACATCTGGAAAGTCACAAGCAGGTCAGTAGCCCAAGAATTTGCCCAGCTGGTTCATGGAGGTCACCTCTACCTGGGAGGTGGTTGGTGAGTATCCACACAAAGGTACGCGCCTCAGAAATGGACAGTTGGAGGCCAAGCACAGTGGCTCATGCCTGTAATCCCAGCACTTTGGGAGGCCAAGGTGGGCAGAACACCTGAGGTCAGGTGTTCGAGACCAGCCTGACCAATATGGCCTCCCAAAGTGCTGAGATTACAGGCATGAGCCACTATACCCAGCCATCCTCCACTCACTTCTAAGTAAGCATTTATCAATAATTAGGCAGCAACTGCAGCAGCTGAGAACAGAAAGAGGAATTGTATTCTGGATAACTGAGGCTTCCCTCCACTGAGGGTCAGCCCAGCATCTGATACAGTGTCTAGGACTGCCTGGGGGGCAAATGAATGAATAAACCCTTTTAAAAATATGATTTTAATTCAACAATTTTTAAAATTTATTTTTAAATGTTTTACCTGTCATTGACTTGAAGCTCATAATTTAACAAATTTTAATATACCCTATCCTAAAGTGCAGTGATACTTCTCTGCAGATAGAACTTTATAGAAAGATGTGGGATTTTGCATGAGGAAATGCAACACCTGTTAGCTCTGTGACCCTGTGCATCCCTGCCTCTGCAAACCAGCGACAGGACGATGTGAATCTCATAGGCTGTGATGAGCAGGAAACGAGGCAGTGTGCAGAGAAACTCTTCATCAACTGTAAAGTACTATGTACATATTGTCATCCTATTGTTCTCTGGACAGGATCAACACAGAAAACAATCTTTTCCTAATAATTCAAGACCACTATTCCAAGCATCGGCCACCACAGTGTTCTTTAATTACAGCTGCAAAAGACATATGAACACCGTCCTGGGTAATAGCAGAAATGCCCTGACCTCCATACCACCCACCCCCAGAGATGCAATGCATCTATGGGTTGGGGCACCACCCAAGGATCTGTCCCCCTAAAACATCCCTGGGTGATTCCGATGTTCTATAGCAACTGCATTTATGCGTCAAACACTAGCTCTCCCCTTTCCCAAGTGAGGGACAGCATGGGTAACTGTTTATCCCCCTTCGCTCTGAATCTGTAGAATCATTGTATTTTCTGTTCCATTATCACCAAGTATCCTCTGCTTGGCCTTGGGACTGTTCACTGCTTGCCACATGAGCGGCTGCCTAACTGCTGCTTCTGCAGATGACCACAGCTGCTTTCACCCCTCGGTGCCCCACCCCTCTCCCACTCTCTTCTTCTCCATGTCCTGCAGCTTCTCCTTTGCCCCACAGATTCCGTAAAAGAAGACTGGCCTTTGGCAGATCTCACCAACACAGCCTGAGATCCCAGTGCCCTGGGCTTCTATCTGCTGAGCAACCCCACCCAGAACTGGGCCAGTCTGGTTCAATAGTATCTCCTTCTAGTACCTGGGGAGGCGAGGGGTTGTTTGTTGGACTGGTTGGTTTTCTTCTGGAAGGCTTTGACGCAAACAGTTCATGTGACTCAATGCCTGACAGACCAAGAGGAAAGAACAAATTGGCATTTGTAGGGGGTTATCGAGGGGGAATTCTTAGAGAAGGGGGAATCAGAGTAGGGTTTCCACAGGCATTGCTGGAGCGTTTGGCTAATAAAGCTGGCCCCGCTTCTCCAGGAAAAATGCAAAACGACTTGCAGTTGATGTTGCAAACACTTCACTAATTCATGCTAAGAGCAGCAGGGAGAGCACACTTGCAAATCCACATTTCATTTCTTCCATAACATCTATCTTCAACCTTTTGAGTTTTTGCAGACACTAATAGCCCAAAGGGAACTGAGGCTCATTGTTAAAGGCAACGCCGGCCCCAGAGAGCAAATGAACAAAGGATTCTGAGACCAGATGGAAGGTTTCCTGGATGCTCTCTTGCCTGCTCCATGTCTTTCTGTCCCCTCTCAGCACTGCAGTCCACGTTGCTGATGGCTTCACTGTGATCTTCTCACAGCAAGACTGACTTGGAATACTTAGGTCCTGCAGATTAGGTCAGGTATGGATTCGTAGAACATGTGAACAGATAGTCTCTCTGTTTTCGTACAGATTAGTTTGCTAGGGTTGCCTCAACAGAGAACCACAAAGTGGGGGGCTTAAACAGCAGAAATTGGTTGTCTCACAGTTCTGGATGCCAGAAGTTCAAAACCAAGGTGTTGGCAGGGTTGTTTCCTTCTGCAACTGTGAGAGAATCTGCTCTGGGCCTCTCTCCTGGCTTCCAGTGGTCTGGCAATTTTTGGTGTTCCTTGGCTTGTGGAAGGATCATTCCCATCTTTGCCTTCATCTTCACATGCCTTCTCCCTATATATGGGTCTGTGTCCAAATTTCCCGTTTTTGAAGGACATGAGTTGTACAGGATGAAAGGCCCACCATACTGCACTATGACCTCATCCTAACATAATCACTTAATGTCTGCAAGGATCTCCAAACACGGTCACATTTTGAGGTGCCAAGAGTTAGGACTTCCATATATGAATTTTGGGAGGACAAAATTCAATCCATAACACTATGTAACTGACCTGGTCCTCTTTATGGACTCCCACTTGCTGAATAGTGTGTGGTGGGGAGGGGCAGGGAGGTACAAGGTATAGCCAGTGTGATGGTTAATTTTATGTGTTAACTTGGATGGACCATGGGGTGCCCAGATTAAGCATTATTCTGGGTGTGCCAGTGAGAGTGATTCCAGGTGAGGTTGGCATTGAATCAGTGGACTCAGTAGATTGTCCTCCCAATGTGGTTGAGTATATCATTCAATCCACTGAGGTCTGAATAGAACAAACAGTAGAGGGGGAATTTTCCCTTTTATTCCTGCCTCCTGGTTGAGCCAGGACATCATCTCATCCTCTCATGCCTTCAGTCTGGAATTTACATTAATTTCTATGGCTCTCAGGAAATTAATGTAAATTCCAGACTGAGGGCAAACTCATCCTGAATTACACCTCTGGCTTTTCTGGGTATCCAGCTTGCAGATGGCATGTCCAGTGTGGGACTTTTTAAGCCTCTATAGTTGTGTAAGCCAGTTCTTCACTATATATAATAAATATTTCTAGATCTAGATACCCCCTCCCCCTACACACACACAGTTAGTTGCTCCTCAACTTAGGGTAGGGTTATATCCCAATAAATCCATAGTCAAGTTGAAAAATCATAAATCTAACCATTGTAAATCAGAGATTGTCTGTATAGGTCTTTTATTGGTTCTGCTTCTTTGGAAAACTCTAATACGCCCAGTCCAACAAAATAATTTCAACAAGCTTTCCAGAAAATGTTTACCTCTCTAAGAAAAAGCAAATGATCGTATCTCAGACCCCTCCCCTTCCTCTCCCACATTCCTCTCTAAGATGACTGAGGGTTCATGGCAGACGAGGTGGCTTAATAAGCCTTGGCTTCCAGAAGAGTTGATTCTTCCAGCATGCTGCCCTAAGCCAGCCTGCCTTCAAGGCAATGTCCCTCCTCTTCTGGTTGCTGCTTGTCCTGCTGTTGTTGGAAGCTTAGGTCAATAGCTGCTGGAGTCAAGACCCATCTCCTGGGCATCCAGGCCCAGGCTGTCCACTCTAGCCTTGCCCTCTCAGATTACTCTTCCTGGAGCTAAGGTCAGGCTGCAGCAGGCATGTGGTCCTTGACCCAGGTGGTCTACCCAGCTGCCCAAAGCTACAGGAATACGTGGTCACCCCATTCTCCACATGAACTGGTTTTCAAAAATCACCTCTTTTATTTTTAAAGGGCACTGAAAACCTTTGTAATCAGGGCCCTGGCCTGCCATAGTCTAGCAGGTGCTACATCAGTCCCTGGAGGTTACCAAGGGCTGGAAATGGCCTGTGCTTTGTTAGGGGGAACTGAAGTGATCTGTGTCTTCTAGTTTCCTTTTTCTTTCAGTTTTGAGATGCCTTTTGCCGTCTGCCACCTCCTTTTAACTTCCTCGACAGGCTCCAAGTTCCAAACCAAACTGAACTAAGAGAAAAGATAGACATCCCTCCTTATTGCTCTTGTGATTGGGCCAGAGGCCACTGTCAGTTGCCCTGGGGACAGCCAGTGAAGCGAAAGGGAGGCCAGATGGTTTCTGGTCCTCAGGGTTCCTTCCTCACTTGCATCTGCTGTGAAGGCCTAACACGTGCAGAACCAAGGATCTTACAGTATCAATGAGAAAACCAAAACATCACGTGTGCATGTGCCCTGAGGCACTAATGCAGCCCTTGTTCAACTTCCAAGGAAGATTAAGACATTAATTAATTACTCAAGCATCAAACAATATGAATGAAAACAGAAGCAGGAAGGAAGGAGATGTGTTCACTCACTCTCATCTTTCTCAAGTGGCTTTTTTTCTCATCTCACTGCCAGCCCAGCAAACTATTTCCTCAATTGAACTTTCACAGGACCAGATCCCATGGCTACCTCTCATTCTTCTTTTTCCATGAATTCTGTGCAGTAGGGAGCACTCTTTTATTATTATTTTTTTTTTTTGAGACGGAGTTTCGCTCTTGTTACCCAGGCTGGAGTGCAATGGCGCTATCTCGGCTCACCGCAACTTCCGCCTCCTGGGTTCAGGCAATTCTCCTGCCTCAGACTCCTGAGTAGCTGAGATTACAGGCACGCACCACCATGCCCAGCTAATTTTTTGTATTTTTGGTAGAGACGGGGTTTCACCATGTTGACCAGGATGGTCTCGATCTCTTGACCTTGTGATCCACCCGCCTCGGCCTCCCAAAGTGCTGGGATTACAGGCGTGAGCCACCGCGCCCGGCCGAGAGCACTCTTGATCACAACCACACCAGCTAATGTTTATCCTATGCTTATGATGCCAGGCAGCCTTCTAAGGTCTTTACACTTTTTATCATAATTCATCATTTTAAAAAACCCTATGAGAGAGGCACTATTCTCAGCCATAATTTATAAAGAAGGAAATGGAAGCATAGAGAGGCTGTGTAACTTGCCCAAGGACACACAGGATGTGGTGGAGCCAAGAACTGCTCTTGGGCTTTCGTTTCCAGAGCTCATGTTCTCCCTGGCCAGCTTCTAGCAAGAGGGAAAGGTGTTTAGGTCTTTGATGCAGACTCTGGAAGACAAGTTGGTGGGGGTGGGAGTGGGATAGCAGAATTTCCACGTGCACAAGGATGAGCTGTTTTTCTTTCTTAAACAGGGTCTTACTCTGTCACCCAGGCTGCTGGAGTGCAGTGGTGTGATCACACGGTAGCCTCCATCTCCCAGGATTAAGCAATCCTTCCCCGCCAGCCTCCCAAGTAGCTGGGACTTCAGGTGTGTGCCATGATGCCCAGCTAATTTTTTTTTTGAGACAGAGTCTCACTCTGTCACCCAGGCTGGAGTGCAATGGCATGGTCCCAGCTCACTGCAACCTTTGCCTCCAGGGTTCAAGCGATTCTCCCACCTCAGCTTCCTGAGTAGCTGGGACCACAGGCACATGCCACCACACCCGACTAATTTTTGTATTTTTAGTAGAGATGGGTTTTCACTATGTTGGCCAGGCTGGTCTTGACCTCCTGACCTCATGATCTGCCCACCTCGGCCTCCCAAGGTGCTGGAATTACAGGCATGAGATGAGTCCCCATGCCAGACCTTTTTTAATTTTTGTTTTTTAGTAGAGATGAGGTCTCACTATGTTGCCCAGGCTGGTTCCGAATTCCTGAGTTCAAGCCATGCTCTTGCCTCAGCCTCTCAAAGTGTTGGGATTACAGGCGTGAGCCACCATACCTGGCTCTAAGTCTTTTCTTAAAGAGGTTCTCGGTGGGTCTTGGCTCACATCATGGTGGGATGAAATTATATTGTCACATGACCCTGTCCTCCCTCTGATTAAAAAAAAGATACCTCATGCCATGGCCCTGGACATCCTTTCCCTGTCTGTATATACAATTCACTGAGACTTGTTAGAGTTTCATTTGTCTAGCATGGAGTTGGTGCTTTGGAAGCCACTACAGGCAATGTCATGCCCTCTCGCCTGAGATACATGCTATCTGAAGTCCTAACACACATGACACCTGACCCAGGATGTCGGCATCCCTTGCTTGGGTCAGGTGCCTCCTAGTCTCACCATGTCACCATGTTGCCGTGGGGATAACCCCTGGGATGGGAAGGAGGTGACGCAAAAATTTACTGTAAAGGACCTAGAAATTCATATGTAGACCCAGTTCTACTCTTGAATGTACAAATCCTTGAGCTATATCGCTGACAGATTGAATAGTGTGTTCACACATATATTTTATTTTTGGACTTAAAAATTATTTTTAATTGTGGTAAAATACATAAAACATGAAATTTATCATTTTTGTCTGTTTGCTTTTTGTTGTTGCTGTTGTTTTGAGATAGAGTTTTGCTTTTGTCGCCCAGGCTAGAGCTCAATGGCATGATCTTGGCTCACTGCAACCTCTGGCTCCCCTGGTTCAGGCTACTCTCCTGTCTCATCCTCCCGAATAGCTGGGATTACAGGCGCCCACCACCACACCCGGCTAATTTTTGTATTTTTAGTAGAGATGGGGTTTCACCCATGCTAGCAAGGCTGGTCTCAAACTCCGAACCTCAGGTGATCTGCCCACCTCAGCCTCCCAAAGTGCTGGGATTACAGGCATAAGCCACTGCACCTGGCCCCAAAATTGACCATCTTGGCCATTCTTAATTTTCTAGTTCAGTGGCATTAAGCACATTCACGTTGTTGCACAGCCATCGCCATCACTAACCTCCAGAACTCTTTCCATCTTGCAAAACTGAAACTCTGTCCCCATTAAACACTAACTTCCATTTCCCTTTCCTCCCAGGTTACTGCCCTTCTACTTCCTGTCTCCACGAATCTGACTTCTCTAGGGACCTCATTTAAGTGGAATTATACAGTGTTTGTCTTGCTGTGTCTGGCTTATTTCCCTTAGCATGATGATGTCCTCAAGAGCCATTCTTGGTGCATTATGGCACACATGTACTTCAAATGTTTGTAGAGATTATGCTCAAAAGTCAAATTCATTTAAAAGCATTGGTGACTTTTTGGTGATAACTAAATTTACATGGTGTTTTTACTCTTTCCTAGAAAAGTTAGGCTAGTTAGGCTCTATCCTAAGCACTCTACATGAATTAACTGATGTGATCTTCACAATAGCTTGGGAGAAGAGTATAATTATTATTACCCCTATTTTACTGATCATGCAACTGAGAAGCAGAGAAGCCAAGCAACTTGCCTAAGGCCACACAGCTAGTAAGTGGGAAACACAGAATCTGATCACAGTGCGTGGGCTCTGAACCACTGTACTACACAAGCAGCTCTTTGCTGGTCCACATTTCCTCAGCCAGTGGATACCATGAACATAATGATTCCAACATCACATGGATGGGAAGAGGCCTGCAAACCCAAAAAGTTCCAAAACCTTAGCTCTATGGTAAATGCCACTTTTTTTTTTTTTTGGAGACAGTGTCTCGCTCTGTCGCCCAGGCTGGAGTGCAGTGGCAATCTTGGCTCACAACAACCTCCACTTCTTAGGTCCAAGCGATTCTCCTGCCTCAGTCTCCTGAGCAGCAGGGATTACCCGTCGCACACCACCATGCCCAGCTGATTTTAGTATTTTTATTTTTATTTTTTGAGACGGAGTTTCACTCTTGTTGCCCAGGCTGGAGTGCAATTGCATGATCTCAGCTAACCACAACCTCTGCCTCCTGGGTTCAACTGATTCTCCTGCCTCAGCCTCCCGAGTAGCTGAGATTATAGGCACCTGCCACCGCGCCTGGCTAATTTTGTATTTTTAGTAGAGACGAGGTTTCTCCATGTTGGTGAATGGCTGGTCTTTAACTCCTGACCTCAGGTGATACACTTGCCTGGGCCTCCCAAAGTGCTGGAATTACAGGCGTGGGCCGCCACACCCGGCCTGATTTTTGTACTTTTAGTAGAGACAGGGTTTCACCTACACCATGTTGTCCAGGGTGGACTCTAACTCCTGACTTCAAGTGATCTGTTTGCCTTGGCCTCCCAAAGTGCTGGGATTACAGGTGTGAGCCACCACACCTGGACCACACTTTTTCTTAAACCTTTTATTTTGGAATTATATTCAATTTACAGACAGTTTCTGCATACTCATTTAGTTTTAGCTTTTCCCAGTGTTATCGTCTTTCATTGATACATTTGTCAAAACTAAGAAACCAACACTGGTACATTGCCATTAACTGAACTCTAGATTTTATCTGCAGTTTACCTGTTTTCCTATGAATGTTGTTTTCTGTGCTCCAGGACCCAGTCCAGGGTTCCACATGGTACTGAGCCACACCTTCTTGGTCTCTCCTGGTCTGTGACGTTTCTCACACTTTTCCTTGTTTTTCATGACCTTGAAAAACAAGTTTTAAGAAGCCCTGGTCAGGCGTTTTGTGGAATGTCCCTCAGTTTGGGATTAATATTTTTTCTTGATTAGACTGGGGTTACAGGTTTTTTTGAAAGAATATCATAAAGGTGAAATGCCCTCTTGTCATTTTATATCTGGGGTACGTAATATCCACATTACCAGTGGTGTCAACCTCAACCATTTGGCTAAGGTGCTGTTTGCCAGGTTCTGCACCATGTGAAGCTCCTAGTTTTCTCTATCCATACTCTGTCCTTTGGAAGCAAGTCACTGAGTCTAACCCACTAACCCGGTAGGGACACAAGTAAATGAAAGTCTTCCTCTGGGAGATGGGAGTATCACACGTTATTTGGAATTCTTCTGTAAGGAAGAACTGTCTCCTTAAATACATGCATGAATTCATGTATTTGAAAATTTATTTAGATCAATGTGGGGTCGTGTGTAGATGCCACTTCTATTATAACAGTTGGTTTTGCTTTCTCTCTAGAGAGCCCTTGGTGCAGCTTTAGCCGCTCTGACCTGGGTCAGGTCGTGTCCTCCTTGTTGCCCGCCCAGCACCCCCATTCCTCTCCACACTTCCACTTGCACTGCTTGCTAAGCCCAGAGTATCTTGCACATGATTGTCCTCCATCCAAGTCCTGCTTGTTTTTAATGACCAGCTCAAGATGCACCCCTTTAATGACGTATTCTCAAAGCTTCTCTCTCTCTCTTAAAACAAAACAAAACAAAACAAACAACTTCTACACCAACTGACTGCATCACCCAACCTGGCAGTTATGTTGCTTACTGCCACTTGACTACTTCTTATAGCCCTCCCCTCCCCTCTCCTCTCCTCCTTTCCTTTCCTTCCCGCTGCCTCCCTCCCTCCCTTGTTCCCTCTCTTATAATTCTACTAACTCCTTAAGGAAAGAGAATATTCTCTTTTCTTTCTCTTTGATCCCTCCAAATAGTTGGTATTCAACAATTCAATTATTTGAACTGAACAGCAACTGAGGATCAAATCTACACATACCAGAACAAATCTAGATAGTACTGTATGCCTTCTTTAAACCATGCTATTTCCCAGGAACAAAAGGCCAATTTTATTTTATGACTAGTATGTAATTTTCCTGTAATTAAGTACACCTCCCTTAAAGACTGTGGCCTTTCCCGGACCAAATATCAGGTCTGTTCTTATTGATGAATTATATCTAACCTTTTTATTTTCTTCTGCAGATTCCATTAGCCAATTTGACCACTGTTCATAATCAAGGGATTAGCTGACTAATTACAGACTGTGCTAATATTGAAAAAGCAGGTAGGGGACCCTTACCCTAGGAGATGCAGGAAGCAGAATTGCTTCCCTAGTGCTCCGTATGAAAAAGCCTTCAGAGTGCAATGTTACAGGATTACAAATGCTGGTTTCAGGAGGGAAGCAATGGGAGATGAGCAGGAGGGGTGTACAGCACTCGACACAGCGTGTTGCTACAACATGCCCGGTCCTCCGGTAACCCTCTGATTTTTGAAGTACAATCCCTCCCTATTTATGCCTGACCTATGCAGAAGGTAGACCTGCAACCCACACCAGCTTTGAGAGCAAGATGGTTTCCAAGTGGCCAGACCAAGCCTGTTTGGTGTGCTTTGGTGGAGGAGGTTGGTGGAAAAGTCTTCCCCAGGAGCTCCCACCCAGTAAGAGACACTGACTGTGAGGTCACCTGGAAGCCCATCAGAGGCTACTCTCCTGCCTCCTCTCCAAGCCTTCCACAGCCACAGAGTCCTTCCAAGAACCAGGAGTCTCCGCTTCTCACTTGTAGTTTGTGATGATTAATTTTATGTGGCAGTTTGGCTGGGCTCATTCCAAATACCTTGGAAAACTTATTCCAAATAACTTGATGTCACATGGCCAAGTTACTTCATTAAAACTGTACCTTTCAAGCTCTCAAAAGGGACAGAAACTTTACAGACAACGAAATGAGTAAATACAGGGTGTTTTGTTGCTACTGTGGTTGTTTTACCATCTTCAGTCAAGAGGAAAGAACATGAACTTGGAAATGCAGGAGGCCACAATCCCTAGATACTTTGTCAAATGTCATTCTGGATATTTTCATGAAGGGGTTATTTGAATGAGATTAATATTTACATTAGTGGACTCTGAGTAAAGCAGACGACCCTCCATCATGTGCAAGGGCTTCATCTTCTCAGCTGAAGGCCTCAGAGAAGACAGACTGACCTTCGCTGAGCAAGAAGGAATTCTGCCAGCAGACTGCCTCTCACCACACTTCATTTGCGTGAGCCAATTCCTTAAAATAAATCTGTGTGTGTGTGTGTGTGTGTGTGTGTGTGTGTGTGTCTGGCTGTCTGTCTCTATACATAAATATACAGATATATAACTCTAATTAGTGTATAGTTAACTCCTGTTTTCATGGAAGGCTCCCAGAGTATTGCTCTGGTGGCTTTTCTAAAATATCAGCTGAACTCATAAGCCCCCAAAGACCCATGTTTTAATCAGAGGCCTCTGATTCATGGCTTTAATTCAAAAGCACTGCTCTTGTTCCATATGAAGTTTCACTCACCCCAAATCCTAGTATTTCATATACTTTTTTTGTAGACTTCAGGCCTCTGATGATTACAAAAAGTAGAATCTCCTTCATTCTTAGATCTCAAGTCAAGCCTAGGTTAGTTGTAGAAAGTGCAAGAGGGAACACATTCTACAGATCTCCCCTTGGATCTTCAAGCCTCTGAGTTCCCAGCTATACCATGTTCCCACCTCCCAAGGAGGCAGACGGTGTCATTCTGATTCTAGATTAGGAGATGCAGCTGATATATTCAAGGATATGGCATCTCTGGAGTAGGATAAGCGTGAGAACATACGCTTTGGTTTCCAGCCTTGAGCATCAAACAATGCCATCCTCAGCTTCCCTAAGTCTGATTTCAGCGTATATTTCAGTTTATTTCCACAATCTCTCATATTTATCTAATCGGCTATTCCTGGGAGGTGCAAGTCCCCAGATGCCAAAGCATCAGAAATAAAGAAAAGATGTGGTTAATACAGGAGGCTTCTGCCACAGCATCTCAACAAAAATCCTCCCAAGTAAAGAACATGAGGGCTACACCATGAAGTAGAAAGTTTCAGAAACATCACTCCACCTTTAAACAGATATACTTTTTTTCTGAAATATGCACCTCTTTTGATGCCCTGATGGTTTGATATCAGTCAATTAGATTACTTGGTTGACACTGCCTTGGCTCCAGGAAAAAAAAAAAAAAAAAAGCTTTGGATCAGGAGTAATGCTTCAGAAGAAGGTAGAAAGAGCGCTGGACAAGAAGCTCAGTGGGATCTACTCCTTCTTCCCTCACTCGCTGGGTGTGTGACCTTGGGCAAGTCACTTTCCCTCCCTTCAAGGGAGAATTGTTACACTTACACCACTGTAAGGTTGGCCAAATGATCTCCAGGTCTGTCTTAGTCTATTGGGGCTGCACTAACAAAAATTCCATAGACTGGGTGGCTTGTGAACAACAGAAATTTATTTCTCACAGTTCCGAGGGTAGGAAGTCCAAGATCAAGGCACAGGCAGACTCCGTGTCTTGAGAGGGTCCACTTCCTGGTTCACAGACACTACCTTTTTGCTGCATCCTCACATACAGAGGTGGAAGGGGCAAATAAACTCTCTGGAGCCTCTTTTATAGGGGCGCTAATCCCATCTGTGAGGCCCCACTGTCTTGACTAATCACCTCCCAAGAGTTCCACTCTAAAATACCCTGGCATTGGGGACTAGGGTTCAATATATGAATTTTGAGGGAACATCAACATTCAGTCTATAGCAAGGCTTGATTCAGTTCTGGCCTCCTGTGACCACTACCCCTGTGAAACTGGTACAGCCTAGTTACACAGGACTTTCTTCTATGGCATGGCCACATTGCTGATGACTTTAACTCACTCTACAGCTATCACATCTTCATAAAGCTCTTTAGTAAGCCAAAGTTGTCTAATTTTGCCAAATGCAATCCATAGGTTTAGTTTAATAAAACAAAGGTGTTAACATGTTTTGGAGCTCTTCACTTTCCTTTGAGGCAATATTTTCTAAAATAATATGTCTTAAAATTATATTTACATTTGGAATTCTCTATTTTAGGAAGTTTTTTAAAAAATTCATTAATACTTGCTAGTAGCATAGAAGGACATGAAGTTTTGAGAAGGAATCCACAGAAATTGATTAATGCTCAGGTCACTGATTGAGTAGTCTGTTGGAAGGGGAGACATCTTCTCACAGAAGAGAGGGCATCACTTCTATTCTTATTAATAACATTTGAGGTTAGAGGATACTTTGTCATATACAGAACACCACCACTTACCTGTGTCATTTAATCACCATGATAACACCATGAGGGAGACTTTGTTACCTCTAGTTTACAAATGAGGAGACTGAGGCTCATGAAGTTTAAAAGACTTCTCCAGATTGCTTAAGAAGATTGCTGGATGGGTGTGGTGGTTCATGCCTATAATTCCAGCACTTTGGGAGGCTGAGGCAGGCTGATCACCTGAGGTCAGGAGTTCAAGGCCAGCTTGGCCAACATGGCAAAACCCCGCCTCTACTAAAAATACAAAAAATTAGCCAGCCATGGTAGCAGGAGTCTATAATCCCAGCTACTTGGGAGGGTGAGGCAGGAGAATCGCCTGAACCTGGGAGGTGGAGGTTGCAGTGAGCTGAGATCATGCCATTGCACTCCAACCTGGGCAAGAGTGAGACTCCATCTCAAAAAAAAAAGAAGATTGCTTTGGGTTCTAGAAGAGTGGAAGAAAAGTCAGACTCCAAATCCCTTGGTTATTTGATAAATACTAGCTGATAACGGTGAGGCAGTAGAGATCATAACGCAACCTGTCTACTCTTCAAATTATGAAAAATGGTGAATTGAAAAAGTTAGACGAAAATCAAATCCTTTTAAATGTGCACCTAGGGAATTTGCTTTGAAAAACCTTGCGGTGACTCATTTCTTACTAGTAAAGATTAAAATTTTGAGGTGCATATTTATCCCTTTATTCATCTACTTTTAAAATCCAGATTGTTCCATGCTTACATGACCCAAGTGCACAGCCCATTATTAACATCAAGAAGAGAAACGCCTGGGTTGTTGAAGCAAAAGCAGTGCTGTGAATCACAATGCGACTTGAACAAATACTCACTCCACTTTTCTAGACTACACCTGTCTTTATTCAGACTTGACAACGGATAAATACTTTAAGTTAGATTTGGACTCACACTTGGAGAGTGATCAGTCTTTCTGACCCATTTCTTAAGGCAACGTGGGAAGAAAGAAGGAAAGGAAAGAAGGTCCTGGTCCTTTGCATCCAGGACCTCGTGACCTGCGCTGGTTGACAGTGTTTGAATGGAGTTACTCTTTCTTATCCCCCTCCCTATTCTTTTGTTTAAACCACAAATGGTCAGAAAACGTTGGGATGCATTGGCCTCCCTTCCCTTCTCTCCACTCCTAATTCAGTCTAAATGAAGCTTCAGATTCTGTTAGGAAGGGGAACAGATTTCCTTGGTGAAGAGCCAAGTTCTTAATGAGAGACTCTGAGAATTCAGTCTGTTCACGTTTCCTGAAGACTCCGGGGTTGAGCGCAGCTTCGGCTGCAGAGCACAATAGGTTCATCCCACATCCCGGCAGTCATGTAAATACTAGCTGCTCCCCAGCAGTGACCTTGGATGAGAAGCAGCTGGCTTCCCTGGCTCTGCCCAAGATAACAAGGACCAGAACACCAGCAAGGAAGGGAGATGAAGAAAGATAGCATAGGACCAAGGTTACCCAGAAAGAGGGGTCCTACCACCTGCCCCTCACCTGGAATGTACCTAGTGACCTTCCCCCTCCTCCCTCCCCCACCCACCCCTGCCACTTGCACACAGCTCGGGGGGCCCAGAGGGAGAATGGGATGGAACAGCTGCCTGCCTGGAGAGTTATTCAGACTTCCAGGGAAAAAGCAAAAGTCCCTGAAGTTTCCAGTATGGGAGAGAAGGGACAGGCTTTGCGGAGGGGGAAGGGGAGTTAAAAAAAAAAAGTCAGGGAGGGGGGGAATTGTTGGGTGTGGTGGCTCACATCTGTAGTCTCAGCACTTTGGGAGGCTGAGGCAGGAGGGTCGCTTGAGCTCAGGAGTTCAAGAACAGGCTGGGCAACATAGCGAGACCCTGTGTCCAAAAAAAGAAGAAAGAAAAGAAAAAAGAAAAGAAAAGAAAAGAAAGGAGGGAGGGAGGAAGGGAGGGGGCGGGGGAGAAAAAGAAAAGAGTTTAAAAATAGAAGGGTTACAAAAAAAAGCTCAGTGAAAAGGACCAGAGAGATTCTTTACATGGTGACCAGAAGGAGCTTGGTGTTCATCTACAACACCTTTCCTCTCAGAGCATAGACTAACCCATGTTAGGGCAAGAAGGGAAACAGAACTCAGGCTGGAGAGTCTGGTAAAAAGCTGGGGACCTCTCCTGAGTAAAGTACATGTGCATTTGCACACATGCACATCACGCACGCATATATGTTCACGTAATTCAGGGCTTTCACAGATGCCTCAAAGCTACTCTTTAAGATCCCCAAGACCTACAGCTCCCTAGCTTAAGAACTCTGCTTCCAGTCTAGCACTTTCTCAACCGAGGGCAATTTTGCCTCTCCCCATTTCCCATCCAAGGGGACATTTGGCATTGTCTGGAGACATTTTTTGGTTGTCCCAACAGAGAAGGACAGGGCACAAGTGCGTAGAGGTCACAGGTGCCACTAATCATTTTATCACGCACAGGACAGGCCCCTGTAGCACAATTATTGGCCCAAAATGTCAACGATGCAGACATTAAGAACACTGCTTCTCTCCCAACACATCATCGGATCACAGAAATCTCAATAATCTGCCCAAGATCACAGGTATGGTTATTCACAAGAGCAGGACTCCTACTTTCGATAAGAAATGATGATTGCTTATTTATTGAGAACTTACTATGTTCTGGGCACTATTCCAAGTACTTCATGAGTGGATTCTTTTAATTATCACAATTATCCTCTGAGATGAATGTAGTTATCCCCATTTCACAGATAAGAGAATTGAGGCAAAGAGAAGCGAAGTCTCCCACCCAATGCCATACGGTCACAGTGACAAGGCAGAGTGTGAACCCAGGCAGATGGGCTTGAGGATTCATCCAGCCAGCAACACTTACAGGTTCCTGCCATGATCCTAGTAACCACCTAGATTCCAAAAGGGCCAGCACAAACACAGTGTCCTCCTGGCTTTGTGATCTTAGTCCTCTAAAGCCCTTTTTTCTCATCCAGACCCCAGCTTTAGCGTCTTAGTGTTTTAGGCTTGGCGGTTTTCCTTCTTCTTCTGAGGATCTATTTTTCCATTTCTAAGTGCATCTTACATTTCTACTGTCACTTAAAATTTTCAAGATATCATCCAATATTTCATCTGAGCATCTAAACAAGCCTATAAAGCAAACAGGACACTTCACAGATGATGAGAAGGAAGAACAAGGTCACTGGCAAACTAAATGTCCAGATCCAGCACTGGCAGCCTCTGAGGGACGCATGTTTCCAAGCTTTTGTGTCCTTCCTCCAACCACTAGCACCCGTCCAGGTGGCCCCGCCTTAGGCTTGGGTGAGCTGGGAAGCCCAGACCCTCAGCCTGAGAGTGAAAGGGCCCTTCAAGCCTCTGCAACATGGAATTCTTACTCACATGCCTACTGTATTAAGCATTTTATTGACCTTCAATAGAAGCATAAATCTGAGTTAACAACGCATGACTTTCTGTGAAATGTATGCATTTAATCCTTGCTAATGGGATAAACAATCTAAAATTCCCATGCATCATGCTAGCTCCTGAATTGCTTAATCTGTCTCCCTTCCAGCTCCTTCCTATATTTTTCTGTTCAAGATAGTGCTATGCTGCTGTTGGTGGTGGTGTTTCATTTTGATTTTTCAAAACAGTGAGCTGTGCTGGGCTGCCTGCCAGCTGGTGCTCTGACTCCATCCAGAAAACCAAACCCCTCTTAGTAGCCTCTGTATATCCTCAGACTCCAAAATCAAAGGGTCCAATCTACAATTTGCATCTTGTCTGGGCAGAAATCTCTTCTGCAAGAAATGATTGCCAGAGTATGAATAAGATTCAGTCATTTTAAGCAACATTCAAAACAAGATTCCAGAACAGAAAAAAGAAGTTCTAATTTTTCTTGTCTTTTCCCCAGCGTCTTACAGGCCTTGCCTCTTGATTCTTTGCAGCAAACAGAATTGCCTCTAGGTAGAGAAAAAAGTGAATGGATTCTCAGTTTTCCTTAATTACAAATGTATGCATTGGCTAATTTCCTATCTCATATACGCATAGCATCTATTACATACTACTTGTCATGCCTCAACATGCTCTGATTTAAGGCAGATGAAGGGGTTATTTGCAAAGATAACTAATTCTGTTTGGTTTAATCTTATAACCATATCTTTACTGTCTCCTATTTTTTTTTTTTCCTCTCAGGCTGGAGTGCTCACTGCAGCCTCAAACTCTTGGGCTTACATCTGCTGACTATTCTAAATCAAGACAAGTTCTTCCCAAGAGACATTTCAAATCATTTTGGAGAAGTGAGATATTCATACATGAAGTACTTGGATATTCATAAATAGGTACCTCCAACCCATGAGTGGGTTAACTCATATAGGTCAGGATTCTGTCATATATAAGGGACAAGTTCACCGTGGCTGAAGGAAAGGAGTCAGGGAAGCACAAGGACAGTGCCTGTCTCAGGGACAGCCAGGACGGGGAGCTCCCAAGATGGACTGGGAGAACCTTTGCCCTACTCTGGATTCTGCTTCCCAGCACCAGCCCCCAGGTTGGCATTATTCTTCCTGCTGTAGAGGCTTCCTCTAAATGGCAGTGGGAGGCAGATCAAGGGCAAGACAAGACAAGACTTCAACAACCAGGCAATGGACTGAATGTTATGTCCTCCCAAAATTCATATGTCACAATCCTCATCCCCAAGGTGATGGTATCAGGGAGTGGGGCCTTAGGGAGGTAATTAGGTCCTGGGGATGGAGGCTTCATGAGTGGAATCACTGTCCTCATAAATAAGGCCCAGGAGAGACCCCCTTGCCCCTTTCACCATGTGAGGACATACTGAAAAGTCACCATCTATGTCTTAAGTCTATTTTCTGAACTGGGCAATTTATAAAGAAAAAGAATGTATTTCTTATAGTTATGGACTCTAAGAAGTCCAAGGTAAGTAGAGGGTGTCACATCTGGTGAGTGCCTTCTTGCTGGTGGGAACTCTGAAGAATCCCAAGGCAACACAGGCCATCACAAAGCAAGGGGTCCAAGTGTGCAAACCTACTTCATCAGGTCTCTCTTCCTCTTCTAATAAAGCCACCAGTTCCCCTCCCATGCTACCCCATTAACCCATTCATCCAGAAATAGATTAACCCATTCATCGATAAACGGTTTAATCCATTCAAGAGAGCAGAGCCTTTCATTTACCTCTTAAAAGCTCCGCCTCTCAATATTGCCACATTGGGGATTAAGTTTCAACATGAGTTTTAGAGGGGACATTCAAACTGTAGCAAGCTATGAGCCAGAAAGCAGGCCGGCACCAGACACCAAATCTGCTGGCACCTTGATCTTGAACTTCCCAGTCGGCAGAACTGGGAGTAATAACTTGTTTTTAAGCCTCCCAGTCTAAGGCATTTTGTTATAGAAGCCTGAATAGACTGAGAAACTCATATCACCACTGCTCAGAAACCTCCACTGGAAGGAAAGGGTCGTTCTAATTGCCTCCTTATCTCAAAATCTCAAGGCAGAATGGCAATTGACCAGACCTTGGTCATGGATCGCAGGGACCAATCATCGTGTAGGTAAGGGGTGGGGCTACTGTGATTGGCCAAGCCCGGTCACATGTCCATCCCTGGGACCCAGCAGTGGAGTCACATCATGGCAGCCCCAGCAGGATCACAAGTTTGGAATTTAAGAGGTACAATTCCCCAGAGGAAGGGGAGTAGGTGGTATAGTTACCAGAAGGGGAAAGGGCCATTGGACAGGCCAAAAACAACAGGTGTTCACTGTAATTATGTTCTAGGAGTTCCTCTGAAAGTGGTTGTTTGGAACTAAGTTACATTTCCCAATAAAAACAATTGTATAACAATGTCTTATGTTTGTGTGACCTTTTATGAGGCAGTTCCTCATCCATTATGTCACTTGACCCCTCAGTTCCCCTGCCAGGTAGAAAGGCTAGGTAGTTGCCTTCTGCCACATTGAGCCAGCCCTTAAAATGCTCCATCTGAGGGGCCCTCTGTGCCAGCTCCTGGGAGGGGAGCCCTGAGGTTCTGGGCAGGGAATGAACTTCTGCGGAAGGACTTCCAGGGCAGGGGCAGGTGTCAAGGGGAGCTGGCTGTTCCTACCAGGCCTGAATGCTTCTGCTCCCTTCTCCCGACTGTTGCCTGGGCCCCTTGGATGGAGCCCCCCCAGACTCTCTCCAGGGCTGTGTAAAATGCTGGTTGGAGTAGAAGTAGAGGATAGAATGAGAAAGGGCAGGGGGCAAGCCCACACTGCATCCAGGGCAAGGGGCAGAGCTGAGCTGAGCAGCACTGTGAATGGTTGGAAGTAGGAAATGGGAGAAAGTGGGGAGGATTTTAATGGCAGAAATATTTCATTTTAATTTATCCACTGCATGATACTACAATAAAACTCTCCTCATATAAATCCCTGAATCACCAGTTAAACTGTCCAGGACAAGACACTCAGCTTGTCTGAGGAGGTAGGGTAGGTGTTGAGGGATCACAGGGAAGAGGCAGAGGAAAGGATGATTTGGAGAGCTCTGGAGAAGCAGGAAATTAGAATCAGAGATGACTGAAGGACACATAAACTCCAAGGATGAACAGGAATTGTGGGAGGACAATGAACACCCCAGGATGGGAGGTGCCTGTTGGAGCAGTTCTGGTCACAGGGCTGGGGACCTCTGTTCAGCAACATGGCAGTCCCTGCCCCAGCCTCAGTGCTCTGTGACCCAAACCCAACACCAAGTGCTGATGCATACCCAGGCTCTAGAGGTGGGGGCCAGGGATGGAGAAGGCTAAGAAGGATGACAGGTAGTAAGAACATGAAGGCAGAGCCCTTCCTCCTTGATTATGGACACTGGATCATTCTCAGGGGAGAAGTGGAGACCAGGCAGGAGCCTCAGGGCTTGTCCTTCATAAAGAAGTTAAAGTAATCAGCAAAAATGAGAAGAAAAGACACTTCCCACGTCACTCTTCTCAGAAATTTCCAGTCATTCCCTAGGACCTAGGGCACTAAAGACCTTTGAAATCTGCAGAAACTTTGACCTAGTAATTCTGCTTCCAGAAATTTATTCTTAAGAAACAATCAGAGGCACATGTAAATCTGTATATACAAGAATGCCATCAAGGCTTCACATATCCTGAAAAATACAAAATAATCAGATAACCATTAATAAATAATTGATTAAGTATATTACAGTCTTCCCTCCATATTCACAGAGAGATTGGTTCCAGGATCCCTGAGGATAACAAAATCTGGGATGTCAAGTCCCTAATATAAAACAGCATCATGTTTGCATATGACCTACACACATCCTCCCCTAAACCATCTCTATATTGCTTATAATATCTAATACAATGTAAATGCTATGAAAATAGTTGCTGTACTATATTGTGTTTTAATGTGTATTGTTTTTTATTGTTGTATTGTTATTTTTGCTTTTTTCTAATATTTTTGATCCAAGTTTGGTTTAATCCTCAGATGCAGAACTCACAGATATTTGTAAGGGCTGGCTATAAAGATGAGTTACTGTGTGTCCATTAAAAATCACGTTTCAAAACATGAAGAAATGCTCACGACATATTAATGACACTTTTAAAACAAGTTATAAAGCACCATGCAACATATGACTGCGATGACTGTGACCAAAACTTACTGGAGGGAAATACATCAAAGGCGTTGCATTCTTTAGGGGATGTGCTGACTTATGATTCCTTTTGGCTTTATTCTGTTCTACATTTTCTAACATTACTATAATTAGCATGTATTACCTTGTAAAAGAAAAAAAAAAGTAAAGTCATAGTTATGTTAAGATATAATGACCTCAAGTTTCCCTTCAAAGAATCGGTATGTCAGTGTGTTCAGCTCTCTTATTCTTTAATTCTCCATTTTAAAGTTTAGCTTCCTGGTTCTCTGTGCCCTGTTGCCTCTAGTTTCGGTAAACAACTTTCCCAACAGTTCTAATCAGGAGTTCACATCTGTTCCCCTGCTCCATCCTGCTCATCCCAATCACCTGCTCTGGTCACCTGCTCCATCCTGACTCATCCTGGTCACCTGCTTTGACCTAAGCCACCCCTGGTCACCTGTTCTGCCATAACCGTTTTTCCCGCCAAACCTCTCACTCCACCACTCTGGCTCATACCCCTGCTCTCTTTAAAATAGCCAATCAGAATTAGCTTAGACTATGCGGTCTAATCCTAGCCAATAAGGGAATGACACAGCAGTAGGGGCTGTGTCAGGGACAAGAACCTCTTCCCCTCCCCTGTTCAGGTGTATGCTCACCATTGCTCCATCTGTGAGATACACTCTTCTATAGAAGTAAATTGCCTTGCTGAGAAAATTAATAGAGTGCTACTTCTTTTCTGGCACCAAAATTTATATGTAATAATTATTTGTTGATTATCCATTTTAAAAGAGTACTCTGCTGCCTGCAGGGACAATTTTAGCTCTTCATCTTGGTATGCAAGACTTCACAACGTGTCATGTTCCCCATCTCCTGCCCTCTCCCCTGCTCAGGCCAATGCCTTCTTGGCCCCTACACAGGTTGTCCCCCATCCCCTCCCCAGCCTCTCTTACCTTCTTCTCTACCTATTCAAATCCCAACAGTGTTTGCAGTGTCACCTCCCTAAAACACTGCCAGGCCTTACGTATTTGAACTGGACCAGAAACAATCACCTGGGCTTGACTGGCTATGTGGCCTCTTCAGCTGCTCTCAGAACATCAACGGTAAAGAAAACCTCACTTTTGCTAGAAACGCTCCCAATGGAAGCTTACAGCAGCCTCCCACACACCTGCACACTCTTTCCTTCCTCCTCACTGTTGTGCTGTGCATAAAGGGGAGTGAGTGCCCACCAAAGCCTGGAGGCCACTCCTGTTGCCATTGGACTGCCAACGAACACTGAAAATCGAAGTCAGCTCAATTCAATGGTCAAAATTTTAACATTTGGAAACCACTTCTGACCCTAAGGACAAAGGAGAAAGATACAACCACTTCACTCATCCATTTATTTACCCTTCTTACATTTATTCATTTTTTGGTTTACTCACTTGGATGATAATTAAGGCTGCAAATACTTGAGTATCTACAAGTACTTTCCAAGGTGCTAGGACTATTCAGATGTACCAGCAGTGTCTGCTGCCTTCATGAGACACCCAGTCTATGCGGGAAGGCAAGACCAGCCAGGCCCACTCCCAGCACACACACATGCACAGGGACCTGCAGGCACACAAACACACATGCATTTCTAGAGCAGAGCATGGAGTCTGTCCCACAGCAAGCTAGATGAAGGTGTGGCAGGGCATCAATGAATTGTCTTTTCTCTCAACCCCTCCAATACCAAATGTACGGGAGTTTTTTCCCATCTCAGCCAATTCTCCAACTCTCTGACACCAACTGGGTGTCCTAGAAGTCAATTCAATTCTGCCACTAACTACTAGAGTTAGCATACACCCTCCAGGTGAAAGGCTGAGTCCTGTAAACTTCTCACTTCACATGGGGACTCTTGAAAGTCTCATGTTGCCACATGTTCTTTGAACCCACTGACTATAAATCAGGGGTACCCATGACCCCCTCCTCAGGTTTGAGAACTTGCTAGAACTGTTCACAGAACTCATTAAAACATTTTATTACACTTGCTATTTATTATAAAAGAAACAGCTCAAGAACAGCCAAACAAAAGAGGTGCAAGTTTCATTCTGCAGGCATGATTAATGAAATCATTTGGCCTTTGGTGATTAAGTTTATCTCCAGCTTCTCTCTCCTTCCTGGAGGTAGGGGGCGGGGCTGAAAGTTCTACCCTTTAATCATTCCTTGGTCTTCTGGCAACTGCCCCTCTTAAAGCTATCTAGCTATCAGGAGTGGCCTCATTAGAACAAGACTTCCTATCACCCAAGAAACTCCAAGGAATTTAGGAGCTGTGTGCCAGGAACAGGGTGGTGGGGGAGACCAATATTTAATTTTCATATCACAGGGGCCCTTTCAATAAATAAGTGCCTCTTGTTCAACCCCAAACAAGAAAGGAGAAAAGATGTTTTTACATGATAATAGTCATTAGGCTCAGAGCTTGCTTCTCAGCAGTAGAAAGTTCTGCGTGGACATTTACAAAGACATAGAAATAAGGGAAAGCAGTTCACTGTGGCTAGAAGCTCAGCCTCCAGGCTGGGGTGATGGGTAATGTACAGCTGGAGTGGTGGGCAGGCCTAGGTCTCAAGAAGAACACTTTGTGCCATATACGAGAGAACTTCATGCTGAGAACAATGGTGTCCACTGAAAGGTTGATATGAGCCAATTTATCACTAAGAATGATGCCTCTGCCTAAAAGAAGAAAGGATGGGGAGAAAGGAGAAGAGGAAATGTAGGGGTAGTACGTTTTGTGGATGATTGGCGGGTTGCCACAAAGAGAGGGGTGATGGCCTAGACTAGGGCAGTGCCTGAGGAAATGATGAGACACAGATGAATTAGAATCATATTTACGTATCTTGGTTTCTAACTCCATTCTCAATAAAAGGAAACAAGGCTCCTTAGAGACATTAGGGACATTCCTGCCTCCTAGAACAGGAAAGGCAGGGAAATATACACCAAAATGAGCCTGGTGCATCTTGTGGTGCCAGAAAATAAGGAAGTGCTATACACATACACACATACACACATATACACACACACAGGGATGGGAATTTGTCCAAGGAGCATAGGAGCCAAGTGAAAGAGCTTCCAATGATCAAAGCTGGAACAATATGATCAACAAAATAAAGTAGGAATGGATTAAAATACAAAGTGTAAAATAAATATCTAGGAATCCATGTTAATATAAACTATATAATTAATATAAATAAATTGCCTAATAAATGAGGGAGAAGAGATAAATTTCCCGTACAGTAGAAATTCAAATAAATTATATAGACACCCAGTCCTCATAAGTCCCACTCCTCCAGTGTGAGCTGCTGATAGTGACTTCCTTCCAAACAATACAGAGTGGAAAAGCGGAAAAAAACCAATTTTACAGTGGAGAAACCTGACAAATTCCACCTCCGCCAGGTGATCAAGGTCAACATCAACAATGATAAATTGTAACAATAGTATGTGTCCTTGATAGGATGTGATGAAGTCTATTCAAAGAGGTAAGAGTTCATTCATTCATAACATATAATGCATATAAGCCATTTATTCACATGACAAATATTGAGAGTCTCTGTACCAGGCACTGGTCTATATGCTGAAGTTTCATCTACTGGAGGGAGATAAACAATAAACAAGGAAATAGCACTGCAGGTGTAAGTGCTGTGAAGAAAGCAAAAGCAGGGTAAGAACGTCAGGAGGGTAAGGAAGTTATTTTACAAGGGGTAGGCTGCAAGGGCCATTCTGATAAGGAATATTAGAGCAGGTATCTTAAGGAAGCAGAGATCAGCCTTGCAGTTGCTGAGGGAAGGACATCACAGGCAGAGACCTGTGTGGCTACAGCCTCCAGGATGCCTCCAGCGATCCGCACCTCCCATTATTTGCACCCTCGTGTGACACCTCCCACTCTGAATCAGGATAGCTCTGTGCGGCCAACCAAATGCATCAGGAGTAAAGATGTATGACTTCGGAGGCTAAGTCATAAAAGGCATTACAGCTTCCACCTGGCTCCCTGGACGCTTTCGCTTTCAGGAAATCCAATCTTCATGCCCTCAAGATGTTCTACTGCAAACCCACGGAGAGCTCCCCGTGTCTAAGAACTGAGGCTCCGGCCAACAGCCAACACTAACTTGCCAGCCACATGACAGGGTCCCTTCGTAAGTAGAGCCCCCTTCTAGCCAACCCTCAGATGACTTGGCCACTGCCAGTATCTGTCTGCAATCTCATGGAAGGCCATAAGCCAGGACCATCCTGCCTAGCTGTTCCTGGATTCCCATCCCACAGAAACCAGGAGAGATCATAGGTTATTATTATTGTTTAAAGCCACTAAGTTTTGGGGTGATCTGTCATGCAGCCTTAGATAACTGAAACCTCCAACAGGTACAAAGACCCTAGGCAGTTGTGGTATTCAGAGATCCGTAGAGCAGGGCTAGGAGCCAGTGTAGCTGGACCTCAATGAGGTATAGAAAGGAAGGGGCCACACTGAGGATAATGGAGTGACTCTGAGTGACATGGCAAACTGCAGAGGGTTTGAGCTGAGCAGAGGATCATGGTTAGACAGACAGACAGATAGACAGATACTATATATCTATATATAATACAGATATGTATATAATCTTATTTATTTTTGAGACAGGGTCTCACTCTGTTGCCCAGGCTGAAGTGCAGTGGTGCAATCAAGGCTCATTGTAGCCTCAACCTCCCAGTTTCAAGCAATTCTCCTGCCTCAGCCTCCAGAGCAGCTGAGCCTGCAGGTTTGTGCCACCATACTCAGCTAATTTTTATTTTACTTTTTATAGATATGAGGTCCCATCATGTTGTCCCAGTCCATCTTAAAATATGGCTGCTTTAATTGCAGATCAGATTAAAAGGACAACACGCACCCCCTCCAGCTAAAATCCTGTTGCAGCCTAGACAGTGAAATGGTATGACATCAGACTTTAAAATTGCAGCTCTTTTTGGATCCCCCAAAGAGTATCTGCACTCTTCTTCAAACGGGCCTCTTCCTCGGGAGACAGAGTCACAGAGTCACCTTCACAACGTCTGAGATTCCATTCTGTCCCAAAAGGCAAGGAACACTAAGGAATAAATCATCCTTTATTCTATAGAGACCCTTAATCATGATGGAAATTGGGTGCACTCGCTTAAGATTCTTCATTATAGTCTCTGCCAAATCTGCCACAGAGAGTCCAATGGCCCAGGAAGTGTAGCCTTTGAGTTTGATCACCTCGTAAGCACTCTCGACCATCTGCTTGTGAACCTCTTTCCACTGTTCCTTACCTGTATCAGTACCTAAATCTGGGTGCAGAATCTTCAGGGAGACACCAGCAACATTCACTCCACTCCATACAGGCACACTGGAATATCCATGTTCCCCAAGGACCCACCCACGATAGCTTAATCGGTGAACTCCCAGCCTTTCCCCCATCAGGTAACAGAATTGGACTGAATCCAGATTGCAACCACTTCCAATAACATGGTTTTTGCGAAAGCCACTTATCTTCCAAGTCACATAGGTCAAGATATCCACTGGATTTGAAATAATAAGCAACTTGCAGTTCGGGCTGTATTTTACAACATTAGGAATGATGAATTTAAAGATGTTCACCTTACACTGGACCAAATGAAGACGGCTTTCTCCCTCTTGCTGACGTGCCCCAGCATGATAAT
Organism: Sapajus apella; assembly: GCF_009761245.1. Taxonomy (NCBI): domain Eukaryota; kingdom Metazoa; phylum Chordata; class Mammalia; order Primates; family Cebidae; genus Sapajus; species Sapajus apella. The sequence goes on along the minus strand of NW_022437049.1, from coordinate 2,607,839 downwards.
GACCAGCTTGGAATTAGCAGTTACACTGTAGTCTTTGCCAGAGACAATCTTTGGTGTTCTAAGGAAAAGGCTGCCATGTTGGAGATCCATCATCTCTCCTTTCAATTTGTCTTCCATGACATCAACAAGAGCAAGTTCATCTGCCAAGTCCTTTATTAAGATACTGATGGCACAGGCCATGCCAACAGCACCAACACCAACAACTGTAATCTTATTCTGGGGGATCTGTTCTTCCTTTAGATGATTATGAATCAGCTGATCCTTGAGAGTTGCCATATTAGACTTGGAACCAAAAGGAATCAGGAATGCATGTTAGGTGGGTGGGGGGGGGGGGGGGGGGCATACGGCAACGAGATCTGGACTCAGCAGCAGCGGCTCCAGCACTGTGTGTATTTAAATATATACTGGGCTCACGCTGGGATTACAGGCATGAGCCACTGTACCAGACTGTGTGTGGGGGGTGGGCGAGGAGGGTGTATTTAGAGACAGGGTCGGTCTTGCTCTGTTGCCCAGTCTGGAATGCAGTGGTGCAATCACAGCTCACTATAACCTCAAACCCCTGGGCTCAAGTGACCCTCCCACCTCAGCCTACAGTTGTGCACCAGCTAATATTTTTTAAAAAAAAATTATAGAGGTGGGGTCTTGCTATGTTGCCCTGGATAGAGTACAGTAACTACTCACAGGCACAATTATGGCACACTGCAGTCTTGAACTCCTGGGCTCAACTCCCTCCTCACCGTACCAAAGCACTGGGATTACAGGTATGGGCCGCAGTGCCTGGCTACCTCATTCTTATTTTGACAGGATCCCTCCCTGGCAGCGCTGGGAATAGGCAGAAGCAGGGTGAGGTGGAAGCAGGAGGAGCAATCAGGACGCTTCCAGGGCGTCCCAAGCAAGATCTGATGGTGGTCTGCACCAGGGTGGCAGAAGCAGACAGGGAGGTGGGGTCTGAGAGAGTTAAGAATGTCTCCAAAGTGTATGGCCTGAACACCTATAAGAGTGGAGCTGCCGCTTACTGATGGAAATGGTTAATTGGGAAAAATCAAAAGTCTGTTTTGTGATTTGACTAAATGGGAGAAGAACGATGATGGTGCAGAAGGAGAAGTCAAGGACAGCATCTAGATTCCCAAAGGAGGCAGGGGTCTACTTCTGGCCTTGGCAGAGGTGGCTTTTCCTTGCAGCTGTGTTCTTGATCCTTTGGAACATGAGCCAACTGTTGGGGTCCCTGAGGTTGCTATGGTCACATGCCTTCTTCCACTGAAGATACTTTCTTTACCTTCTGGTCTCTCTGTTTTGATGTGCCAGGTAACATAGGCCAGGACAGCCCTGGAAATGAGGAAACTGGAGGATCAATGCCGCATCATGAGCGACAACCATGATTGAGAACACAGGGCTGTCATAGCTTCCATTTTGTCAAGACGGACTTGAAATTCAGATCTTTATGCAAAATCTTCCAGTCTTTAATTGTCATGCAATTCCATTTTTTTCTTGTTGTTGAGACAGGGTGTCTCTCTGTTGCCCAGGCTGGAGTGCAGTGGCATAATCATGGCTCACTACAGCTTCAACTGCTCCAGTGCAAGTGATTCTTCCACCTCGGCCTCCCAAGTAACTGGGACCACAGGTGTGCGTCACCACACCTGGCTACTTTTTTTTATTATTTGTAGAGACCAAGTCTTGCTATGTTGCCCAGGTTGGTCTTGAACTCCTGGGCTCGGCCTCCCAAAGTGCTGGGATTAAAGATGTGAGTCACCAATTCAATTTTGTTTAAAAAAATTATGTAGAGGCCGGGCGCGGTGGCTCAAGCCTGTAATCCCAGCACTTTGGGAGGCCGAGGCGGGTGGATCACAAGGTCAAGAGATCGAGACCATCCTGGTCAACATGGTGAAACCCCGTCTCTACTAAAAATACAAAACATTAGCTGGGCATGGTGGCGCGTGCCTGTAGTCCCAGCTAATCAGGAGGCTGAGGCAGGAGAATTGCCTGAACCCAGGAGGCGGAGGTTGCGGTGAGCCGAGATCGCGCCATTGCACTCCAGCCTGGGAAACAAAAGCGACACTCCGTCAAAAAAAAATAAAAAAAAAAAAAAAATTATGTAGACCACAAAACACAACAGTGGCCTGGAGGTGGCCTAGGGAACCCCTCCCCCACCACTATGCAATCTTGGCTTTAGATCATAAGTTTGTGGTCCTTTCTGACTCAACCTGCCTGTGAAGAGGAGTTGAATATCTCACACCTCTGCTGGGAGGCAGAAGAATTAGATTGTGTGAGGGATAAGGCTTATAAACTCCAGGACCTACCAAAGCAGAGTGGCGTTACTGCTGTGGGTTTCATTGCTGTCATTAAAGTCATCAGGCCTGTGATGCAATACCCCTTAATTAATCTTTGTTGACACCGCCAACAGCGCAAGTCTCTACCCTGGAGTGCAATTCAGTTACTCACATTCCTCAGTAATTTATTTCCCACAGAACCTAACAATTGACTCATAATAGATAACTGAAAAGTAGTTGCTGTAGGTGATGTTAGTCACTTATTCACTCACTAATTCCACTAGAATTTTTTTTTCCTTTGGTACCAATTATGTGCCTATTGTTGCCCGGGGGCACTATGGAAAATACCCAACTTCAATTGCACCCAGAGACCATCAGGTGTGAAGAACACATGGACCCCTGAGCACTCAGTGGAAAGAGAACTGTTCATGCCAAGGAAGCAAATCTAGCTGTCCAGGTTTGCCTGGAACTGAGCAATCTCTCAGAATGTGGGACTTAAAGAGCTTGAACCTGGACAGTCCAAAGTAAAGCAGGATTGGCCCTGAGTAGAATAACAAATGGCTACAAACACAGACTCAAAACCATACAGCGCACAGTGACCCCTTTCTCACTGACCTGGCTATGTGATCTTACATAAGTTACTTAACCTGTCCAAGCCTTTAATTTCTTAATTATAAAATGAGAATCTACCTTGCGAAGTGGTTTTAAGGACTAAATGAGAAAATATAGTAAACACTCAATAAATGGCAGCCACCATCATCAGCACGGTTCCTGGTAAAGGGGAAAAACTATGCTTCTCCGACATTCCCAGCACGTTGCTCTTGTCCTTTTGTGGCGGGACTCTGAAGATCCACCAGCTGCTCTCATGGTAACATCATAACTCTATGGCCTATTCCTCTGGGGAAATACAACTCTGATCTGTTTTCTGAGGCTGGACACAACATGAAGGAGGTCTTAGAACATTTCAATCAACTCAAGAGCTGAAATGAGAAGTCAGACAAAATGCCAAGCAGCTATCTGGATGATAAAAAAAATCCACACACAAGCAAGATATCCCACCTTCAAAGTAGGGATGTCTGGAGGGGCTCCGGAATCTCCCATTCTGCTCTCTATATTCCAAATGGGTTGTAGGCAGCACATACAAGACAGCGGGCAACACTTGGAACCCCTCAATTAAAAACCAAGGGTGTCACAATCCACTGAGAACAGTGAGGGTGCCTTACTCTGGCAGCTGCTATATCCTCATCCCACACTCCTGAGATACTGTGGTTCTCTGCTTCTCACTGCTCTCTGGCACCACACCTGGCAGTGGTCCTACCCCCATCATGTGCCACTCCATCCTTAACAACTATAACCTTTCCTGAGTGACATTTTTTTCCTCCAAGACAGAGTCTCACCCTGTCACACACGTTAGAGTGCAATGGTGCAATTTTGGTTCAGGGAAACCTCTGCTTCCTCAGCTCAAGCAATCCTCCCACATCAGTCTCCTAAGTAGTTGGGATCACAAGTGTGAACCACCACACCTAGATAATTTTTCTGTATTTTTTGGAGAGACAGTGTTTTACCGTGTTGTCCAGGCTGGTCTCGAACTCCTAGGCTCAAGCAAGTCACTCCTCTCGACCTCCCAAAGTGCTAAGATTACAGGTGTGAGCCACTGCACCCAGACTCTTTTGAGTGACTTTTAAAAAATAAATATAATACAGCTGTATTATCTTATCTTATATTGTATTATCTTACTAATATATATTTTAAAATATTTAAAATTTTAAAATTTATTTAAAAAATAAATATAATGTAGCTGTATTATATTGTCAAATATGCAAAAACAAGAAGGTAAAAATTAACTTTAAAATTCTTTCAACTAGGAATAAATATCAAAAGAACTTGATGTCTACCCTTCTAGAAGCATATCAATCAATAGATAGATGACAGATGCATAGACACATACATACATATATATTTACATACATATACACATACATACTGTGATGGTTAATATTGAGTGTCAGCTTGACTGGATTGAAGGATACAAAGTGTTGTTCCTGGGTGTGTCTGTGAGGGTGTTGCCAAAGGAGATTAACATTTGAGTCAGTGGACTGGAATAGGCAGACCCACCCTCAGTCTGGGTAGGCACCACCTAATCAGCTGCAGCATGGCTAGAATAAAATCAGGCAGAAGAATGTGGAGAGGCTAGACTGGTTTAGTCTCCCAGCCTCCATCTTTCTCCTATGCTGGATGCTTCCTGCCCTCAAACACTGAACTCCACGTTCTTCAGCTTTAGGATTCGGACTGGCTTCCTGGCTCCTCAGCTTGCAGACAGCCTCACCTTGGGACATTACCTTGTGACTGTGTGAGTCAACACTCCTTAGTAAGCTCACCTTTATATATTCATCTGTCCTATTAGTTTTGTCACTCTAGAGAACCCATACTAATACACACACACATATACTTACATGCTTACGTACTATGGTATCCATTCCTCCTTTTTTCCTTACTAACAAAACCTCAGTTGTACCCAAATAAAAATTCTGATTTTCCAAGATTCCCTCATAGCTAGGGATGGCCAAGAGATGTGATCTGACCCCAGAGTCCTAAGCATTCATTTGCTGCAGATTTCTGAGAAAGTTTTTCTTCTCCTGATATAAGTTCTTCCCCTTCCTTCTTGTTTTTTTCCTTTTTGTTTTCCCGACTGGAATAATTAAATAGTGTGTACTTTTTGGAAATGCTAAGGCTAGATATAACTATGACAAACATCCTGAACCTGAAGCTTTGCACACATTCACGATGATTTAATAAATCCCTAGAAATGGAAATTGCTGGGACAAATGACATGTATCATTTTTTCATATTTTTGATTGCAAAATGCCCTCAGGAGTTGATATATCAATTTAGATTCCCATCAGTAGCATGTGAGCTTTTCCCTCGCCCCCACACATGCCCCTGCTAAATTTTTTCAAGTTTAATAGAGAGAAACTGTACCACAGAGACTTACATTTCTGGCAGCATGGCAGATTAGGAAACTTAGAAACCTTTCTGCTCTAAAAACACCTAGAAGTGGTAGAGAAAAGATAATGAACAGCCTTTCAAATGCACTAACTGAGCTTTGCTAAAGAAAGGAAAATCCGGCAGCAAAAAAGAAGCCAAAGAAAACTGAAACCAAAGAAGTAGGAGGTCCTGGGGCATCTGCATTGGATGTGGAGGAGTTGGAAGGGGAGAGCTGCCAATCTTGATAACCAAGAAGCTTTGGATGTAATGGCCACCAACAGGGACAGAAGCTGAGGCCTGGGCCTAGAGCACGCATGCATCAGAGCTGTGATTCCTTCATAGAGCCAAGACCTTCTGAGGTTTCCACTCTAGATAAAAAGGTGACAGAAAAAAAACAATCTGCTTACTTGCAAAGAGAGATAATGAAATAGCTTATCTAGCTTGCCCAGGGCTCTAGATAGAAAACTATATCCCCTGATCATTCACAAGGGCTCTGCCTTTATCTAGGCATGAGATTCAAATTTATATGATCTACATGATCCATTAAGCTCCCATCTCACCCCAGGTAAGAAATCAGCATCCCAGGCTGAAACTATGGGCTCCAATGCAACACTGTTCTCCAGAGACCACACAGGACTCTCAAAGGCGAAACCCTGAGAAACATGAATTTACAATCCAAAATTCCAAACATGCAAGGAAAGAAGCCACCTCAAGCACAAGTCAGCAGGAACCAGTAACATATGCTTCCAATCCCTTCAGGCAACAGAATTGTTGCATACACACCATAGTGTCGTTTTGATCTCCAACAAGTATCTTCTTCAAATGCCACCTTCTGTCCATGACCAATTCCTATTCAATGCTTTTTAATCAATGTCTTAGTGAAAGACATACACTTGTCACATTTATCGATGACGTGTAGCTTGAAGAAACCACAAGCCTCTCATGTGGGGGTCCAATGAGATTTTGAAGGGATAGAAAGAGGAGCTAAAACTACAAGAAAAAATGTGACAGGAACAAAATACATTTCTGCTACATTTAAAAAATCATCTTTGGGAGGCCAAGGTGGGCAGATAACAAGGTCAGGAGATTGAGACCTTCCTGGCGAACATGGTGAAACCCCATCTCTACTAAAAATACAAAAATTAGCTGGGTGTGGTGGCATGTGCCTGTAATCTCAGCTACTCAGGAGGCTGAGGCACAAGAATCACTTCAATCCAGGAGGCGGAGGTTGCAATGAGCCAAGAGATTGCACCACTGCACTCCAGCCTGGTGACAGAGTGAGACTCCATCTCTTAAAAAAAAAAAAAATTATCAATTGCAAAGTGCAAAGTACAGAATCAAGAGACTTGGCTTGCAGTAAATCAGGCAAAATAAGATTGAGGAAGGAGTGGAGAGATGTGGCTGGCACAGAGATAGAGGAGGTGCTTTATAGCCATTTTTAAGGTTTGAGAGCTTTTATTTATTTACTTATGAGATGGAGTCTCACTCTGATGCCCAGGCCAGAGTGCAGTGGTGTGATTTTGGCTCACTGCAACCTCCGCCTCCTAGGGTCAAGTGATTCTCCTGCCTCAGCCTCCCAAGAAGCTGGAATTGTAGGCACATCCACCACGCCTGGCTAATTTTTCTATTTTTAGTAGAGATGGGGTTTTACCATATTGGCCAGGCTGGTCTCCTGACCTCAAGTGATCTGCCTCCCTCAGCCCCACAAAGTGCTGGGATTATGGGTGTGAGCCACCACAGTGGGCTGAGTTTAGGAGCTTTTAATGCTTAGACTGGAAAAATCAGAGGCCGGGTTTGTCATAAACTCACTGGTCCATCTCCGACAGATAAAGAATTCGCCCCTCACCTTGGCCATAGCTGGGAGCCCAGGCTCTTCCCAAGCAAGATGTTCTGAGTGGAGAGGGGCTTCCCTTGGAGCACAGTACAGTGACTCCCCAACCCCGAGGTAAGAAAGCAAGAAAGCAAAGCCATGAGCCAGGCCTGTGCAAGACAATTCAAGTGTTGTCTCCATTAACCTTCACACCAACCCTAGGAGGGAGGCAGCCCCCTTTTACAGATGAGGAGCCTAAGGCCCAGGCTTCATCAATTTTACCATCATAAAGCTCACAAATCTCAAGCTGGGATGAAAATCCAGGTCTTCTGACTCACACCACCACACTGAATTCTTCCTTTATCCAACCTCAGCCTCTCATGAGAAGGTTACTCTGAATTTCTTGTCCCACGCTTTGTCCTGGCCCCTATGAGGAAAGGGGTCAGCTGAAGACAGCTGTTCTATAAGGATGTGTAGGGATCCTGACAAGATATTTCCTCTGAAAAACCAAATGCGACCTTAGACGGCCGTCTAGGGAGTTCCTCATTTAATAGAGACTTCCAAGCAAACGACGAGGTAGAAGCATCTGAAGTGCAACAGAGCACCTTCTGCTGATTCCCTCCCACAGAGGGGCAATGCTCAGGCAAGGTAAGGAAAGCAGGACTCAGCAGGGCGAACAGAGTGCTGTCAAAACGGCCATGGCAGGTTGGAAGACAGTTCAACAGATTGAAGCATGTGTTTCCTGGCAACCAGGGAGCCCAGGAGGACCTTTGGCTTCAGTCTAGGAGGTGTATTGTTATCCGCTTGCCCAAGAGTGACTTGGAGGCCCTGAATGTGTCCCATGTGTCCCATGCCAGGCCTTGGGGCACTCATTTCAATAGCCACGCAGCAGCCCCAACTTACTCAGTCAATTCCTCTGGTGACTGCCTACCAGCCCTGTTGGCCTGTGGGTTATGGGGAGAGCGATGCAGGAGACCCTCCACCTGGATCTCTGGCATCAGGCCTGCCAGAGTCATTCGTGCCCACTACTGCCCCAGCCGGCCTACTCCCACCCCCAGCCGCACCCACTGCAGCCGTACCTGTTGGCAGAGGGCTGCACCACAGATCCCAAGAAGCTGTTCTTGCTGCTTGGCAGGCAGCTCAGCAGGAGTGAGGCTGTGCTCTCTGGAGCCAGGAATAGCAGAGAACACAGATTGTGGACAAAGCAGTGACAGGAGAAGACCCCAGGTTTTCCACAGAGGTTCTAGGAAAAGCCCCAGAATCAGGCACTGCTTGCCTCTGACTGTGAGCACCCCACCAGCACCAATTGCTTAGGGTGTTTTTGGGTAGGGGTGAGCACAGGCCCTCCAATGCCCAGCCAGTTCCAGGCTATGTTCACTTCCCCAAAGGGCACTCGTGTCTGGGCCATGACAAAAGGTCCTGGGTTTGTGCCCAGGAAGAGCACTTCTTTGAGGCCCTGGCAGCAGCGAGTCATGAAGCTGCGATGTGGCTAATACAATACTCCATGGGATTGTGGATGATGCCTTCAGACTCCAAAGACTGCGGTTGGCTCAGCTCAGCACTGAGCCAAAGCTCCTCCTCCAGGAAACCCTCAGCCAAGCCTTGAGGGCAGAGCTGGGGCTCTCTCCGGGCACCTGCAGAATCATGGAGGGTCTCTCATGAAAAAGTCTGAGGCATGGCCATGCTGTTATCACCTGGTCCAGCCCCCATACTTTTTTTTTTTTTTTTTGCAATACATCTCCCATACCATTAGTGCACAATTCAGCAATTTTTAGTGTATTCCTGTGATTGTACAACTATCACCTTTATCTAGTTCCAGAAAATTTTCATCAGCCCCCAAAGAAACCCCAAACCCATTAGCAGTCACTCTCCTTCTCTCTTCCCCTAGCCCCAGCAGCCACTGATCCACCTTCTGCTCTGTGGATTTGGCTGTCTATTCAGCACATTTCATATAAATGTAGTCATGTAATATGTGGCCTTTGTGCCTGGCTTCTTGGGCTCAGCATAACATTTTCCAGTCTTATCCATGTTGGAGCACGTGGCAAGACTTCTTTCCTTTCTTATGGCTGAACAGCATTCCACTGTATGAACATCCCACCTTTTGTTACCCATTCAGCACTGATGGACAATTGGTTTGTTTCCACTTTGGGCCATTATGAATAATGCTGCTGTGAATATTTGTGTAAAAGCTTTTGTGTGCAAATATTTTCACCCATTTGGTGGTTTGTCTTTTCACTTTCTTATAATAGTGTCCTTTGAAACACAAAAGTTTTTAATTTCGATGATGCCCAACTTAATTATTTGTTCTTTTATCACTTGTGCTTTTGGTATCCTATCTAAGAAACGATTGCTTCCTCCAAGGTCACCGAGATTTACCCCTACATTTTCCTTCAAGAGTCTTGTAGTTTTCAGCTCTTCCAAAATGTCTTTTGCTTCATTTTGAGTTCACTTTTATTTTATTTTATTTTTTTTTTTTGAGACGGAGTTTCACTCTTGTTACCCAGGCTGGAGCTCACTTTTATAGATGGTGTGAAGCAGGGTCCATCTTCATTCTTTCACAGGTGATATCCAGTTGTCCTGGCACCCTTTGTTGAAAAGACACAACAATTTCCCTATTGACTTGTCTTGGCACTTGATAGTTATATTCGGTGTGGTTGTCAGAGAACCGAAAAGGAAGCCAAAAGCCAAGGGAAATTTAGGATTCATGAATAACCATTGCCAGGGTGCCAATGCTTCTTTTCTGGGACAAACATGTCCGTCGGGCACCTCCACCACCCCTGAGCACTGCCACTAGGGGAAGTTCTGTCAGTTCTCCAGAATTGACTTTTTTTTTTTTTTTTTTTTTAAGCTATGCCTGGATGTAAAAGTCAGTTGTGCTTTAATGGCTGTATTCACAAAGCTGGTACAGAAATTGTTCTAGCTTTGTGAGTCTTTTCCAGACCAGTAGTAGGTATTTCTCTGAATCATTGGCCATTTGTTCCTTATAGACAATTTTATTTATTTATTTATTTATTTTGAAACAGAATTTCGCTCTGTCACCCAGGCTGGGGTGCAGTGGCACAATCTCAGCTCACGGCAACCTCTGCCTCCCAGGTTCAAGCAATTCTTGTGCCTCAGCCCCCTGAGTAGCTGGGATTACAGGTATGCACCACCACGCCCGACTAATTTTTATGTTTTTTGTAGAGATGAGGTTTCACCATGTTGGCCAGGCTGGTCTCAAGCTCTTGGCCTCAAGTGATCTGCCCGCCTTGGCCTCGCAAAGTGCTGGGATTACAGGCCTGAGCCAATGCACCTGGCCTCACATAAACAATTTAAAAGCTAGGAAAGTCCATCATTTCAGCAACAGCCGACCTTTTCCTGAAAGCAGCTGTTCCCAGCTCCATGAATGTGGAGTGACCTCAGCAGACACTGGGCGCAGGCCATATTCAATAGGGAGGACAGTGGGAAGTCAGGCTGCCCCACCCACTTCTGCAAGACAGCTTGACTTGAGTGAAGCTATGTGGGCTGCTGGATAACTGGATTTACTTGCATGCTCCTGGTTCCTGAGTCTTTTCCTTTGTCAGAGCCATAGACTTGCAATGGCCAAGTCTTCCTGGATTGCTTTGGGAAACATTCATCATTTAGAGACTTCCTAACATTTTGCTTACAGCTTTACTATAGCGTTGATCAGACTGAATTGTAATACAATTAACGGCTAACATGGATTGAGAATTTATTATGAACCAGGCTTTGATCTAAGAACATCACTTGTGTTATGACCAGGTACTGCATTTATGCCTACTTTACAAATGAGGAAACAGAGTGTTTAGATAACTTCAGAATGATCACACAGCTCATAGGGATTTGATCCCCTGGAGCCTGGCCCCAAGCCATTAATCATTCACATACTCAGATTGTGAGCTCATGGAGAACACCATCTGCCTCTGTTACTTTCCTTATGCCCACAAAAAACTGCGCGTTGAAAGCTGCTCAAGGATCCTGAACTTGATCAAAAAGTATCTTAGTCCCTTTGTGTTGCTATAAAGGAACACAGGCAGCTGAGTAGTTTATAAAGAAATTACCCACAGTAAAGTGCTTTTTCCCTTTACTCATGGCTCATTTAAGCAAAAATGTCTACATTATGAGAAATGTCTACAATGAGCAGGGGCTGCTCTATGGATGTACCTTTGGATGTGCCTCTTGCCCGTGTCAGATTCCTCCATGTGGACCCCAGGGCGCCAGCAGGGCTACAGTCAGATCCACTGCTGATCGTACCTCATGAGTACGCCAAAAACAACATGTGGGCTCCACCAAAGGCCGTTTGCATGGCCCCTGGGGTGAGGGACAAGCTGAGAAATGCCATTTCAGGATTCCTAGGCTGTTTCAAAGATACATGGGGATGACAGGACGGAATATGTGAAATCAAGTTTTGCTGAGGAGATCTTGACTGTGAAGTCTCCGTAAGTTGCTAGGCCAACAACCTGGTTTAATGAAGCTTCCATAAAAGAATAGTAAAAACATAAACCAGCCTCACCACAGAACAAATTTTCTCCAAAGAACTCCCAGCTCTGACTGATGTTTTATCACCTGTATCATCAGAGGACAGCTACACACTGCAGAGAAGGCTGCTATTTTGCTGTAGTTTCAGTTAGCAAGTACAAGGCTCAAGGATGATGGGCCTGCCTAAGGCCACAGAACCAGCTTCCAGCAGAACCGGCCGCATGCCACACTCAATGCACCCGTACCCCATTGCCATTTCCTCGTTCAGAATTTGATCCTCAATCAAAATCAGGCCACTCATTTAAACTTTGAAACTCTGACACATGGTATTAAAGGCTTTTAGTATGTATATGGCAGATCAGTTGTTCTCAACTGGACACAATTTTCCTCCCCAGGGGACGCTTGGCAATGTCTAAAAACATTTTTGGTTGTCACAGTTCAGTCTGCAGGCTGCTGCTATTGGCATCTGGTGGGTAGAGACCATGGATGCTGCTAAATATCCCACAACGCACAGAACAACTCCCCACAGCAAAGCATTATGCAACCCCAAGTGTCAATAGTGTCTCGTCTCTTGATTCCAGAGTATGGGGTGTTAGGGTAAGAGGGGATATAGGGGGAGTCATTCCAGATTAATCCAAGAAGGGGGCAAGTCCAAATTGCTGCTTTGGGTCCAGGCCAGGGAGACAATTAACAGCCAGCTTTGGTTTGTTTGAGTGTTTGTATCAACGGGGGACTGTTTATGTTCTTCAAAAGTCCCATGGAACTGACTGTTCCTGCCATTGCCAAGGAGGCCTGTCGGCCCAGAGCAAGCACATTCCTTCCTAAGGAAGCAAGTTCTGGCTGCCATTCCTCCCTAGCCCCACACAGGCTGATGCTTCAAACAAAATGAAGTGCCCCGGAACACACATGAATACTCAAATCTTCGGGATCCTCCATCCCGCTTCCTAATGCAGCTCTCCCAAGGGACAAAGGGCCATCGCTCAGATTCTGCCATAGCCTGGCTCAGAATCTGTCTTGTACCCCCTCAGTGGAGAGAGAAGAGTGGCCTGGATCTTGAAATTTCCTGTGGAAAACATGCTCTCCTCCATCCTCCATCTCCTCACATACTTTGTTTCTGACCTAATTCCCCTCCTCGTGACCTACTTCCTGAGGCATGGAACGTGAAGATAGAAGATCATCATCACATGGTGAAGGAAAGGCAGGGGGAAAGTTTGCTACAGACCTAATTTGTTAGGAAAGTCTATTGCAAGGAAAATAATTAGCAAATTAATAAAGGAGGATCCTATTCTACCTGAAAGTCAACTCAGCTTTATCTCATATGAATAAAGGTTTATAATTTTTTAGGCATTATTTCCCATTAATATATAGAAAAATTATTTCTAGCCTCATAGATATGTTTATTTTTGACATCATTAGCATTTCAGGGCAGATACAATGTATTTCAGATGAGAAATGATGTCTCATTGGCTAATAATGCTTCATGCTAGCATCATGGAGGCAAATTGTTCTTCCTTGCTCAGGTCCTCATCCAAGGGCCTTTTTCTGCACTCGTTCACTCAACAAACACTGGCAGAGCTCAGCTGAGTTATAGGCCAGGGCTATCAAGGTAAGCATGGGTCTGCTCCATGGAACTACGGATTAGCAGGGGTGACAGGCACATAAAAAGTAAGAGTAGGGGGACTGGGAGGATCCAAGATGGCCGAATAGGAACAGCTCTAGAGTGCAGTTCCCAGCAAGAACAACACAGAGGCCCTGAATGGAACAACAGTGCTCCCAGCACAGCAGTTGAGCTCCTATAACGAACACAGTGTCTCCTCAAGAAGCTCCCCAACCCCCGTATATCCAAAGAGACACCTCATAAAGGAGAGCTCAGGCTGACATCTGGCAGTTATCCTTCTGGGACGAAGATAACAGAAGAAGAAACTGGCAGTAGCCCTTACTGTTCTGCAGCCACCGCATGTGATACCCAGGCAAGCAGAGTCTGGAGTGGACCTCCAGCAGTCCTACAGCAGAGGGGACTGACTGTTAGAAGGAAAACTAAAAAAAAAAAGAAAAAAAAAGAAATAACTTCAATATCAATAAAAAGAACATCCACTCAGAGACACCACCCGAAAGTCATCAACTACAAAGACTACAGGTAAATAAATCCACAAATATGGGAAGAAACCAGCACAAAAAGGATGAAAACACCCAAAACCAGAACTCCTCTCCTTCTCCAAGGGATCACAGCTCCTCACCAGCAAAGGAACAAAGCTGGATAGAGCATGAGTCTGATGAATTGACAGAAACAGGCTTCAGAAGGTGGGTAATAACAAACTTCTCTGAGCTAAAAGAACATGTTCTAACCCAATGCAAATAAATTAAGAACATTGTAAAAAGATTTGACAAAATACTAGCAAGAATAAACAGCTTAGAGAAGAATATAAATGACTTGATGGAGCTGAAAAATACCGCGCAAGAGCTTCGCAAAGCACACACAAGTTTCAATAGCCAAACTGACAAAGCAGAAGAAAGGATATCAGAGGTTGAAGATTGGCTCAATGAAATAAAATGAGAAGGCAAGATTAGAGAAAAAAGAGTGAAATGAACAAAGCCTCCAAAAAATATGAGATTATGTGAAAAGACCTAATCTACATTTGATAGGTGTACCTGAATGTGACAGAGAGAATGAATCCAAGCTGGAAAACCCTCTTCAGGATATTATCCAGGAGAACATCCCCAACCTAGCAAGACAGGCCAATATTTAAGTCCAGGAAATACAGAGAACACCACAGAGATATTCCTCAAGAAGAGCAACCCCAAGGCGCATAGTCATCATATTCACCAGGGTTGAAATGAAGGAAAAAATGCTAAGGGCAGCCAGAGAGAAAGGTTGCATTACCCACAAAGGGAAGTCCATGAGACTCACAGTTGATCTCTTGGTAGAAACTCTACAAGCCAGAAGAGAGTGGGGGCCAATATTCAACAACCTTAAAAAAAGAACTTTCAACCTAGAATTTCATATCCAGCCAAACTAAGCTTCATAAGCGAAGGAGAAATAAGATCCTTTACAAAAAGGCAATTGCTGAGAGATTTTGTCACCACCAGGCCTGCCTTACAAGAGCTCCTGAAAGAAGCACTAAACATAGAAAGGAACAACCAGTACCGGTCACTCCAAAAACATACCAAATGGTGGAGAGCGTCAACACAATGAAGAAACTGCATCAATTTACAGGCAAAACAACCATCTAGCATCAAAATGGCAGCATCAAATTCACACATAACAATATTAACCTTAAATGTAAAGCGGCTAAATGCCCCAATCAAAAGACACAGACTGGCAAACTGGATAAAAAGTCAAAACTCATCAGTGTGCTGTATCCAGGAAACCCATCTCATGTGCAAGGACACACAAAGGCTCAAAATAAATGGATGGAGGAAGATTTACCAAGCAAATGGAGAGCAAATAAAAAACAAGAGTTGCAATCCTAGTCTCTGATAAAATAGACTTTAAACCAACAAAGATCTAAAGAGACAAAGAAGGACATTACATAATGGTAAAAGGGTCAATGCAACAAGAAGAGCTAATGATCCTAAATATATACGCATCCAATACAGGTGCACCCAGATACATAACACAAGTACTTAACAACCTACAAAGAGACTTAGACTCCCACACAATAATAGTGGGAGACTTTAATGCTTCACTGTCAATATTAGGCAGTTCAACAAGACAGATTATTAACAAGGATATCCAGAACTTGAACTCAGATCTGGACCAAGCAAACCTAAAAGACATCTATAGAACTCTCCACTCCATATCCACAGAATTCTTCCCAGCACCACATCACCCTACTCTAAAATTCCACATAATTGGAAGTAAATCATTTCTCAGCAAATGCAAAAGGACGGAAATTATAACAGTCTCTCAGACCATGGGGCAATCAAATTAGAACTCAGAATTAAGCAACTAACTCTGAACCGCACAGTTTCATTGAAACTGAACAATTGGCTCTTGAATGTTGACTGAACAAACCATGAAATGAAGGCAGAAATAAAGATGTTCTTCAAAACCAAAGAGAATGAAGACACAATGTACCAGAATCTCTGGGACACATTTAAAGCAGTGTCTAGAGGGAAATTTATAGCAACAAATGCACACATGAGAAGCAAGGAAAGATCTAAAATCAATACCCTATCATCAAAATTAAAAGAGCAAGAGGAGGAAGATCAAAAAAAAATTCAAAAGCTAGCAGAAGACAAGAAACAACTAAGATCAGAGCAGAACTGAAGGAGATAGAGACACAAAAAAACTTCAAAAAGTCAATTAATCCAGGAGCTGGTTTTTTTAAAAGATCAACAAAATAGATAGACCACTAGCCAGATTAATAAAAAAGAAAAGAGAGAAGAATCAAATAGATTCAATAAAAAATGATAAAGGGTATGTCACCACCAATTCCACAGAAATTCAAACTACCATCAGAGATTACTACAAACAACTCTATGCAGGTAAACCAGTAAACCTGGAAGAAATGGATAAATTTCTGGACACTAGCATCCTCCCAAGCCTAAACCAGGAAGATGAAACCCTGAATAGACCAATAACAAGGGCTGAAGTTGACGCAGGAATTAAGAGCCTACCAACCAAAGAAAGCCCAGGTCCAGATGGGTTCACAGCCAAATTCTACCAGACATACAAAGAGGAGCTGGTACCACTCCTTCTGAAACTATTCCAAACAATCCAAAAAGAGGGAATCCTTCTCAAAGCATTTTATGAGACCAACATCATCCTGATACCAAAACCTGGTAGAGACTCAACAAAAAAAAGAAAACTTCAGGCCAATATCCATGATGAACATAGATGCAAAAATCTTCAATAAAATACTAGCAAACCGACTGCAACAGCACATCAAAAAGTTTATCCATCCCGATCAAGTAGGCTTCATCCCAGGGATGCAAGGCTGGTTCAGCATACACAAGTCTATAAACGTAATTCACCACATAAACAGAACCAAAGACAAAAACCACATGATTATCTCAATAGATGCAGAGATGGCCTTTGGCAAAATTCAACAGCCCTTTATGCTAAAAACTCTCAATAAATTAGGTATTGACAAAACATAGCTCAAAATAATAAAAGCTATTTGTGACAAACCCACAGCCAATATCATACTGAATGGGCAAAAACTGGATGCATTCCCTTGAAATCTGACACTAGACAAGGATGCCCTCTCTCGCCACTCCTATTCAATATAGGATTGGAAGTCCTAGCCAGAGCAATCAGGCAAGAAAAAGAAAGAAAAGGTATTCAATTAGGAAAGGAGGAAGTCAAATTGTCTCTATTTGCAGACATGATTGTAGATTTAGAAGACTCCTCATCTTAACCCAAAATCTCCTGACACTGATAAACAACTTCAGCAAAGTCTCAGGATACAAAATCAATGTGCAGAAATCACAAGCATTCCTATACACCAATAGCACACTTAAAGAGAGCCAAATCAAGATCAAACTGCCATTCACAATTGCTACAAAGAGAATAAAATACCTAGGAACACAACTGACAAAGGATGTAAAGGAACTCTTCAAGGAGAACTACAAACCATTGCTCAAGGAAATCAGAGAGCATCTGATTTCCATAAAAATGTTTAGATGGAAAAACATTATATGCTCAAGGTTAGGAAGAATCAATATTGTGAAAATGGCCATACTGACCAAAGTAATTTATAAATTCAACACTATCTCCATCAAGCTACCTAGGACCCTCTTCACAGAAATGGAAAAAAACACCTTAAACTTCACATGAAACCAAAAGAGAGCCTGCATAGCCAAGACAATTCTAAGCAAAAAGAACAAGGCTGGAGGCATCATGCTACCTGACTTCAAACTATACTACAAGGCTACAGTAATCAAAACAGCATAGTACTTGTACCAAAACAGAGATATAGACCAATGGAACAGAACAGAGGCCTTGGAGGCAATGCCACACATCTACAACTATCTGATCTTTGACAAACCTGACAAAAGCAAGCAATGGGGAAAGGATTCTCTGTTTAATAAATGGTGTTGGGAAAACTGGCTAACCATGTGCAGAAAGCAGAAACTGGACCCCTTTCTGACACCTTACCTAAAATTAACTCCAGATGGATTAAAGGCTTAAACATAAGACCTAACGCCACAAAAACCGTAGAAGAAAACCTAGGCAAAACCATTTAGCACAAAGGCATAGGCAAAGACTTCATGACTAAAACACCAAAAACACTGGCAACAAAAGCCAAAATAAACAAATGGAATCTAATTAAACTCCAGAGCTTCTGCACAGTAAAAGAAACAATCATTAGAGTGAACCAGCAACCAATAGAATGGGAAAACATTTTTGCAATCTACTCATCTGACAAAGGGCTAATATCCAGAATCTACAAAAAACTAAAACAGATTTACAAGAAAAAACAAGCCCATTCAAAAGTGGGCGAAGGACATGAACAGACACTTTTCAAAAGAAGACATTTATGAGGCCAAAAAACATACGAAAAAATGCTCATCATCACTGGTCATTAGAGAAATGCAAATCAAAACCACAATGAGATACCATCTCACACCAGTTAGAATGGTGATCATTAAAAATCTGGAGACAACAGATGCTGGAGATGATGTGGAGAAATAGGAACATTTTTACACTGTTGGTGGGAGTGTAAATTAGTTCAACCATTGTGGAAGACAGTGTGGTGATTCCTCAAGGACCTAGAAATAGGAATTCCATTTGATCCAGCAATCCCATTACTTGGCATATATATCCAAAGGATTATAAATCATTTTATTATAAAGACACAGGCACACGTATATTCATTGCAACACCATTTACAATAGCAAAGACCTGGAACCAACCCAAATGTCCACTGATGATAGACTGGTCAAGGAAAATGTGGCACATATACATCATGGAATACTAGGCAGTTCGTGTCCTTTGTAGGGAGATGGATGAATCTGGAAACCATCATTCTCAGCAAACCGACACAAGAACAGAAAATCAAACACAGAATGTTCTCACTCATAGGCAGGTGTTGAACAATGAGAACACACGGACACAGAGAGGGGCGCATCACACACTGGGGTCTGTTGTGGGAGAACAGGGGAGGGAGAGCAGGGGGTAGGGAGGCTGGGGAGGGTTAACATGGGGAGAAATGCCAGATATAGGTGATAGGGCGATGGAGGCAGCAAACCACATTGCCATGTATGTACCTACGTAACAATCCTACATGATCTGCACACATACCTCAGAACCTAAAATGCAATATAATACACATTTTATTTATATTTATATATATATATATATAATTGATTAATAATTAACCCTTATTTAAAAAAAAGAAGTGGCCTTTGGGAACTGCAGAGAGCTGAGGTTTACTAGCAGGTAGGCATGAGTTGGGGAGCACCAAATGATACTGGAAAGGCAGGCAGCACCAAGGATTAGGCTCTTTTGTTCTGAGGAGCCACAGGACCATAGTAGAAAGGAATAAAGTGATCAGAGTTGCTTTTTGGACTCCTGAGTGAAGACTCTTCTATGGCAGCCAAGGCTCTGCCACTGCCCAGATGAGAGACCACACTGGCCTGAAGCCTATGCCTGCAGGGTGCCCTCGGGGACTCCACGCCTGGCTGCTCCCAGCTTCCTCATCAGGGTAGACTGGAAGGGGGTCAGCCCAGGGCAGCAAAGTCAGCTCAGAATGCCACCATAATCATTCAGACAAAAGGAAAGAAATGAGTCTTAGTGAGACCAATTTGCAGAGGTAATTGAGATAACATCCTAGGAACTAGATGCTGGTTGAAGGAGGGGTCAGGGTTCTCTCTTTTTCCTGACTTGGGTAAGTGGTGGAAGAGACTTGGGGTTCTATCTTCCCAAATATGTGAAAGACAGAGCAGTTGTGGAGAAGGAAATGAGGTCGCTCAGAAATGTGATTAACTGGGGGCCCCACGGCTCAGTGAGGGTGCCATGAGGCAGCATCAGGCCCAGAACCCAGGACTTGGCCAGAGAGTGGGAAGTGCTGGACTTGGGAGTCAGATGGCCTTGGTTCCATCTGCAGCCCTGTTATCCCTAGCTCTGCCACCTCTCTGGGCCTCACATTCCTCCTCTCCCAAATGGGAGTAATACTAACACTCACTGCCCAAAGTGGCCATCAGGAGTAGAGGATAATGCCTGTGCAGTGCCTACACGGTGCCCAGGCCAGCACAAGGTAGGTGCCCAGTGGACATTGGCTATGGTTATTTCAGGAGGTGCTTAATAGATATGTGTTGGATGAGACCAAGACTGTGTCAATGAAATTAAAACCAACTATAAGACAGGCAAGACCCCAAAGGACAAGTACTATATGACTCCACTTATATGAGATACCTAGAATAATCAAATTCATATAGAAAGCAGAATGGTCATTGCCAGAGCTGGGGGAGGGAACATGGAGAGCTGTTGTTTCATGGAGGCAGAGTTTCAGTTTGGGAAGATGAAAAAGTCCTGTGGATGGATGGTGGTGATGTTTGCACAACAATGTGAATGCACTTAATGCTTCTGAAGTGTACACTTAAATGGTTAATATGGTAAGTTTTACATGATTCATATTTTACTGTAATAAAAATAAAATTTAAAAAAGCAGAATAGCTAACACAGCCTTGGGAAAAGGAATGGAATGAGAAGATAAGAGGACAATTGAGAAAACATGATAGAGAAGAAGGTGCTTTCATTCAAAGCTCAGTGCTAATAAGATTTATAATTAACAATGCAGTCCATTCACCATCAGAGAAATACAAATTAAAATCACAATTCAATTTCACCTCACACCTGTTAGGATGGCTACTATCAAAGAGATGAAAGAGGACGTGTTGGAGAGGATGTGGGGAAAAGGGAACCCAGGCACACTGTTGGTGGGAACGGAAATGAGTGCGTCCACTGTGGAAAACAGTATGGAGGCACTTCAAAAAGTTAGACAGAATTTTCCTCAAAAAAGAATATGGTCTGGTTCTAAGGCTTTAAAGACTCATTTCAAAACTCCATGCTCCCTGGCTTTGCACACCAAAGTTCACCAAACCAGGAGCTGATCAGTATGTCAAAGAGATATCTGCACTCCCAGGTTTATTACAGCTGTATTCACAATAACCAAGATATGGAATCAACCTAAGTGTCCATCAACGGATGAATGGATTAAAAAAAAAAAAAGGCATTATATATACGCAGTGGACTGCCATCCAGCCTTAATAAAGAAGGAAATCCTGTTGTTTGTGGCAACATGGATGATCCTGGAGGATATTATATTAAGTAAAATAAGCCAGGCACAGAAAGACAAATACTGCATGACCTCACTTGTGTGTGGAATCTAAACAAGTTAAACTAATAGAAGCAGGGAGTAGAATGGTGGTTACCGGAGACTAGGGTAGGAGGTTTGAAGAATTGAGGTGCTGCTGGTCAAAGGTCATACAATTTCAGTTAGACAGGAGTTCAAGAGATCTACTGTACCACGTAATGACTACAGTTAACAATATATTACCTACTTAAAGATTGCTGAGAGAGAAGAATTTAAGTGTTCTCACCACAAATAAACATGTGAAGTAATATATATGTCAATTAGCTTGATTTAATAATTCCACAATATATGCATATTTCTTTTTTTAAATTTTTTTTTTTTTTTGAGACAGAGTCTTGCTCAGTCACCCAGGCTGGAGTGCAGAGGTGCGATCTTGGCTCACTGCAACCTCCACCTCCCACGTTCAAGTGATTCTCCTGCCTCAGCCTTCCGAGTAGCTGGGATTACAGACATGTGCCGCCGTGCCCAGCTAATTTTTGTATTTTTAGTGGAGATGGGGTTTCACTATGTTGGCCAGGCTGGTTTCAAACTCCTGACCTCAAGTGATCCACCCTCCTCAGCCTCCCAAAGTGCTGGGATTACAGGCATGAGCCACCATGCCTGGCCAATATGTGCATATTTCAAAACATCATGTTATATGCTACAAATATACATAATTTTTATTCACCAATTAAAAAATAAATAATTCCCTAAAGACTCATTTCAAAATTCCAGGTTCCCTGGCTTCACACACGAAAGTTTATCAAACCAGGAGCTAATCGTGTATGTAGCTCTGGGCCAATACTTATGCTGGGCATGTAAGCAACTGTCACGTGCATAACAGCAGCCCCTGTTGTGAAGAAGCTACAGTCTACACCAGATGACATAATAGAAGGAAGAAGAATGTGTTTCAAGAACCATGAAGCATTATAGAGATCATTGTAGAACACAGACTTCTGGGTAGAGACTTCTGCTTCCTTTCCCGATCTACAGAATGCCAGGTGCCTTACAGGTACTCTCAGGCTGGCTGGACCTTCAGTTGCCTTCTCTGTACAACTGGTTGCTAGACCTGGGCATAGGAAGGTGCCCTCTCCTGCCACATTCCATGAGCTTAATACTCCTGCCCCACAACATATGTAGTGACACTTGTCCTCTATGACACTGGCTGAGCCCACTGAGGTTCCTCCCCAAGACCACCCCCCAAACACACATACTCCTTCATTTTTCCCTCCAACCAAAAAATGTAACATTTATTTACTCCAACTAATAACCAGCTTTCCTCTCACTTCAAACATAGCTGCTGGTGTGGGCAGCTACCTGGTCACCTGCCTATGTGTGGGTCACTACTGACCTTTCTGAACACACGTGGTGAGAGGTTCAAGGTGGGGGTCATGTTTGCTGTGTATTTCTGTACAGCTGTCCCCAGGATACAAATCACATCGCCAGATCAAACTGCCCTCTTTTCATTCCTCCTTTTCTGCCCGTTGGCACTCCCCTTTCCTATTCAAAGAAGCCCCCCATGAAGCTGGGGTCCTTCCGTTTCCATTGAGTGGAGGTCCCAGCTTCACCCTGCCCTCAAATCACACTCTGCTGCCACAGGAGAGAGAGACCCCAAGGAGCCCCAGCCACACCTGCCTCCCTGGGAATACTGGCCCCGCTGACCAAGCAGAGGATGGGAGAGAAAGAGAACTGTCTGCCTCTGAAGGGACTCCCCTAGAACTTGCCCCTCCTGGAGGAAGGGGGAGGCAAGCCTGGTGCTGGGGTACCCTTGGGGATATTTCATGATCCTTCTCACCCATGTTCAGCTCCATTCACCTGCTGGCTCCTCTCAGCCCTCCCTCAAGCCCAGGCCCAGCTGATTTCCCCTTTCTCAGCTCCCACTAGGCAGAGTTTCCCACCAGTGTGCTTCCAGGGGCAGCTCTTTGGGCTACAGCCTGTCTTGAGAATGAAGGAGCTAGTGGCATAGAAAGGGGTCTGGGAGCACTGGGAGCTTCCCTCTGCCTCCCTGGGCTAGGCTTGAGATCTGTGTGAGCTGAGCTGCTGAAAGCCCCCTACCCCAATGCGAGGGCACCCTCTTTGCAACAGACACTGCTGTATCAGGTGGCACAGCTAGGGCAGGGGGAGGAAAAAGGTTGGCAGTGGAGGTGGGGTTGTGAGGGTGGAGCAATCTTTTCTGTTCTGGATAAAATGTAAAGAGAAAAAACTCACATGAGATCATTTCTGCGGCTATGATCAAAATCTGGGGAGCCCCTTCGGTGAATCCTGAGTGAGTGCCCTTCAGTTCCTCGGCTTCCTCCCTATAGCCCAGGAAGTCAGGACAGCCTGGCCACCGCAGCTTGGCCACTCCATGCGCTGCTGGTCAGAGCCTACGGAAGCGGGCATGGTGAGTCAGCAAGGGACCCACAGTGACCTTTCTGGGTTCTGCTAACTCAGAGTTGGATCTTCTCATTAGACTCTCCTGAACATGGCCTTGGGCCAGCCTGAGCAGAAGCACAGGAGATTCCTGTCTCCTCAGTTCCTTTCCAGAAAAGCCCCAACACCATCATTCTCCTCTTCCCTCTTCCAGCCTCCCTCACCCTCCTCATCTCTACCCTTGCCCTTAAGAGAACAGCACTGTTACTAAAAACATGACGATTCAAACCACACCAGCAGCTCGGTTGTCAGGCCTGGACAGGACCCAGAAGGAAAGGGCACAGAGTGCCCTACCATGTAAACAGGAGTGGTGTGCATCCATAACACAGGAGAAAACATCAAAACATGACCAGAGCCTGCAGCAAACACGACAGGGCCCTTCCCCATGCGCCCTGCAACTGCGTGCACTGGCCAAGCTTCCCAAGCTTGAGTTCTGCTGAAGGACCAGGTGGGGAGCCAGGAACCATAGGTGGTGCTCTCACAGAGCCAAAGCAGTGACAGTTGTCCCTACACCTGTCATATCTACCCAGGGAACAATGGTGTAGAGAAAGCAGAGGGTCCGAGGGGAGAAGTCCCGGGTGCACCCCCAGTGGTGCATCTCACATGTAGTGTCCCTCAAGTCCTTCGTAATTCATCTGAGCCTCGTTTTCCATAGGTGCAAAGCAGACTAATAAAAGTCCACAGTTTTATTGTATAAAAAGACAAACAAAATGCTCCCTGATGATTATAATTATGGCAGTGATTATCCAATTGCTTGGTTAATCAACATGTATGTATCGATCTCCTAATGTGTGCCAAGGACATTACACACATTGCTTCATGTTATCTTCACAACAGCCCTCAAAGGAAGACAGTATTATTCCCATTTTATGGATGGGGACAGGAGGTTTTAGTTAATCATTTGCTGAAAGTTACATTACTAATAAGTGACAATGCACGTACAGGTGTGGGGGCCTCCAAAGCTCATGCTCTTTGCACTGAGGGACTCTGCCCCAGATCTCAAGGACAAAAAACATACGCAAGAGACAGATGCAAGTGGATAAAACAATTAGAATGTGGGTAACACTGAGGGTAAGGACATGCAGGTAAGCTTCTAGCAGACGGTGAGGCCTGCCCAGGCCTCCCAAGGGGGTTCCAAGTAAAAGCTGGGTGCAGCTGGGGAACAGGGCAAGAAGGAAGGCTTGGGAAGTGTGCCAGGTCGCAGAGGTCCATGACAAGTCTCTAGAAATGTTCTTTTCTTCTAGAAAGTGTGGTATCCCATCCCCAAACCCCAGTCCCTACCCAGGGCATAATTACAACTGGGCACAGTCAGCCTGTATCCCCTAAAGCCTTCCCCTGTTGTCCCTGAGATTCCCTTGGGGATTCCCTTCCCATGTCAGTACACGAGGCCTCCAGATTCCTCCCCTCTTCCACTTGTTCTCAACCCTGTGAGCATTAGCATCTCCTGGGGACTTTGAAAAACATAGATGTGGACTCCCCCTAGAAATGCTGTTTCAATTGGTCTAGAGGCAGGGAGGAAATGCTGGACAACTGCCTAAAAGATGAAAGGTCTAGCCCAGGTCACAAAGTCTCCTGGTAGGAAAGCCTCGACTGAGATAAGGTTCCCCATAGCCATCAGGAGCGGAGTATGTAACAGATGCTAAGGGCTGTCCCATGCTTTTTTCTCAGATTTTGGACTTCCAAGTTGGAGCTCATTTCTCAGCACCACTCTGCCCCCAACAATGACCACCATGGTTCCCACTTGATGTCACAAGCACGTCCCTCAACAGAGTCTGACTTTTGGACTTTGGACGGTGAAAAATACACCTTTGACAGCCAAGCTGTGTAGAGCGTAAAATATGTTTCCAAACTCCTGTTAGCCACAAGGCCTGTAAACAGACCTCTCTTAACCTCCCTCAGGTCAACTCCTAGAGGCCCTTAGAGCTGCTTTCCAACTCAACGGAAAATAAATGATAGCAATATGTAACTTAAAAGGCTCTTGTAAGAATTACTTGACATCACCCATAAGGAATAATGCCCAACAGGTAAGCCAGCACCCAGTCATCCACAAATGCCTCTGCAGGATCTGCCATGCACCAAGCACTGCCTGAACATGGGGGCACCCCTAAGATGGCCCAGGATCTGCCAAGGGCCAAGCACTGTCTGGGCATGGGGGCACATGGTGGCACCCCTAAGATGGCCCCGTGCCTGCTGGGCTGCTGGTCTAGTCTAGGTAGCTCATCACGGCTCAAACAGAAAGAGTGTGTTAGTGTCCTCGGGCTGCCATAACAGATGACCACAAGCTGGGTTAAATGATTCTCTTCCAGTTCTAGAGGCTGGAAGCTCAAAGTCAAGGTGTTGGCAGGGCCTCCGGAGGCTCTAGGGGCGGACCCTTCCTTGCCCCTTCCAGCCACCGGTGTCTTCCAGCCATCCTTGGTGCTACTTGGCTCACTGCTTCATCACTACATCCAACCCGTGGTTTTGGTAACAGTGCCATTTTGGTAATAAAAAACATGATGTCCCAGGCTACACTGGCAGCTCCAATGTCAGGCATAGGATAGGACCAAGGAGGAAAGGGTAGAAAGTGTGTGCCCACCCCACCCCTGCCCCATGACATAAACAGGAGTGGTGCACATCTGATACCACAGGAGAAAACATCAAAACATGACCAGACACACAGAGAGGAAGGCCAAGGAACTTACAGCTGCATTGCTTCACCCCATCTCTGCCACCTTCACATGGCCTTCCTCTCTGTGTGTCGTCTCTTATACGGATACCAGCCGTTTGACTTAGAGGCCACCCGAACCTCATCTCGATCCTTAGGTAATTATGTCAGTAAAGACCCAATTACCAAACAAGGTTAGATTCTGAGGTTCTGGGCAGACGTGAATTTGGGGGTGGGGGACACTATTCAACCCGCTATTCAGCCAAGGGTGGAGGTAGAGAGAGACGAGACCTCCGATGTAGGTAGGGGACATGCTTGAACTGTGGACTTTATCCAGGGACAGTGGTGAGAGGTAGAGGTGGTTCAGGCAAGGTCACCAGGTAGAATGGAGCTTTAGAAAGCTCTGCTGACTGCAGGGCAGAGAAGAGAGTGGGCAAGGGCAAAAGCAGGTATGCAGGAACAGCGGAGGACGCTGTGGCAGCACTGCAGGTGAGAAATCTCTCTTGACATTCCCCAGATACACAGGAGAAAGAAGTGACAAGGTTCCCTAGTGACTGGGAAGTAACATGGAAGTTCTTATGTGTTGTTCCCAAGTTTCTGGCTTGAGCACCAGAAGAGAAAGCAGAGGAGGAGGGCGATCCAAGGTGAGACGTGAAGACTCAGGCTTGGCACATTACCCTCTAGCTCAGGGGAGCCCTCCGGCTGGAGCCATGAGAAGAACACAGTGGCCCAGGAAACATGTATAGCACGAGGAAGCCTCAGAGCCAGCCCAGACGAACAACCGCTTGTCTGGGTTGGGCAGACGAGGAGCCACAAAGACCAGGCAGGAGGGAAGGAAAGAGCAGGGGAAGAAGGGGCAGCAAGGAAGTCACATGGAGACAGCACCAAGCCTTTCCCGTGATGACCCTGTCCTGCTTCCTGTCTTGTTCCCTTCTGCTTCACCACAGGAGGGAATGCATTTGACCTTTAGCAGGGTGAGGGAGGAAAGCTTCATGGGATGCAGAGCCCCTATTTATATTATTTACTCAAGGATGTTCTATGATTTTGTTACCTAATCACAGCCTGGACTAGGCAAAAGCCTGGTTTTCAGTTCCATCATCTGCTGTTAAGCTCTAGGGCCAAGGCCCTGGTTACCTGGAGCCCTCCCTGCCACCATCTCTGACAAGGAGGCCACATCTCCAGTGTTCTCTTCAGCATGGCAGCTCCAGCCCCATGTGGCTCCCAGTCACTTGAGATGGGCTAGTCTGAGATGTGCTGCACATGTAAAATACAGAACAATTTCAAAGATTTGATGTGAAATTATATGTAAAATATCTCAGGAATAATTTTTTATTGACTAGATATTTAAAATACATAGGTGTGGGGGAGGATCCAAGATGGCCGTTTAGGAACAGCTCAGGATTGCAGCTCCCAGTGAAAGCGCAGAGGGTGAGTGGACGCCGCATTTTTATAACCCACAGACTAGGAAATTCCCAGGCGGAGGAGCTCCACAGGCCACCAGCGCAGCTGTGCCGGCCGGTGCTGCTGCTTTGCCCTGCGCGGCTGCTTTGTCGGCGCCCCGGAGCAGCGGTTCTCCGTACAAAATACACCAGTCTGGGTGCCCTTTTGGCTGGCGATTGGAGCCACGGGAAGTCATCCATTCGTCTGTTTAAAAAGGGGACTGAGCAAAGAACCAGTAGATTCCAGGGCAAAAAAAAAGCGCCACAAACCTCAGTGCCGCTGTTTAAGCCAACGCAGTGAGTGGCCGCAGGGGAAAACAAACCAGACCCCGGCACCTCTTGAACAGGCAACTGGAACACCAACTTAAAAAAGGCTCTGAGGCAGGGAGCCAGGTGATCAGGCTTGGCTGGTCCCACCCCCACAAAAGAAAAGCAACCAGAAACTCCGGATTGAGAGTTTCACAGCAAGTGCAGCTGAACCCGGGACAGTCCATCTCTGTGGGGTAGGGGCGTACGCCATTACCTAGGCAGCCCACCATGACGGAGGTAGTCAGCCAATGCTGAGGCAGCCCGCCATTGCCAAGGCAACCCGCCATTGCTGAGGCAGCCTGCCATTGCCAAGGCAACCCGCCACTGCAGAGAGACTCCGCCTCAACAGAGGCGGGCCACCATCGCCAAGGCAGTTCTAACTACACCCATATAAACAGGACTGCAGGGAAGTTCACTTGGCAGCTGGGCGGAGCCCACAGCAGCTCAGCAAAGCCTCTACAGGCAGACAGTGACTAGGCTGCCTCCTTGCTGGGCAGGGCAGCTCTGAAGGAAAAAAAAAAAAAAAAGAGAAGGCAGCAGCATAACCAAAACTCATAAAGCCCTAAATCTCTGGGACAGAGCACCTGGGAACAAAAAGCAGTTTATGACTTCTGCTGCAGCAGACCTAAACGCACCTGCCAAGCAGCTCTGAATGAACAACAGAGCTCAAAGCTAACCATTTGAGCTCCTATAAAGAAGAGACCGTCTCCTCAAGCAGCTCCCTGACCCCTATATATCCAAAGAGCCACCTCATAAAGGAGATATCATATTGACACTGGGGGGTATCCTTCTGGGACAAAGATAACAGAAGAAGAAAACTGGTAACAACCCTTACTGTTCAGCAGCTGCCGCAGGTGAACCCCAGGCAGACAGTGAACCTCAGCAGACCTACAGCAGAGGGGCCAGACTGTCAGAAGGAAACTAAGAAACAGAAATAACCTCATCATCAACAAACAGAACGTCAATCTGAAAGATTTGAGACCCAATCTGAAAGCCAGCAATTACAAAGTCGACAGGTGGATAAATGCTTAAAGATGGGAAGAAACCAGCGCAAAAAGGATGAAAACACCCGAAACCAGAACACCTCTCCTCCTACAAGGGATCACAACTCCTCACCAGCAAGGGAACAAGGTTGGATGGAGAACGAGTGTGATGAAATGACAGAATCAGACTTCAGAATGTGGGTAGTAAGAAACTTCTGTGAACTTAAAGAACATGTTTTAACCAAATGCAAAGAAACTAAGAACCTTGATAAAAGATTTGACGAAATGCTAACGAGAATGGACAAAATAGAAAGGAATATAAGTGAATTGATGGAGCTGAAAAACGCAACACGAGAACTTCGCGAAGCAAGCACAAGTATCAACAGCCGAATTGACCAAGCAGAAGAAAGGATATCAGAGGTCGAAGATCAACTCAATGAAATAAAACGGGAAGGCAAGACTGGAGAAAAAAGGGTAAAAAGGAATGAACAAAATTTCCAAGAAATGTGGGACTATGTGAAAAGACCTAATCTACGTTTGATAGGCGTACCTGAATGCGACGAAGAGAATGAATCCAAGCTGGAAAATACTCTTCAGGATATTATCCAGGAAAACTTCCCCAACCTAGCAAGGCAGGCAAACATTCAAGTCCAGGAAATACAGAGAACACCACAAAGATATTTGTCAAGAAGAGCAACCCCACGGCACATAATTGTCAGATTCACCAGGGTCAAAATGAAGGAGAAAATACTAAGGGCAGCCAGAGAGAAAGGTCGGGTTACCCACAAAGGGAAGCCCATCAGACTCACAGCAGATCTCTCTGCAGAAACCCTACAAGCCAGAAGAGAGTGGGGGCCAATATTCAACATCCTTAAAGAAAAGAACTTTCAACCCAGAATCTCCTATCCAGCCAAACTAAGCTTCATAAGTGAAGGAAAAATAAAATCCTTTGTGAACATGCAAGTACTCAGAGATTTGGTCACCACCAGGCCAGCTTTACAAGAGCTCCTGAAAGAGGCTCTACACATGTAAAGGAATAACAAGTACCAGCCACTCCAAAAACATGCCAAAAGGTAAAGAGAATCAACACAATGATGAATCTGATTCAACTAAAGGGCAAAACACCCAGCTAGCACCAAAATGGCAGTATCAAATTCGCACATAACAATATTAACCCAAAATGTAAATGGACTAAATGTCCCAATCGAAAGACACAGACTGGCAAATTGGATAAAAAGCCAAAACCCATCGGTGTGCTGTATCCAGGAAACCCATCTCACATGCAAGGATACACAAAGGCTCAAAATAAAGGGATGGAGGAAGATTTACCAAGCAAATGGAGAGCAAAAAAAAGCAGGAGTTGCAATTCACATCTCTGATAAATTAGACTTTAAAGCAACAAAGATCAAAAGAGACAAAGAGGGACATTACATAATGGTAAAAGGATCAATGCAACAAGAAGAGCTGACGATCCTAAATATATACACACCCAATACAGGAACACTCAGATACATAAGGCAAGTTCTTAATGATTTACAAAGAGACTTAGACTCCCACACAATAATAGTGGGAGACTTTAACACCCCATTGTCAATATTAGACAGATCAACCAGACAGAAAATTAACAAGGATATCCAGGACTTGAACTCAGACCTGGACCAAGCAAACCTAATAGACATTGACAGAACTCTCCACCCCAAATCCACAGAATACACATTTTCCTCTGCACCACATCACACCTACTCTAAAATTGACCACATAATTGGGAGTAAATCACTCCTCAGCAAATGCAAAAGAACGGAAATCGTAACAAACAGTCTCTCAGACCACAGTGCAATCAAGTTAGAACTCAGAATTCAAAACTAACCCAGAACTGCACAGCTTCATGGAAACTGAACAACTTGCTCTTGAATGTTGACTGGATAAACAACGAAATGAAGACAGATACAAAGATGTTCTTCGAAACCAACGAGAATCAAGACACAACATACCAGAATCTCTGGGACACATTTAAAGCAGTCTCTAGAGGAAAACATATAGCAATGAGTACCCACATGAGAAGCAAGGACAGATCAAAAATTGACACCCTATCGTCAAAACTGAAAGAGCTAGAGGAGCAAGATCAAAGAACCTCAAAGTCTAGCAGAAATAGCTAAGATCAGAGCAGAACTGAAGGAGATAGAGACACAAAAAACCCTTCAAAAAATCAATAAATCCAGGAGCTGGTTTTTTGAAAAGACCAACAAAATAGACAGACCACTAGCCAGATTAATAAAAAAGGAAAGGGAGACTAACCAAATTGATGCAATAAAGAACGATAAAGGGGATATCACCACAGATTCCACAGAAATTCAAACCATCATCAGAGATTATTACAAACAACTCTATGCGCATAAACTAATAAACCTGGAAGAAATGGATAAATTCCTGGACACTTGCCTCCTCCCAAGCCTAAACCAGGAAGAAGAAGCCGAAACCCTGAACAGATTCATAACAAGGTCTGAAGTTGAGGCAGCAATTTAGAGCTTACCACCCAAAAAAGCCCAGGTCCAGACGGGTTCACAGCCAAATTCTACCAGACATATAAAGAGGAGCTGGTACCATTTCTTCTGAAACTATTCCAAACAATACAAAAAGAAGGAATTCTTCCCAAATCATTTTATGAGACCAACATCATCCTGATTCCAAAACCTGGCAGAGACTCAACAAGAAAAGAAAACTTCAGGCCAATATCCATGATGAACATAGATGCAAAAATCTTCAATAAAATACTGACAAGCCGATTGCAACAGCACATCAAAAAGCTATCCACCATGATCAAGCAGGCTTCATCCCAGGGATGCAAGGCTGGTTCAACATACGCAAGTCCATAAACGTAATTCACCACATAAACAGAACCAAAGACAAAAACCACATGATTATCTCAATTGATGCAGAGAAGGCCTTTGACAAAATTCAACAGCCTTTTATGCTAAATACCCTCAATAAGCTAGGTATTGATGGAATGTATCTCAAAATAATAAAAGCTATTTATGACAAACCAACAGCCAATATCATACTGAATGGGCGAAAAACGGAAGCATTCCCCTTGAAATGTGGCACCAGACAAGGATGCCCTCTCTCACCACTGCTATTCAATATAGTATTAGAAGTTCTAGCCAGAGCAATCAGGCAAGAAAAAGAAATAAAGGGCATTCAAATAGGAAAGGAGGAAGTCAAATTGTCTCTATTTGCAGATGACCTCACTGTATATCTAGAAGACCCCATCATCTCAGCCCCAAATCTCCTGAAACTGATAAGCAAGTTCAGCAAAGTCTCAGGATACAAAATCAATGTGCAAAAATCACATGCATTCCTATACACCA
>NW_022437049.1:2485099-2570844 GCF_009761245.1 Sapajus apella | reverse complement strand
GACCCAGCAATCCCATTACTGGGTATATATCCAAAGGATTACAAATCGTTCTACTATAAGGACACGTGCACACGAATGTTCATTGCAGCACTGTTTACAATAGCAAAGACCTGGAACCAACCCAAATGCCCATCGACGATAGACTGGATAGTGAAAATGTGGCGCATATACACCATGGAATATTATGCAGCCATCAAAAACGATGGGTTTGGGTCCTTTGTAGGGACATGGATGAACCTGGAAACCATCATTCTCAGCAAACTGACAGAAGAGCAGAAGATCAAACACCGCATGTTCTCACTCATAGGCGAGTGTTGAACAATGAGAACACATGGACACAGGGAGGGGAGCACTACACACTGGGGTCAGTTGGGGGGAAATAGGGGAGGGACGGTGGGGTGTGGGGAGTTGGGGAGAGCTAGCAAGGGGAGAAATGCCAGATGTAGGTGATGGGGAGGAAGGCAGCAAATCACACTGCCATGTGTATACCTATGCAACAATTTTGCATGTTCTTCACCTGTACCCCAAAACCTAAAATGCAATAAAATAAATAAATGGGAAGAAAACATAAAATAAAATACATGGGTGTAATTAAGGTTTATTATTAAAATGAATTTTACCTCCTTCTTTTTACTTTTTAAAATATGCCTACTGGAAAACTTAAACTTGTGTCTGTGGCTCATGTTATATTTCATATATATATATATATATATATATATTCATTATGTGAGATACATATTTGCTCAAAGCAATTGATATCTAAAATTTTATTAGACAAAAAAATTGATTAGACACCTGTTCAGCATACCTCAAAGCCTTCTTCACTGAATCAGTATTGTTTATATATTTCTGTGCTAAGCAGTGCCAGATTTACTTTACATCCAGTTTGCATTCTGGGAAGCATTTTTTTTTTTTTTTTGTGACTGTATTGTTTCCGAGCAGTTCTATTGGCTAGTGCTGTTCCAGAGGCCTTCCGTGGTGTCAAAACTTACCCAAAACACACAGTGGTTTTCCACTTCCCTGGAGCTCCATTAGCATCAGCTTATAGGAAGGAAGACGGGAATGTCCTATTTTGTACCTGGTACTTGACATGGTTCCGTTATATTTCTCATAACTCGTAACAGCTGTTATTTCCTTCCCACAACTGATTTTTCAGATTAGAAAATCAGAGGCCAAATTTTAACTCATGTTCATTCCATTCCTAAGCTCATAATTTTCCCAATACATGAAGTTATTAAATCTAATGGTCTTCTTTTTTAAGACAGGGTCTTGCTCTGTTCCCCAGGCTGGAGCAAAGTGGTGTGACCCCAGCTCACAGCAGCCTCAACCTCCGAGGCTTAAGTGATCCTCTCACTTCAGCCTCCCAAGTAGCTGAGATCATGGGTGCATGCCACCATGCCTGGCTAATTTTTTTTTAATTTGTAGAGACAAGGTCTTACCATGGTGCCTAGACTGGTCTCAAACTCCTGGACTCAAGCGATCCTCCTGCCTCAGCCTCCCAAAGTGCTAGAATTACAGGCATGAGCCACTGTGCCCAGTCTGAAAATGGTCTTTGAGAGATCTCAGATAATAATCTCAAGTCGCTTACATCATCTCATTAACTCCAAATCACAATACTTAAGATCACAATACTCTCTTAGATTGTTATTTTTAAATTTTGTAATACACAATGTAAGTACATGGTAAAAAATTAAAAGTGCAAAGGAATAAGCAGAGAAATGTCAATGGCCCTGCACCTCTAACTTCTTCCTTCCTTCCCTCCTTCCACCCTATTCCTATTCCCATCCCTGCCAACACCACACCTGCATATCCTCTCACTGATGGTGAATGCACAAATACAGTCAAATACGTGTAGGTGGATGTAGAACTTTTCTAGAAAACCTCAAATAGTGGATTATCCCCACCTTCCACACGTTGCTTTCTCTTGGAGACCCTTCCATGTCAGTACTAAAAGATCTGCCTTTAACTGGACATATGTCATACCTAAATGAAAAGAATTTCATAAATTACAAAATCACATTCCAATCAGAAAACTGAGTTCAGAGAAGTCATTTGTTTGCTCCAACAGTGACAGTGGCAGAGAGAGGACAGACACTAGGCCACCTGGCCCCAGCAAGAGCTGACTCTCTCATCCAACCCTCCCAGTGTCCTCATCTTTGACACTGTGGAAATAATTTCTGGCCCATCTGCTGTGGAGCTGACACATAGGTCAATTGAGCTAATGAAACCTGGAAGGCACAATTTAAACAAGAGACATTAGCATCATTCTTTTTTTCTTTTTTTTCAGACAGAGTCTCTGACTCTGTCGCCAGGCCGGAGTGTAGTGACGCAATCTCAGCTCACTGCATCCTCCGCTTCCTGGGTTCAAGTGATTCTCCTGCCTCAGTCTCCCAAGTAGTTGGGACTATAGGTGCACACCACCACACCCAGCTAATTTTTGTATTTTCTGTAAAGATGGGGTTTCACCATGTTGTCCAGAATGGTCTCGATTTCTTGACCTTATGATCCTCCCACCTTGGCCAGGCAAAGTGCTGGGATTACAGGCATAAGCCACCATACCCAGCCATTCTTTTTTTTGTTGTTTTTTTTTTGAGACAGAGTCTTGCTCTGTTACCCACGCATGACCTTGGCTCACTGCAACCTCTGCCTCCTGGGTTCAAGGGATTCCCCTGCCACAGCCTCCTGAGTAGCTGGGATTACAGGTGTGCACCACCACACCAGGCTAATTTTTGTATTTTTGTAGAGACGGTTTCACCATGTTGGCCAGGCTGGTCTCAAACTCCTAACCTCAAGTGATCTGTCTGATTTGGTCTCCCAAAGTGCTGGGATTACAGACGTGAGCCACCACGTCCAGACTGTACCATGACTTTCTTATCTGATCTGTACCTGGGTAGAATTTTGAGCAACACAAGGGAGGGACAGACGTATCTGGATGGGGATTTTTTTCTCTGTTCGAATCACACTACAAGGAATGATCCACTCAGCACATCACATGGCCCCATCCAGTGCCGTTATTGCCCAGGGGACAGATCCTGGCTGCCTCTCTGGAAAGAGTCAGAATGTTCTGAAGTGATTCTTTTAGCCAATGTTGCCAAACAATTGGATGTCCATATGCAAATGAATTAACCTCAACTGACACAGCCTATCTTATTCAAAAATTCACTTTAAAAATGAATCATATGCCTAATCACACAAAAAACACAAAATAAAACATACAAGAATAGCTCCATGACTTTGTGTTAGGCAAAGATTTCTCAGGTACTATACTAAAACCATGATCCAGAGAAGACAAAAATTGATGTTAGACGTTACAATATTAAAACTTCTTTTTAAAAGCACTCTTGCCGGGCGCGGTGGCTCAAGCCTGTAATCCCGGCACTTTGGGAGGCCGAGGCAGGTGGATCACGAGGTCAAGAGATCGAGACCATCCTGGTCAACATGGTGAAACCCCGTCTCTACCAAAAATACAAAAAATTAGCTGGGCATGGTGGTGCGTGCCTGTAATCCCAGCTACTCAGGAGGCTGAGGCAGGAGAATTGCCTGAACCCAGGAGGCGGAGGTTGCGGTGAGCTGAGATCGCGCCATTGCACTCCAGCCTGGGTAACATGAGTGAAACTCCGTCTCAAAAAAAAAAAAAAAAAAAAAAGCACTCTTAAGAGAAAGAAAAAAGAGGCTACACTCTGGAAAATAATATTTGCAAACACATAAAGAACTTGTATCCAGGTTACATAAAGAACTGTCAAACAAGAAAACAAGCAGTTGCATAAAGAAAAGAGGTAAAAGATTTGAACAGAATTTCTCAGAAGAGAAGAAATATATATGGCAATTAAGAACAGGAAAAGATGTTTGATGACACTTGTCATTAGGGAAGTACAAATTAAATCCATAATGAGATACTGGTAAATCCCAGGATGGCCAAAATCAAAATAACAACACCATGTGCTATCAAGGGCACAGAACAACATGTGCTGCTGGTGGGAATTGAAAGTGGTACAACCATAGAAAACAGGTTGGCAGTTCCTTATAAAATAAATATGGCCGGGCGCGGTGGCTCACGCCTGTAATCCCAGCCCTTTGGGAGGCCAAGGCAGGCGTATCACGCAGTTAGGAGATTGAGACCATCCTGGCCAACATGGTGAGTCCCCGTCTGTACTAAAAATACAAAAATTAGCTGGATGTGGTGGTACACATCTGTAGTCCCAGCTACTTGGGAGGCTGAGGCAGGAGAATTGCTTGAACCTGGGAGGGAGAGGTTGCAGTGAGTCGAGATGACACCACTGTACTCCAGCCTGGGTGACAGAGCAAGATTCCGTCTCAAAAAAAAAAAAAATTTAAGTATATACTTACCGTACAATTCAGAAATTCTACTTCTAGAAATTTAACCAAGAGAAGTGAAACCATACACCCACATAAATAACCTTTACATGAATATTTATAGCAGTTTTATTTATAATTATCAAAAAATTGAAACAACCCAAATGTCTCTCAACTGACAAATGGATACATAATCCATTAGTACATCCATAGAGCAAAATACTAGTCAGCAATAAAGAGAAGCAAATCACTGATATTTGCAACAATATGAATCTTGTTATAAATGAATGATATGGATGGATTTTGTTATGAATGAATGAATCTTGTTGTGGATGAATCTTATCATGCTAAGTGAAAGAAGCCAGACTCAAAAGTCTACTCTGTGATCCCATGCATATGACATTCTAGAAAAGGCAAAACCATAGAAATAAATCAATAGTTGCAAAGGCGGGAGATGGGGAAGAAACTGACTACAAAAAAAAAAAAAAGAATGGAACTTTCCAGGGTTATGGACCTGTTCTGTATCTTTATCATGTTGGTTATATTCTGTATGTATCTGTGCAGACTTGCAGCAATCTACATGAACATGGGTTAATTTTATTATACCTAAATCATACCTTCATGCATTCTCTTTAATCAGAAATCATATGTGGAAATCTATTCCATAGCATTAAAAAACTCCAACTGGCTGGGCATGGTGGCTCACACCTGTAATCGCAGTGCTTTGGGAGGCCAAGGCTGGTAGATTGCCTGAGGTCAGGAGTTGGAGACCAGTCTGACCAACATGGTGAAACCCCATCTTGGCTAAGAATATAAAAATTAGCTGGGCATGGTGGTGGGCGCCTGTAATCCCAGCTACTTGGGAGGCTGAGGAGAATCACTTGAACCAAGGAGGCAGAAGATCACTCCGCAGTGAGCCAAGATCACTCCGTTACACTCCAGCCTGGGTGACAACAGCTAAACTCAGTCTTGGGGAGGGGAGAACCAACACAGAAGCATTGTTTATATTGCACAAAACAGAAACCAATCTGATGGCCTATCAATAGAAACCTGTTTAATAAATGGTGTTATAGCCATTTCAAGGAATAGTATTTAGCCACTTTAAAATGCATACTACTTATGCCAGTTAACATGGAGGGATTTTCATGATATTGTTAAGTAAGAGTAGCAGGATACAGCAAGTATATATAGAATGATATTTTTTAAAAATACACAACCGTGAGTTAACCTATAGATGAGTTTGTATGATTGTGTGCACATACATGGAGAAAGCTGTGATGGGATGTGCATTAGTCTGCTAATACTGATGACTTGAGTTGGGGAGCTGGGATTCAAGAGTCAAGGTGAGTTTGAAAGGTGGGAGGGAATGGAGGGATGTCAGGCTCAAAGGATGAAGGAAGGAGGAATGCCTAGAACTAGCCTGAGATTAGCTGTGACTACAGACCTCCCCTTTGCTGGGTTCTCTCTCCTTAGAGCTAAGACTTCTTATCAATATCTCAGTCCCACCAGGAGAGGAAGAGAAAGGGAATTTCAAAACTTCTCCAAAGGACCTGCAGCCTTCCTACAGCACAAGGGGCTAGGACTGGCATCACGCAGTTCTTCATCCCAGCCAGGATGCAGAAGGAAGCCTGTCCCTCTGCTGTGGGCTGCCTTCCCTCGCTCCAGGACAAGGTGAACATTGTGGGGCTGGTGGGAAAGGACCACAGCAGGAAGGGCTTGGGGAGGAGAGGCAGCTGTGAGTAGCGCTGATGTCTTCTTGAGGACAGGAAGCAATGAGGCAAACGCCTTGCTTTCTGAGAAGCTGGAGCAGAGCCAGAGTCATTCTCTGATGAGCTCTGGAAACATGAATCAGCCAACAAGCCCTGACGCTCCCTTACTGTGTGCTTAGCTCTGCACGAGTTGCTAAGGAGGAAAATGAGAAAACAGGTCTCATACACCAGGGAATGGACCTCACAGGGTTTATGCTTTCATTAGAGAGATAAGAGTATTGCATTTTAAAAGTAAAGAGCACTCAGAGTGTTTATTAATATAAATGGAGCTCAGAAGAGAGGGACCAAGCACAGAAGTTTCTGAAATCACACTGCCGTGCCCCTCTTTTGTCTTCCTCCTTACCCTACCCAGCTCTCACAGGCGGTGCCTTCAGTTTCCTTGAATGGGAGAATTTTGCAGTGGAGCTTCTGAACTTTTCAAAGTTGAGGAGAACAGAGTCTGAAGAAGGGGATGTTCCTAGACTAAAATCAGTAATTGGGGAGTGGCCTGTGGGTCCCCAAATCAATAGAAACATGCAACATGCTCCCCGAAAGGACCTCACACTGAGAGGCTCTCAGAAGGAATGGCTTTTACGCCACAGCAGGGAGACGGGACCTTGAGCACTATGGTTTACCACAGAAGCCAATAACCCAAAGGCGACCAAAAATATGTAGAGCAGTAGACCCACAGAGACCACAGCTGCCAAGCAGGGGCATCCTCCACTGTGACCAGTATGGACCCCTGGCAAGAGGGGCTGGGAACCTTCAGCCAACCCCTCTTGGGGGGACCAGAGAGGGACCAAAGAAAGACCTGGGTTGGGTTTCTGGACAGCTCGGTATGATGGAGATGTGAAGTCAACATTAAGTCATTTTACAGAAAATGAAGAACTATGGAATTGCTTGGGTACTCCAGTTGGTGAACTGAGCATTTTCAATCTTCCAGCCCCAAGAGGTCTGGAGGTGGGAGTTATGAATGAGGTGGGGTTCAATCTGACCTCGGGGACAATAGGCAAGACTGGGGACAAAAGTAGGGACTAGAGAAAAAAATAAGCAAACATGATCACCCAAGGGAGCAGGGAGCACGTGATGGGGACAATGAAGAAATGGACTTGGCTGGAGCCCAGGGTCCAAATCAGAGAGCAGAAAGAAAGCTACTTTTAGTGTCTCTCTTTATCATCAGAACACATCTGTCACACAACACCTACAGGCACAAAATGCCTGGCTGCCTGTGAAGTTGCAGAGGAGTCAAATGCATGGCTGTGCCTTCTGTGAGCTCACGAGGAGGTTAAGATGATACACGCACATGCAAACAAGCACACCTAAGGCAGAGTGCCGCATGAAGAAAAGAGTGCGAATATTGATCCAGCCAGA
The DNA here is from genome assembly GCF_009761245.1 of Sapajus apella. Taxonomy (NCBI): domain Eukaryota; kingdom Metazoa; phylum Chordata; class Mammalia; order Primates; family Cebidae; genus Sapajus; species Sapajus apella. The sequence continues at coordinate 2,563,411 of NW_022437049.1, read as the reverse complement.
GCCTCATGAGCAACTTCTTCATACCATGCTAAGCACTGCAGATGCAGAGGTGATTAATACAAGGTGCCACCCTGGAGAAATGCCCAGAAATCACTCCCAGTGAAAGCAGGCTTCCTAGAACTGGTCCTAAAAGGTATGGCGGGATTTGGTAGGTGTCTAGGAAGAAAGCAAGTACTCTGCACCTTTGGTACCAATGACACAGAGGACCAAAGGCCTGAAAGTCCCAGATGAGTCAAGGATGAGGTGGGCAGAGAGCAGATCAGTCTGAGCAGAAGATCCAAGGGAGAGCAAAGGCAGAAGGGGCTGGACAGGACAGTTAGGAGCAGATGATAAAAGGTCCTGGATGGCACTCAAAGGCCTCTGGGCTTTATGCTGTGGGCTTCTGGAGCTACTGAGGATTTCTGATCTGCAGTGGACCCTAAATGTGCCCCCACGAAAGCTCCCAACACTTCCAAAGTGAGTGGCAAATGGGACTGCATGAGGACGGGGTTTCCATGTGGGGAATATGTCCCAGCAAAGATCATTTGTTTATCTGGTTATCATTTGTTTAGCCTGGTTATCTAATGGCCATCTCTGAGTAGCCTTCTCCCAGACCTCCTGCCAGCTGTGGATACCATGAGAGCCTGATGTCCCAGCCTCACAGCAGCTAAAGGATTGCAACAGGCCTTGCCTTTGGAGATGCCAGCAAGCAAACTCCCTGCAAGCAGGTCATTGTCCCCACGAACCCTGACATCATGAACAAATTGCACCATATACTCCCTCTTCTCACAGAAAGTCCTGTACAGCTGAAAGAAACCCAACACCAAAAGCAGCCTAGACTTTAAGCTGTACAGCTATTTTCACCAACACTTAGGTACCCAATAAATGTGTGTTGATTTAATGGTAAAAGGGTCAAGAAAAGACCAACCTAAGGGAGTTTTGTAGGACGTGCAAGTGCAAGAGGAGCTTTTCCACCCCTTACCTTGGGATGGTGGTAATGGTGGTAGAGGTAGTGGTGTTGATAGGAAGAGACAGAAGTTGTAGATTTGCTAATTCTGCTGGCGCATGTTCCCTGACCCCCCTGCCCCCTGCTAACCTAAAACTTTCAGGTCTAGGTTTGCTTTTTTAGGAGTGAAAATTAAAAATTTTTAAAAGTATAGGTTTTCTCTCTTAATGAGAACGAATGAATGAATAAAATAAAGTAGGAAAGAATTCCCAGGTTATTAGCAAAAAGGCATTAATATTTTCTAAAGCACCCCAGGTGAAGTCAAAGATTGAGAACCAACTACCCCAAGGGAAGAGTCTCAAAGAGGAGCCTGCTTTCAAACCGAATTATATGCCTGGAATCGATCAATCAACCATTTCTGTAGAGCCCACCCTTGAGCCACCATTGCCCCCCAGATTTCTGCCTCCTGCTATGGGCTCCATTCCAAATCACCCCTAAGTGCCCTGCTCCCCATTAGACTGCCAATCCCTTAGCACTTTCTTCCAGCCTCACGTGTGAAAAACATATGCTCACTACCCACTGTCTACGCCCCACCACCTCCCACCCTGCATGCTTTGGGATCCTCCCCTGATTGCAAGAGGTAAGAAGGGTCTTGAGTTTTGTATTTGTTTCCCAAACATGCAGGCAGCCAGATTTAGGCAAAATAAGAGCATATTCAACATGTGACTGCCAGGTGTGAGGGCGAGCACCCACTGGGTCACCAGCTGACTACAGCCCTGCCAGGGCGCCCTGCACTTGGGAGTCCTTAAATGCAAATTTCCCCAGTGGCAGTGGAAGGAAAGATGGGATTTAAATTGGTAATCAAGCACAATACCAAACTGGACTTTGACCTTGTTCAGAATTCCACTGGCTCATGTTCACTGGCCCCCCTGCCCCCCTGCTTCTGCCCAATTGTTCCCTTGAGTAGCTGCCTGCCATCTGAGGCAGTCAGGTGGGCTGTTGCCAGCTGCTGCCTCCCTGGCTGCTTTCCACCTGGCCAGCTCAGACAACAGTGGAAATCAAACAGCTTTGCCTTTCCAGCTTCTCTTGCTATGTCTGGGCCAGGAGCAAGACAAGAGTGGTTTAGATGAGGCCTCAGCCCCGCCTGGGCCTGCTTGTAGGGCACTGGAAGAAGGGAGTGCAGCCCCAGCACATCCGTCACTCAGTGCATTCTTGGTTACCAGAGCGATTTTCAGACAAGGCCTGGAATGGCCAGCATGGCCCACCAGCCTGCAGCATCCAGGGCAGCAGCATTGAGCCCGTATTTATTTCTTCAAGCACCCTCCACTGCCCCAGAACACCCTCTGATCTCACTGCAAGACACCAAGGTTTTGCTCATTTCTTCTCTCTGGAAGGTCTTCCACGTTCTCATCTACTTGCCTAAATTCTGCCCTTTCTTCTGGGGCTGGGAAACCACTCACTCCCTAGAGAGCACCTACCCTCTCCTACAGCCCCATCATCCTCTTACCTCCTCAATCCATAATTCAAATCAACTATCTGGGCATTCAATCACATCCTGATTTGCCTTGTGCCATTGTTTCAAGTCTCATCTTCCCAACATATGGTAAGCTCCCAGGGACTATGTATTACCTAGATTAGCACTGAGTAGGTCTACTAGGAATTAATGAATGGAAAAATAAATGAATGAGTAAATATGGTGCTTTGGTCACGGAAATGCTTTCTTTATAAGCCCAGGAATTCTTCCCACCAAGAGAGCTCGCTCTTCTTTGCATTAGGTTTCCTGGAGACCAAGCCTCTAGTGAAAACTGCCTTCAATGCCTCCAAGGAAGACAGGAAATGTCTCACCAGGGGTAGCCAGTTAGCCAAGCAGCTAGACTTCTATCAGCATGCAGGGCACTAGTGAGGGAAGGGTGCATCACCTGCCCTCTTTGATCTAACTGGGATGATAGAATGTGCCCACATGAAGCTTTGGTTTCCTGTCAATGTGCAAAGTCATGGCCATGACATATAAGTGCTGAGAACAGGGTATAAAAGGGAACTGAGCCAGGCTATTTTAATCAGAGAGCACTTGAAGGACATAGCAAAGAGCGCTGTTGAGTGGAGGAAAGGAAACCCTCTCCTACTTCCTTCCCAGATAGATTCCATCCCTGTCTACTTCCTCTACTCGAGTCAGCAAGAGTCAAAGGATGGGACCAGGATAAGAGATAAGATTGAGGATGGGGTGGAGAATGGCTGACTAACTCAGGGCGTTCATTCGAGGGGCCAATCTTGGGATTGGTCACATAAGAATGCAAGGTAGCCTCCACATGGTCACTATTGATCCAAAAGGGGAAGCAAAGAGAAAGAGACTCAAAAAGCCAACTGAGGATGGGTACAGTGGCTCACACGTAATCCCAGCACTTTGGGTCACTGAGATGGAAGAATCACTTGGGCCAGGAGTTCAAGACCAGCCTGGGCAACATAGTGAAACTCCATCTCCACAAAAATTAAAAATTAGACATGGTGGCACACACCTGTGATCCTAGCTACTCGGGAGGCTGACATGGGAGGATCACTTGAGCCTAGGAAGTTGAGGTTGCAGTGAGCCATGACCACACCACTACACTTCAACAAGAGCAAGACCTTGTCTCAGAGAGAGAGAGCGAGACAGAGAGAGATAATACTAAAAGTACAATCTAGTTTTAAAAATTGATAAATTGGACTTTATAAAAAATAAAAATAAAAGCCAGTAGGATGGAAGAACAGACAGGCAGGAAAGAAGATGTGGAAAGACAAGTGAAGTATGAGCTGTTGCATTTTTGACACAGGGAGCCGGGGTCGGCTGAGGGCTGCTGATGACCTCTGTGCACAGGACCTCCTTCTTCAATCTCAGAAGGAAATCAGGAGCCAGGGGCCACGCTGGGTACAGCCCAGGCAAGGTGTGTGCTCTGGAATGCCCCCTTTGTGCCATTACACACCTCTGTCCTCCCTGTGGCAAGGGCGGGAAGCCCTTCAGATGACCAGAAGCCAGGGTTTGTCTTCTGGGGAAAAGGGGAGGGGGCTTGGAGCACAGAATGTTGAGGGAAGTAGGGTGGGCAGTGACTGGCCTACAGGCAAGCATGCAGGTGCACACTGTGTGCCTGTGAGCCTGGGAAGACAGAGCTGAGGAGGCTTTCTGGGGCGCCCCTAGGGACAAAGGCCCCTAGGGATTTCCCCAACAGTAAATTCCCAGGGGACGGTATGGGCCCCTCCACCCTGGGTTAGAGTTCTTGCCACTGTGCAAGCAGTTTCGTCTATCATCAGTAACTGAGCCTAGTGTGTCAATTCTGCTCCTTTTATTACCCATGCATTCCCAGGGAAAGATAAGAACCCAAAGAATAAAGAAGCCACTATGGGCCGGCACTTGTGGGCACACCTCACAGCTAACTCAGCCCCTTTCTTTCCAGAGGAATTATTTATTTTATTTATTTATTTGCTTGTTTGTTTGTTTTACGACAGAGTCTTTCTCTGTCACCCAGGCAGGAGTGCAGTGGCACAATCTCGGCTCACTGCAACCTCTGCCTCCCAGATTCAAATGATTCTCCTGCCTTAGCCTCCCAGATAGCTGGGACTACAGGCTCAAGAGTAGCTGGGATTACAGGCACGTGATACCATGCCCTGCTAATTTTTGTATTTTTAGTAGAGACAGGGTTTCACCATGTTGGAAAAGCTGGTCTTAAACTTCTGACCTCAGGTGATCCACCTGCCTCAGCCTTCCAGAGTGATGGGATTACATTAGCCACCGCACCCAGCCTCATAAAATTCCAGAGGAATTTTATACAACCCACTGTAAGACCACCCATTGATGGCAAAACTGTTGGTCCACAGAACTAGCATCCAGACCAGAGAAGGCCCCACTTCTGGGGCACACCTTTTCCTTTTGCTTCCTAATGTCACTCAAGGCCATGGGAGGGCTCCGCTCCCTCCAACAAAGGAACAGCATCCCAAAGCCCAGGCGTGCATGCAGGGAAACTTCCTCTCCTACGCAGCCTGAAGCGTGGAAATGAGGAAAGGAGTGATCCTCAAAACTGGCAGGGTGGGGCTGTGGGAGAGTTTCATTCATTGTGGGGAGGATGGATCTGAGAACTGCACACTGGAGCATGTACACACGCACGTGCACAGACACACACACAGAGTGTAGCGTGGCAGCTGGGAAACAGTGGAGAACATGGATAGGGAACAGAAAGGGGGCCAATTTGGAAGCTGATGTATCCACCTCTGGTCACTTCATACTGTGTTAGGGCTGTAGTTCCTGTACCTGGCTATGTGGCAGAATCACCTGGTGAGCTCAGTAAACATGCAGATTCTCAGGACCCACTGCAATCTTACCAAGATACAACCACATGGGTAGGGAAATTTTTTTTTGTGTGTGTGTGTGTGTGTGTTTCACAAGCTCCCCCTGGGAATTGGATGCTGTGTTTCCCTATTCCGAGTTTAGAATTGCTGGATTTAAGTGAGGTTGCAGGCAAATTGGCAATGCTCTTGTTCAGGCCACGGGCAGCCCTCTAAGGACATCCTCTGGGCCCAGAACACAGACTGGATTTACTCCCAGAGAAGCATCGCAGAGTTGTCACATCTTGGCCACACTAGCTGATCACCTTTTGCCCCCATTAATTGACTTTCACTATTCCATAGGACCTCTCATAGCATTTTGTTTGTTTTCACAAGATCAAATATTACAGATATTTAATGATGGAAATCTGAATGCTATTCTCATTCCTGTTTAACATGTTTGCCCACCAGCCTCACCTGCCAGAGGTAATGCAGAAATCCATCACCCACTGGCTCATTCAAGATGAGCCTGAGGTCATTAAACCATGACCTTATTTTCTTTGGAGCTTCTACTTGCCTGCATTGTTCTACCTTCCACTGTAAAGGGATTTGGAAAGGGAAGCTTAGACCAGTACCCCTGGGCACAACAGCTGCGCAAAATGAGACGGTGCCTTTGTTTCTCTCAGTTTGTTTTTTCTACTTAAGCTAAGCACAGTCACGGAAGAAAGAGGATAGCATCTGTGAGGGCTTGAGCCCAGTCCTGTGATTCACCACTGAGGTCTCACTCAGGAACGACCCCAGGTCTAAGTCACACACGGCAGGGCCTCTGAGAGGAGAAAAAGTAATTCCTGAAATGAGTTCACATTTTGGCCAGGAAGGCCATACCGTGGAATATTCCCTCCGACCCACAGGGTCAGGACTGGTCGATGATGGAAATCAGTGACAGAGGTTGTGAAGCTGGAGAACATGGAACAAAGGCTGGGGCCATCCCACAGTGGGTCGTCAGACAAGAAACTTTATGCTGGGTCCCTAAAGGTCTAAACCCAAGTGGAAAGGCAGAACAAGAAAATATCTGTCCCACAAAGTGAGGAAGATTACTTGTCTCAAACTTGGCACTGAGTCAAGGGGAAATTGTCTTCCCTGAGAATGTATAGGGAAGGAAGTATGGGGAAAAGGAAGCCAGAAAAATGACACCTACTGAGTGCCCTTTATATGACACCTATTAAATGACAGGCACTCATACCACACTGCCATAGTTAACCTCACAGATTCTCTCCATTTTTATAGAAGCAGCAGCTAAGACTTCTTCTTAGTTTGGAGGCTACAGTGAGCTGACATTGTGAGAATACACCAGTGTACTCCAGCCAGACAGAGCAAGACTTTGTCTAAATAAATAAATAAATAAAAGGAATGCATGTACAGGGAAAAAAAACACCATACCATATGTAGGTTGTGGTACTAAGCACAGCTTTAGGTATCTACCAAAAGTCTTGGAACGTGGACCCCCCCGAGAATAAGGGGAGACTGCTGTAGCCACAAAGTTAAAGAATCTCAGTGCTGAAGGGGAGCCCAGTGAAGCTCATCTGGTCCAAACCTCTGTTTTATACATGAGGAAACTGAGGTTCTGGGAGAGGATAGAGCCCTCACATAGCCTGACAATACAGAAGTCAGGAATAGATCTCAAGGAGTGTATTCTAGGCAAGAAGATTATAAGCGAGAGAGAGAGAGAAAGAGAGAGAGAGAGCATGTGTGTATGTGTATGTGTGTGTGTGGGTGTGTGTGTCTGTGTGGTCACACACTGAAGTTGGGGGAAGGTTAGGGGCCAGAGCATGGGTACTGTGGGCTGCAGATAAGTTTAAAATAGGGAAGGGTCTAGGAGAGCACCAGGTCTCTGAGTGAGTTGTTCAGAATGGGTCCACCATATTTGGAGGGAGCTTCTAAACACGTTTGGCCTGGGCGTGGCATGAAGTCTTACAACTGTGTGAAGGAACATTGGGCAAGAGAAAAACATGCAAACAAAACCTCCTAAAAGCCAAGCCTTGAGACAGACGTCTGTAACTACAGACGTAAATTAGGAGACACCACCCAGGTTAGAACCAGAGGGGACACACTGCCACGCTCCACTAGGAAAGGGTAACTGGGGTCGGGGAAGAACATGGGGGAAAGGCAGAAGGAGAAAGAATGCATTATGAAGGAAAGAACTTGCAGATGATGTCAGCGCGAAAAAAGAAAAAAAGAATGAAAACATGAAAAATAGAAAGTTAGAGACCACAAGCCTACCTTCCAAGAAGTTATCCCAACCATTCAAAGCCAAGAATATCAGGGAGCCATAGAGAAGCTGAGAAGCCATTCCACAGCCCCTGGTCACGGCCACCAAAGCAGCCTGAAGGGCCATGTGGCCCTGCAGCTTCCAAGCTCCTGGATGGGGGTGAGACGAGTTAGCCTATGTCACTGCTGCAGCCTCTTGCCCCCTTTCTCCCACCTCTTCCAGGCCCTCTAGGGTCTGTTTCCCTGAAGCTTCATCCTGGGAGATGGGGGCATGCCTTCCACCCTCATCGGGGCTACAGAACCCCACCCAGCAGTGGAAACATTCACACATCTAGCCCCTCCTTAAAAACCCTCCCTCCCTGCCCAGCCTTGCCCACGGTCACCACTTCTTGTCTGGGGACTTCAGTTGTTGAATCAACTCTCTGCTGAGGTGCCCGACCCAGATCTAATCTCAGGAAAAGATCAAGACGATTTTCCTGTTTGGGTTCAGCCTCAAGGCCATTCTCTAAGAGGAATCTGCCAGCATCCTGCCTTGACAACCGTTCATTATTAAAATGCCGCAAGCATGAATAAAACATGTTACTTTCTAAAAAGAGAAAACCTGCTCCATCTCATGCCTCTCTCTTCTTTTCCTCATTTCTCTCTCTGTCCTTTCCAAACCTGCTCTCAGAGGACGGGGAAGAAGTGCTGGGTTACAAGGAGCATTCCCGTACTTACCAGTCACCCCACAGAGACAAGGCAGGGCACACCAAGTCTCACACGCTCAGTTTAGGTGTCTGGAGATAGCCAAGTTGAGCTCAGGAAAGATGTCCAGAAAGGAATGAGGGGTTGGTGGTGGTTTGTACATTGCACTGGAGAAACAGCTGAGAGTGAATGTAGGAAAAAGAGAAAGAGAAAACAGTGTTTAGGATGCAAGAACAGAGACTGCTCAAGGAGACTGAAGAGAGGAAGTCGGAGACCCAGGAAACTGGGAACAGGTATAGGATCACAGAGTCTAAGAATGGGACGTTTTCCCAGAAACAAGAGGTCACCCATTGTGGAAAGCAGTGTGACAATTCCTCAAAAAGCTTAAAGCTAAACTGCCATTCGACCCAGCAATCCCATTACTGGGCATATACTCAGAGGAATATAAACTGTTCTATTATAAAGATACATGCACGCAAATGTTCACTGCGGCACTATTCAAAATGGCAAAGACATGAAGTCAACTCAAATGCCCATCAACGACAGACTGGATAAAGAAAATGGCCAGGTGCAGTGGCTCACCCTTGTAATCCCAGCACTTTGGGAGGCTGAGGTGGGTAGATCACTTGCCAGGAGTTCAAGACCAGCCTGGCCAACATAATGAAACCCCATCTCTACTAAAAATACAAAAAAATAGCTGGGTGTGGTGGCGCACACCTGTAATCCCAGCTACTTGGGAGGCTGAGGCAGGAGAATCACTTGAACCAGAGAGACTGCAGTGAGCAGAGATTGCGCCACTGCACTCCAGCCTGGTTGACACAGCGAGACTCTGTCTCAAAAAGAAAAAAAGAAAATGTGGTACATGTACACCATGGAATACTATGCAGCCATAAAAAGTGAAATCGTGTCTTTTGTGGGAACATGGATGGAGCTGGAAGCTGTTATCCTTAGCAAACTAAAGCAGGAACAGAAAACCAAATTACCGCATGTTCTCACTTATAAGTGGGAGCTAAATGATGAGACCTCATGAACACGAAGGAAAGAAAAGACACTGGGATCTACTTGAGGGTTGAGAGTGGGATGAGGGAAAGGAACAGAAAGAATAAGAATTGGGTACTGGGCTCGATTACTGGGTGATAAATAATCTGTATAACAAACCTCTGTGACATGATTTTACCTATGTAACAAACCTTCGCATGTACAAAAAGGAGGTCAGAGAATTTGCTCGACCTCTGTCAAGAATCTGTCTAGAAAAATGAACAATGGCCCTACACACAGGCGTTCTGGCACCTCACCGAGAGCAGTGTTTGTCCTGAGAAGATGGACAAGCCAGACAGCTGTGTTAAGGCAGGAATGAGAGGTAAGGTAGTTGTAGAAAGGGCAAGTATAGAAAGCACCTTCAAGAAGGTATGAGGAACAGAAGGGTAGCAACATGAGGATGTGAAGGCAAGGCAGCTGGAGGGAGCTTTATTTATTCATTTTTTAAAATGAATGACACTTGACAATGTTAAATGCAGATAGAAAAAGCTAGCCCAGAGGGAAGGGGTTAAAGACAATGTTTGGTGGGACCAGCAGGTTGTGGAATCCAGGGCACAGTTGGCAGGGAGGGCTCTTTCTCTTTGGGGAAGGCCTATTTCAAATCGAGGAGAATGTCCAAGGCATCATAGGGGTGACAGACCTGCAGTCCCTGTGGCAACTGCCTTCCAAGGCATGTAGCAGCCCTGGACAAGCATCTGATCTGGCCCATGACATAGCAGCTTCTCTCCAGAGGGACTGCCTCAAACTCCAGAAGGACACATGATGAAATCATGGCTTCAGTCTACCAGCTCATGGTGGCAGAAACGTGGGTCTCCACAGAAAGGCACAACCGACTTGGTGTGGCTCTGCAGCTGCCTGGGCTGGGCAGCCATTACCGACTTCTGGGACTTTCCCAACAATACCCTAAACCCCTGTCACACACGTTGGTACCTCCCTAGTACTGGCTATCACATTCCACTACAGACCACAGCCATCCACGTGGCTTTATTTGATGTCTTTTCCTGTAGGTTCCTTAAGAGCAAGAACCCCATGGTTTTGATTTTTGTATCTTTGCTCAAAATTGCTCTCTGTGTGAAATGGATTGTATTTTGGCTGAATCCCACTATCCTTGTGCCAACATATTGGCTCAGCCATCACTCAGAGATGGCCCCAGGAAGCCACCACCCCCTGCCATGGCATTGGCCTGCTTCACAGGAGTGTTTCAAAAAGATGATGGTTAGGGATTTGTAACTCACGCTGCCCCACTCCCAGCAGCCAGATACAAAAGGAGAATTCCAGATCTTCAACCCTTCCCAGCTCCGCTGCCTCCCTATCAAAAAGGAACTTCTGTGAGTTTGTGCAATCCCAAGTCTACAGCTTCCATTGTTCAGCACAGGAGTCGCTAGCCTTCCCCTTTATTAACTCAACCTCTGGGAGTGCTGCAGAGAGATGGCCACATTCCAGTCCTGTCGTAACTGGGGAAACAATAAAATGCCTGACTGGCTACAAACTGTGGCAGAGATAAAGGCCAGTCCCTGATCATTCCCCAACAATGGCCTTCTGCAGGGACTGGGAGTGCAGTCCCAGGAACACTTGGTTTGCTCGCTCAGCAGAAATTAGAAAAACATTGCCAGCAATTTTTTGTCTCTTTTTGAGACAAGGTCTTGCTCTCACTCAGGCTGGAGTGCAGTGGCACAATCATAGTTCACTGCACCTTCGAATTCCTGGACTCAAGCACAAACATGCGGTAATTTGGTTTTCTGTTTCTGCTTTAGTTTGCTAAGGATAACAGCTTCCAGCTCCATCCATGTTCCCACAAAAGACATGATCTCATTGGTGAGGTTGGGGGGGTGGGCAAAGTCTCATTCTGCTGCCCTGGCTGGAGTGCAGTGGCGTGATCTCAGCTCACTACAACCTCCACCTCCCTGATTCAAGCGATTCTCCTGCCTCAGCCTTCCTTAGTAGCTGGGATTACAGGTGTTCGCCACCACATCCAGCTAATTTTTTGTATTTTTAGTAGAGATGGAGTTTCACCATGTTGGCCAGGATGGTCTCAATTGCCTGACCTCATGATCCACCCACCTTGGCCTTTCAAAGCACTGGAATTACAGGTGTGAACCACTGTACCCAGCCCCATATTGCCAGCTTTGAAGCCCCAACTGGCTCTAGCTCAGAGAAGAATTGGCAAGAGACACAACAGACGGTGCTGCCAAGCTGGAGGGCCCCAAAATTGAGCAGAGAGCACTCTACACCCGCATGCACCCCATACCACTTGCAAGCCTGTGTGGTCTGATTTAGCACATATCTCAGGGAGGAAGAGTCCAGCTGGTCTGTAATCAAAACAGTCAACACTTACATCAGAACAGCACATGGCAGCATCTTGGGCTCTTTCACATCTTTATTTCATTTGATCCTCAAAACAAGCTAGGAAAAGTATTATTATTCCCATTTTATAGATGAGAAAACTGAGACCCAGGTAGTTGAAGAATCCATGGATCTTAAATGGCAGAACCACTCAGGTCTTCTGACTTCTTAATTCACAGCCTTTTCCTAAAAAGTACACTGCCCGCCTTTACAGGGTATAGTTTTTGCATCTGAAGTTATTAACAGACTCTGAAGATGCTATAATTCTTTTGTGCTCTCCAAGCCCATTTGGCAACAGTGCATCAGAAAAGGTCTCTTCTGTTTTGTGATATAAGAACACTCTAGAACAAGCTCTGAGCAAGTTAGAAAACTACTCTCTCTGCCTGATGTGAGCCAGGTGGTGAACAACACTGGCCTGGCATCCCCAGGCTCTCCAGCAGGCCTGATGGAAGTGGTGTGGGGATACATCTCACTGCAGAAGTAAAAGGACCCAGAGCACAGACCGCACCCCCCACCCTTTCAAATAACTAATCTGAGCTTCCTTCAGAGTCAGACTGAAATGGCAAATTTCAATGTATATAATTTAGGAGATGTGAAAACCACTTTGGTTTTTCAGCTTACAATTCATCTAGCCACTCAACATGTATTTTGGGGGCAACCCCTCTTTCCCCAGCCCAAGGCTATGCACAGAGAGAGAGGCAAATGCCTTTTGAAAATGGGCCCTTTGCAGAGCCCAGTGATGTGCATCATCTTCTCTTGCTTTCCTGCCTGAAACGTTAAGGCTAAAGAAAAGAGAGAACAGAGCTCTACCAGAATCTCTGCTCTACCCACCAACTGAGACTCAAAACCAGGCCTTCATGGGTTAAGCTTTCCATGGTGCCAAGGGCAGACAGAGACTCCTTCAATGCTTTGCTGTAGAACAGAGAGAAGGATGCACCAGGATGAACACCCAGGAGGCTGCCTTTCCTCCCTGCAGTTCTGGGTCTGCTCTGGCACTGGATTACCTTGAAAGGTTGGTTACAGCACAGGGTAGAACCAGAGTTCTCAGCCCACCTCATTGGTCTATGGGCTACTTTCAGGGCAGATCTGAACTGGTCTGGTCCAAACAACTACTTCCCATTGGAGCCCACATATATGGCTTTACATGAACCTATAATCACCTAAGACTTGCTGTGATCATCCTCATTCCTCAATGAGATAGCAAGTGGTCTGAGTGCAGGGAGGGAGGCAGTTGACCTCCCAGAGCCATCACTTCCCATTGCTCAGCCCTTTGCCCTCCAAAGAATCCCTCCTTCCCTCTCAGTTGCTTAACATCCTTCCAGGCCCTTCCGATGAAAACCTACTCTTCGATTTTCTGCGTGAGGAGACTGAGATTACTGCAGTACTTAAGATGTGTCCCCACCCCTGCAACTCACATTTACAAAGACCAGGAAAATTCTAGGCATCAGTGAAGAGGGAAATATTATTTGTGAGTGGTCAGCATCCATTTCTGAAATCAACACTGGTAACTTCTGCTTCCCTTTCAAGATTCTTCATGGCCTAGCAGAGACAAGACTTAGCACACATGTGACACCCACAATACCAGTTACGGGAACAAATAAGTAAGCTATTCAGGGTCTATGACCTTGTTGTGGACATGCTTGAGCTCGCACTTAAACATTATTCACAGGACATTGGCCTTGGGTCGATGATCAGAGCAAGTCAGAGCCCTCTGTTCTTGCACCATTTTTCTCAGTTATGCTAGAGTCACTATGTGCCCTGCAGCTCCAACCCCAGGACACCCACAGTTCACCCCAGGCAGGCAGTGACTGGCAGCAGGAGACTTCATCCAACATCTTGCTCATACAAGCTGGTTCAAGAGACATCTATTGAGCACATATTTTGTGCCAGGCCTTGGGACAGGTGTAGGGCAGCCAAAGTCACAGAAAGCCTCATCCCTATTCACCCCACAGTCTCATGGGGGAAGACGCATATGCTACCAGCAACCCCAACTTACTACATGGGTGCTTTCCTAAAGCTCTTCAGAGGGCTGAGGGGCTAAGACAATAGCGTAGAGCCAAGACTGAGGTGGGCAGCGGTGCTGAGGGGGGCTGGGGGACAGTGAGCAGGGGTACCAAGGGGAGGCTACAGAGCAATGTTCACCTACAGTCAATTTCAGTAAAATGTGGAAAGTGAAAGGACAGAGATATGCACAAAAACTGCCTTAACACAGAAGCCTTCCCTACACCTGTTCCCCTTTTTCTTCATTTTATTATCTCCTATACTTTATAGCAGGGTTTTCTGAAATTATTAGCCACACTCATTCCCCACTCCACTGAAATTGTTCTATAATCACCAGTCACCTCATCACTGACAATTCAGCCAACTCACCTGCATCTCAGAAGCCCCCAATGTATCTGGGTCTCTTGGCACTCTTTCCTTTCTTGGCCTCCCTCTCCCTACCCTGCCCGCCTCCTGGCTGCTGACTCCTTGTTGGTTCCCCAGGGTCATCATATTCACATCCAGCTTCAACGCTTATTCCGCCAACCCCCCTCTGCCACCCACCGCCAATTGAAACAGTTTTCTGAGTGCCTATAATGTCCCAGGCATTGTGCTAAGCACTTCACGTGTGTTATCTTGCTTAGTCTTCCAAAATCTTACAAGACAGTACTTAGACTCCTTTTTAACAAAAAAGGAGAACAACACACAGTATGTATGTTATGTCTTCCTCAAATGTGTACAATTAGGAAGAGGCAAAGCGAGGATTCAAATTTAGCTCAGACTCCAAAACATTTCTCTGAGGCACCAGGTTTTGCCACTTCCAACATCATGATATCTCCCTCGCTCCAGACCTATATGTCCAACTTCCCAAGAGTTAACTCCAAGCCAATCCACAGACACAGAAAGTAGATGGTGGCTGCCTCTCTATGGACATCTTTCTCAGGGGCACCTGAAAATCTGTCAGGAAAAGAGCTTCTCCTCCTCCAGCATGACTGTGCTTTCTGTGTCTCCTCTGTCTCCATTCCTATAGCACCACCATGTACTCAGGCTCCAACCCCAGACCATGAGCTAGAATTATACCCCAATCCCCTCTTCCTCGTGGCTTTCTTTCTCTCCCCACTCTCCCTGCCTTGGTCTCACTCCTCAGCAGTTCAGATGCCTTCCTAGTCTCCCCACTTCCAGAGAGCCCTATAGTCTATCCTCCACACCGCAGCCACTCCAATATAGTCTGGATATCTGTCCCTGCCTGAATCTCATGTTGAATCATAATCCCCAGGGCTGGAGATGGGGCCTGGTAAGAGGTGTTTGGGTCATGAAGGCAGATCTCTCATGGCTTGGTGCTTACCTAGCAATAGTGAGTGGATTCTCTCGAGATCCAGTTGCTGTACAGTGTGGCACCTCTCCCCAAGCCCCCCACCATGAGAAGGGCTTGCTCCCACTTTGCCTTCAGCCATGAGTAAAAGCTCCTGGAGGCCTTCCCAGAAGCAGATGCCACCATGCCTCCTATACAGCCTGTAGAACTGGGAGCCAAGCCTCTTCTTATCAATTAGCAAATCGGTTATTTCTTTTCTTTAAGTGGTTTTATTTTTATTTTATTTTATTTTTTGAGATGGAGTTTCACTCTTGTTGCCCAGGCTGAAGAGCAGTGGGGCAATCTTGGCTCACTGCAACCTTTGCCTTCTTGGTTCACGTGATTCCCTCCTCAGCCTCCTGAGTAGCTGGAATTACAGGCATCTGCCACCATGCCCAGTTAATTTTTGTGCGTGTGTGTGTATTTTTAGTAGAGACAAGGTTTCACCATGTTGACTAGGCTGGTCTCGAACTCCTGATCTCAGGTGATCCTCCTGCCTCAGTCTCCCAGAGTGCTAGGATTACAGGCGTGAGCCACCATGCCTGGCCCAGCCGGGTACTTCTTTGTAGCAATGCAAGAACAGCCTAACACATATTCTTTCTAAAACATAATTCTAACCACATGACCCTCTCATTAAAATTCCTCACTGGTTGTTCAGTACCCTCAAGTCAATTCCTAAACATTTTGGCTTGGAAGATAGAGCCTTTTAGGATCCACCCAATGTCTGGGTCTCCACTTTGCCTCTGTGCCTCTCCATGGCCCAGCTATGGTCCATGGTCTAGCCACAGCTGAATGACCTTAGCTACCCATTGTTCCAAAAAAGCCTCAAACCCCTTCCCGTTCATGTGATTTTGTACATGCCTTTCCCTGTCTGAAATAGCTGTGCGATAAACCCCTACTCATCTTTAACAACGTGCAGATGTCACCCTCCAGGGAGCCTTCTCCAACTCCTCCCCACCTCCCTGCCCTTCCCAGGCATGGCGCTGTATTAACTGTAGTCACCATGTTGTGCAATAGACATCCAGAAATTAGTCATCCTAACTGAAACTCTGTACTCTTTGACCAACATCTCCCACTTCCCACCTCCCCAAACAGTCTGTTTTAGCAAGCTCTCCAGGTGACAGCTTGGAACCTCTCTGATCAAGGACTTTCTCTGCCCAATGTCAGCGATGCCCAGAGGCCACAGGCAGTCTTCAGCTGCTCCAGGTTGGGAAGCACGTGGGAGGGAATGGAAGCACTTGCTAGCCCTTGCAGTGGTTCTCAAGCTCTCCTCAGCACCCCCAGAGCATTCAGTGCCTCCCTCTATTCACAGGAGTACACAGCAGCTCACTCAGCTGTAACCCCTGCACCCCCACTGGGCTGCACACGCCTCATTCCCAGTGGGGCCTTATTAATCTTTGTATCTCCAGGCTTAGCACAGTGCCCGGCAAATAGTTTCTTTAATAGATATTCATTGGTTGGTTAATTTATTAAATATGAAACAAGGTCCCCTGTAAAGGAACTGTGTTTAGAGGGGAGGGACACCAGTCCCAGATGAGACAATAAAAGATAATGCCAAGAGCTAGCAAGTTGTTCTGTCCACAAGGAGCTGTAGAAATCTGGAGGAGACAGAGGTTTGAGAGAGCTCAAGTGGCCCAGGCAGCAGGTGTCCTGGATGAGAAAAGCATTCATCCATGTGCAAGCCTGGGCCTTGGTTCCACCTACACCTGCTTTATGATCAGAAACAGCAGCATTAGGAGAAGCATCGGCGCCAACAGGCACCCAGGGTCCCTTTCAAGTAATTAGCATGTCTGGGGTGGGGGGGGATGGCCTGAATCCCACAGTCTGGGAAGTAGACAAAGAGAGTCTGTTCCAGTTATGCTAATTGCTGCTTCTCTCCCACAGGGGATGGGGCTGTGAGAGATTCCAGGAGGCAGCCAAGCGGATGGGGAATTCCTCAGCTAAAGCCTCCCCTGCTCCTCCAGCCGCCCACACCCAGAGAGGGACCTGCCCTCCATCACCAAGAAAAGCTGTAGGCAGAGCCGCATCCATATGGGAGGTAGGATTTGAAGACCAGGCAGCTTCCTACCAAGGAGCCCCAGAGCTTAAAATTCCGCTTTAGAAATAGTGCTTTCTCCAGAATGCCGCTTTTAAATGCAAATGACCCTAAAGAGGGAACACATGATGTTCCTAACACCTACCAAGGTTCCTGAGCAGCTTTTCCAAGGGACATGGGGGCAGCCAGGATGGCAGGTGCCCTGAGCTGAGAGGGAATACAGGAAGGCAGGAGGCCCTGGCTCACAAATCCACTCCTGCCACACATGTTACCCCCATCCCCATTGATGCCCGGTGGCCCAGTGCTAAGCTGGCCCTTCCCTGTGCCACCATCCTGGGCTGAAGGACTCTCATCCTTAGCAGTACCCACCTTCGCACTCCAAAACCTCTCCGGTCAAGGACTTTTTCTGCCCACGATCAGCAAATCCCAGAGGCCACAGGCAGCCTTCAGCTGCTCTACTGAGTGCTGCTCCAGGTTGGGAAGCATTTGGGAGGGAATAGAAGCACTTGCTAGCCAGCTACTGCGGTTCCCAAGCTCCAGCGTGCATCAGCATCACCTGGAGAGTTTGCTAAAACAGACTGCTTGGGGAAGTGGGGAATGGGAGATGTTGGTCAAAGAACACAGAGTCAATTAGACATGATGACTAATTTCTGTATGTCTACTGCACAGCATGGTGACTACAGTTAATAATCATGTATGGTATACTTGAAAGTTGCTAAGAGTAGATCTTCAGTGTTCTCTTCACGTACAAAAGATAACTATGTGAGACAATGGATATGTTAAATAGCTTGATTGTGGTCATTTCACAATGTATACATACATTAAAACATCATATTGTGTATCATAAATGTATACAATAATACATTTTAAAAATACATTGTTGGGCTCCGCCCCCAGAGTTCCTGATTCAATAAGTCTGAGATGGGGCCTGTAATCTGCATTTCTAACAAGTTCCCAAGTGATACTGATGCCCGTTGAGGACTCACACTTTGAGAACCATGGCTGTGTAGCCTTGCTACTCAAGCTGCGGTCTGCAGACCTGCATCCCTGGCATCATCTGGAAGCCGGTTAGAAATATAGAATCAGAAGCTGCAGTTTAGCAAGGTCCCCAGGTGATTTGCATGCACATTACATTCCGAGAGGCCTTCTCTAAAGCAGTGTATCTCAAAATGTGGTCCAGACCACCTGCATCACAATCATCAGGGAGCTTGTTAATAATGAAGATGCAACAAAGTGCAGTAGCTCACGCCTGTAATCCCAGCACTTTGGGAGGCCAAAGCAGGTGGATCACTTGAGGTGAGGACTTTGGGACCAGTCTGGCCAACACAGTGAAACCCCATTTCTACTAAAAATACAAAAATTAGCTGGGCGTGGTGGCAGGTGCCTGTAATCCCAGTTATGAGGGAGGCTGAGTCAGGAGAATCGCTTGAACCTGGGAGGTGGAGGTTGCAGTGAGCTGAGATTACGCCACTGCACTCCAGCCTGGGTGACAGTGAGACTGTATGTCAAAAAAAAATTTTTAAATAATGAAGATGCCCAGCTCCACCCCAGGTCCCCTGAATCAGAACTTCTGGGTACAGACGTCAAAAAAGTGCATTTTAACAGCCCCCCAGTGATCCTCACAATCACCACCATAAGCACTGTGTCCACTTTGGCTGCTCATCAGAATCTCCTGCAGTGCTTGTCCAGACTGTATCCCAGAACAATTAAATCAGGCTCTTTTTGGGGACACTCAAGCAATGGCATTTTTTAGACACCCCTCAGGTCATTCCAATGTGCATATGAAGTCGAGAACTTCTGGTCAACAGCATCATTCTCTTGACAGCAAGTGTTTGAACACTTACCACAAGTTACGCTACATCAGAGCTTCTCAAATTTGGATGCAAATCAGATTCCCCTGGGAAGCATTTTACTTTTTGTTTTTTGAGATGAAATTCACATAATATAAAATGCATCATTTTAACCATTTTAGGTTGTACAACTATCACCACTATCTAATTCCAGAACATTTTCATCACCTCAAAAAGGAAGCTTATACTTCTCAATTCCTCCTTCTTTCCATCCTCTGGCAACCACCTAACTTCTGTACCCATGGATTTCCCTATTCTGGGAATTTCATGTAAATGGACTCATATAACAGGTGGCCTCTTTTTTCTGGCTTCTTTCATTTAACATAATGTTTTTGAGGTTCTTCCACGCATCTTATCAGTACTTCATTCCTTTTTGTGGCTAAATAAGATTCCATTGAATGAATATGCCATGTTTTATTTAACCATTCATCAGTTGATAAACATTTGGATTGTTTCGACTTTTTAGCTAAGTATTGCTACAATGCTACTATGAATATTCATGTACAAGTTTTTGTGGGAACATATATTTTCAGCTATGGGTGTATACCTCGGAATGAAATTGCTGGATCATATAATAATTCCACGTTTGGTGTTTTTGGAACTGCCAAGCTGTTTTCCAAAGCATCTGCACCATTTTACATTCCCATCAGCAGTGTATAAGGATTCTGAGTTCACCACGTCCTCACCAACGCTTTTCTTTTTTTTTAATATAGCCATTGTTGGGGCACAAAAAAGATACCACAAAATGTGGCACTTTGACATACCAAATTAAGAAGCAGGCTTAAGGTCTCTCTGACCTTTCCCCACCTCTCCTGTCTTTCCGAAGCATAGGATGAGGCTATTCTCTGAAATTTCCTTAACTACCTAGAAACTGTGTCTGCTAAAGAGAAACGCAATTGCCTTTGATCCCTTCCCTAAAATTACATTCAGCAGAGAAGATGAAAATTCATGTCACAGAAAATTAAACACCACACCAAAAGTCCAGACCAACTTTGCTCCAAACTATTGTTTGTTACTTAGTACCTTCAATTTACAAATAGAATCCTTCCCAAACTAATTTCTGTCTCCAAGGTCTATTAATCTCTCCTACAGTCATTTACTCCTACACCCTCTGTCTGCCCTTCCCCTATGTAAAAGGATATGAAAGCATCTGGACCTCACTGGGTTACTAGTAATCATTCTCCTGCAATTCCCCCATGCTTCGGCACGTTAAGCAAATTTGTCTGCCTTTTTTCCTGTTAATCCATCTACCATTGATCCCTTTCAACAGCCTTAGACTCAAATTTTCAGAAGAAAAGTTTGAAATTTCCCCACACCATCCTATTAGGTATGAAGTATATCTCTCAGCTTTGCTTTGCATTTCCTTAATGATACTGAATACCTTTTTCTGTATTTACGGGCTATTTGTAAATCTTCCTTGGGAAAATATCCATTCAAATATCTGCCTATTATTTTTAATTGGGTAATTCCCCCAATCTGTAGTCAGTGTTGAAAACCATTGGTTTATGCCATATGGCCACACAGGAACAGAGATGCCACATAAGAGCCCACAGTTTATGATCTTACCCGATCACCATCAGGCCTGACTGGGCCTGTTCACCATCAAACACGTGCTTTTTTTGTGCCAACCACAGTGTTAAAGTGAGGAGAGGTGGAAATCGAGAAGAAATGGAGACAAAAAAGATGCAGCTACTGTGTGTAAGAGCCATCAGCCTCATGGAGAAGACAGACCCCACACAAATCATTACAACATAAAGCACCCCAATGGAAACGTGCAGAATGGCAAAGGGACTCAAGGAAGAGAAGAGCAGCTCCTTCCTTCCTGAGCGCATCAGTATCGCTGAAAGTGCCTTAATGGTCACTTGGGCCTCTGCTCTTCAGGACAGTCCCCTAGCAGCAGACAGAGTTAGCACCCATGGGAGCTTCTTAGAAATGTGGAGGCCCAGGCCCCACCCCAGACCTACTGAATCAGAATCAAGTTTAACTAGGTCCCCAGGTGATTCATATGTACATTAAAGTTTGAAATGCACTGACCTCAAGTGATGTCAATTAAGAAGCATCCAGAATGTCTGCCTGCCTAAAACAAAATAAACAAAAGCTACTGCAATGAGCTCATTAAGTTGTTCCGTAAGATAACTGACTTCCTCTCTGTATCCCACATATTAAATAACTCTTAGTCATACATATCTTAGCATGAATTTGTTTACCAGGATGGTTTCACCTATGCCATTCTCTTTCTGAAGCCAAGTTACTAAGGAACAGGAGCTGGAACCAGATTGGGGTACCATTGACACTTAGGACACAAGCACAGTTGAAACTGAAGTATAGCAGCAACAGGGAAACAGAAAACAGCTTCGTGATTTCTTTCAAAGCCAGACCTTACTCACAATTTTATACCAAATTTGTAGAGGCAAGTGTCTTGCCCAGCATCAGCTAGCCAGCAACAGCTGGTTTAAAATATGGGTGAAATAACCCATTTGACTCTATTCAACCCATTAGATCACACTTCATCTTGATTCTTCAACAGGCTAAATCACAACCTATCCCCTGACTGTGGGGCTTTCCAAGGTTGAATGATCCATGCCCCAGTCTCATATTGAGTTACATCGAATTCCAAGTATCCTCCTACATAAAAGGTCCCACGTCTTCCCAGAGGTGATTCAGCCCACTGTTTTGTCAGCTTTTCTACTGGAGAAATCTTTTCATTTAACTTAAATGCAATATACAAGGGGAGATGAGAATTATTAAAGGCAACTGATTTCCTTGTGCCAGGTTTCCATGCTGAAATGCCAAATGAGATCCTTCTGCTCTCAGCCCCTCAGTCTCACAGACCAAGACCCCAAATGAAACCCCAGGTGTAGTGCTCACTGAGGGGTGAAGAGATGTGCAAATATACAGTATGGTTGGTTCTATTAAAGCCTTAATTCAAAATCCCTTTGGACCACTGCCAAAAGCCCTTCCAAGTGCCAAATCCTAAGACTTAAGCCTAATTCTTTTCTTGTCTTCCCCCTCACTGACTGGGCATTAACAAAGAGCCAGGAACTTCAGAATTTGTCCATTCAAGTATCAAGTGCCTACTGGCTTCAGCCTCTGCAGTGTCCAGGCCAGGCACCCTCCTTATCCCCTTACACAGCCCTCAGCTGTGGTCCCAGGAGCACTCCAGGCAATACAAACACAGCTGCAGCTTCCCTCCTTCAATACCCAGAATCTTACACATAGGCTCTCCTTACTCATTTTTAACCACTTTATTGAGATAGAATTAACATGCCACACAATTCATCCATTTAAAGAGTACAAGTCAACAGTGGTTAGTATGTTCACAGAGCTGTACAACCATCACTACAACCCATTTCAGAACCTTTATTTTTTTAGACAGAGTCTCGCTCTGTCACCCAGGCTGTAGTGCAGTGGCACAATCTCAGCTCACTGCAACCTCTGCCTCCTAGGTTCAAGCGATTCTCCTGCCTCAGCCTCCCAAGTAGCTGGAACTACAGACGCATGTCACCATGCCTGGCTAATTTTTGTATTTTTAGTAGAGACGGGGTTTCACCATATTAGTCAGGCTGGTCTGGAACTCCTGACCTTGTGATCCGCCCACCTTGGCCTCCCAACATTTCAGAACATTTTTATCACACCAGAAAGAAATTCTGTACCATTTAGCAGCCACTCCCCTATGTCCCTCACCCAGCCCCAGCCCCTCAACCAAAGGAAACCACTAATCGACTTTCTGTCTCTATAGATTTGTCTATTCTGGACATTTCTGTTGTTGGGGCTCAGAAAACAATATTCAAAAATGAAGGCCTCAGATGCAAAAAGTTTTTCTCTGACCTTATCCTGCCCTCCTGTCTCTGCCCTCTCATTCTCGCCCCAAGGATAGCCATAAAAACTAGACTCCCTCTTCCCCAAGGTGGGTGATAGAAACCAGAGCCCCTTTTCCCCAAAGCCAGCCATAAAACTAAAGATATCATATTACTCTTTCTCCCTGCCTGTCTGTGTAAAACTTGCTCATAAAGAATTATCTCACCTGCCTTGTTTGGTTATAAGTAATAAGACCTCCATTCCAGAAACTGTCCTGCCCCAACTCAGAAGGAAGGAATTCTACACAAGGAGAATCTAGACAGACAGGCCTTCCTGGGTTTCCCTACTCAGTCTACCAAAGTTGGATTGACCCTTTTTGTTCAACCATATTTCTACACAGCTGTCGGTACCTTGTTGAATCAAAACATAAAAATGAGCAGTTTCCCCTGTATCTTCGGGTCTTCATTCTGAAGGCTCCTGTGTCACGTGAAACTGTGATCCAGTACATTTGTATTTACTTTCCTCCTGTCAATCTGCCTTTGTCAGTGATTTCCAGGGAACCTTCAGAGGGCAGTGGGGAAGTTCTCCCCTGACCCCAACACCATACAGATTTTCTTCCACATGGATGGAAGCATACAATATACGGTTTTCTGTGTCTGGCTTCTTTCAGTTATCATAATGTTTTCTTTTTAAAATAATTTTTTTTAATTTGTATTTTAGGTTCAGAGGTACCTGTACAGGTTTGTTATATAGATAAACTTATGTCCTGGGGGTTTGTTATACAGATTATTTCATCACTCAGGTACAAACCCAATAGTTGTCTTTTCTGCACCTCTCCGTCCTCCCACCCTCCTCCCTCAAGTGGGCCCGTGTCTGTTGTTCCCTCCTTTGTGTCCATGGGTTCTTATCATTTAGCTCTTACTTATAAGTGAGAACATTAAGTATTTGGTTTTCTGTTCCTGTGTTAGTTCGCAAAGGATATTGGCCTCCAGCTCTATCCACATTCCTGCAAAGGATATGATCTTGTTCTTTTCATGGCTGCATAATATTCCATGGGATATATGTACCACATTTTCTTTATCCAGTCTTCCATTGATGGATATTTAGGTTGATTCCATTTATTTGCTATTGTGAAAAGTGCTGCAATGAACAAATATGTAGCATTACATTTTCAAGGTTTATTTACATTTAACATGTATGAGAATGTAATTCCTTTTTTGACTGTTATTCCATTGTATTGATAGGACACATTTTGCTTAACCATTCTTCAATTGATGGACATTTCGGTTGTTTCCACCTTTTGGCTATTATGAATAATGCTACTATGAACATACACGTACAAGTTTTTTGTGTAGACATATATTTTCGATTATTTCAGGTATTTACTTAGGAGTAGAATGTGTGGGTCATATGATAACTATTTAACTTTTAAAGGAACTGCCAAAGTGTTATCCAAAATGACTACATCAATTACATTCCCACCAGCAGTGTATAAACATTCCAACTTGTTCACATCCTTGCCAGGACTTGTTATTATCTGTGCATCTTATTATATGCATCCTAATAGGTATAAAGTGGTATATCACTGTGGTTTAAACTTGCATTTTCCTAATAGCTAATAATTTTGTGCATATTTACATGACCTTATTGGCCATTTGTATATTTTCTTTGGAGAAATGTGTATTCATGTCCTTTGCCCATTTTTAAATTGGGTTAGTTGGGGTTTGAGTTGTTCTTTATTTGGGATATAAGTCTTTTATCAAATATATGATTTTCAAATATTTTCTTCCATTTTGTAAGTTGTCTTTTCACTTTTTTTTTTTTTTTGAAATGGAGTCTTGCTCTGTTGCCCAGCAGCCCAGGCTGGAGTTCAGTGGCGTGATCTTGGCTCACTGCAACCTCCGACTCCCGAGTTCAAGCAATTCTCCTGCCTCAGCCTCCCGGGTAGCTGGGATTACAGGCATGTGCCACCACACCTGGCAAATTTTTTGTATTTTTAGTAGAGACGGGGTTTCACCGTGTTAGCCAGGATAGTCTTCATCTCCTGACCTCGTGATCCACCCACCTCAGCCTCTCAAAGTGCTGGGATTACAGGTGTGAGCCACTGCGCCCTGCCTGTCTTTTCACTTTCTTGATGTGTCTTTTGATGCACAAAAGTTTTAATTTTGATAAAGTATAACTTACTTATTTTTCTTTCATTACTCATGCTTTCGTTGTTACATATAAGAATTCATTGCTAAATCCAAGGTCATTAACATTCATTCCTATGTGGGGTTTTTTGTGGTTTTGTTTGTTTTGAGATGGAGTCTCACTCTGTTGCCCAGGCTGGAGTGCAGTGGTACAATCTCAGCTCACCACAACCTCCGCCTCCCAGGTTCAAGCGATTCTCCTGCCTCAGCCTCCCAAGTGGCTGGGACTACAGGCATTAACCACCATGCCCAGCTAATTTTTTTTTTTTTTTTTTTTTTTTTTTTAGTAGAGACATAGTTTCACCATGTTGGCCAGGATGGTTTTGATCTCTTTACCTTATGATCTGCCTACCTCGGCCTCCCAAATCGCTGAGATTACAGGCATGAGCCACTGCACCCAGCCCTGATTCCTATGTTATTTTCTAAGAAGTGGATACTTCTACTGCTTATATTTAGGTCACTGATCTATTTTTAGTTAATTTTTGTATATAGTGTCATATGAGGTCCAACTTTGTTTGGATGTAAATATTCAGTTGTCTCAGCACCACTGTTGAAGAGATTTAGCACTCTTGTTGCACATTAACTGATCAGAGATGTATGTGTTTATTTCTGGAGTCTATAGTCCACTGATCTATATGTCTATACTTTGCCAGTACCATACTATTTTGATTGATATGGCTTTGTAGTAAGTTTTAAAATCAGGAAGTGTTAGTCTTTCAATTTTATTCTTTTCAAAGTTGTTTTGGCTACCCAGGACCCCTTGTAATTACATATAAATGTTAGAATTAGCTTGCCAATTTTTAAAAAGAAGCCAACTGAGCTTCTGACAGAGATTGCATTGAATCTGTAGATGAGTTAGGGGATATATTTTTAACATCTTAACAATGTTAAGCTCCAGAATTTCTTCTTGGTTTCCTATGATGATTTCTATCTCTTTCTTGATATTTTCTATTTGTTCATACACCATTCTTTTGGTTTGCTTTAGCTCTTTGAGCATATTTAAGACGTAAGTTCAATGTCTGTGCTTCCTTGGCAATAGTTTGTATCAATTTCTTCTGTAAATGAACCATACCTCCTTGTTTCTTTACATGCTTCATGCCTTTTTGTTTAAAACAGGATCTTTAACTCTGGAAATCAGATTCTTCCCCTACTCAGGATTTATTGTTTGCTGTGGGTTGTATCTATTCATTTGCTTAGTGACTTTTCTAAACTCTCTTTGTAAAGCCTATATTCTTTGCCATATGTGGTCTCTGAGGTCTCTGTTCCTTTAGCTTGTAATCAGCTAGTGTTTTGACAGATTCCCTTCAACAGCAGAAGCCAAAAA
Source organism: Sapajus apella (assembly GCF_009761245.1). Taxonomy (NCBI): domain Eukaryota; kingdom Metazoa; phylum Chordata; class Mammalia; order Primates; family Cebidae; genus Sapajus; species Sapajus apella. Next base: position 2,537,336 of record NW_022437049.1, on the reverse strand, counting down.
TAGAAAAGAAAAGAGAAAAATAAAAAGCTCTTCTAGTGATTGCAGTGGGCTCTGTGTTGGGATCCTCCTTCAATGTTTAGCCATGTCATTTACAACTCTGCCTTAGCCTTTACTTTCTGCTGGTGCCAAGTCTAAAGACCAGCCAGAGCCAAAAGCATAACGTCTTCTCAGATCTTTTCTGAGCATTTACTCTGTCCTGGACATGCAGGTATCTTTCTAAATTCACCAGTGGATACAGTTGAATGCCCTCATTTCCCAACTCTCACTAACTTTTCCTCCCAGCTTTTGGTCATCAGTTGTTTACCTTAATTGTAATCGTTTGTAAATGGCCCATGAAGTAGACGATTGTTCATTTTTCCAGCAATATTTTCCAGGAATTCCCTCCATATAGATGTTCTTACACACTGAGTAAGTTCTGAGTTAGGTGAAACAAAGACAAGAGCTTTGCATTAGTCCTTTAGGTAGCCTGCAGACAGGTTAGAACAGACAAACACAATTCTTTGAGAATAAGATTTGCTCTGCTCTTTCCAGAACCAGGGACCAAGATCTGCACTTGTAATGCAGGCTGCTGTCTTCAGGACTGCTGGCTTGCTGAGGAGGGGAATGAGACAAGGGCAAGTAAGAATATGGCAAAACTCTTCTACCATTTTTAAGTTTTTTTTTTTTAATTTATTTTAAATTCATTGTTTGCTTGGTTGGCTGGGGTACACCAGTGACTATTTTCAGAGTTTCGACAAAATTAATACTGGCAGTTTTTGCTGAGGTTTTCCATGTTTCTGTGGAGGGACAGGTCCTTGGAGCTACCTACTCTTCCATTTTTACTGATGAACCTAACTTATTTTTAACTTTAAAATATTCCCATCCTCCTCATTCTGTACACTGTATTGTTTCCTCATGCCACTGGCTTGAATGCCTTCTGTGGGTTTGCCTATTACTAGAATCTGATCTGAACAATGGTTACATACCACTTGAGCTCTAAAACTAAAATGCTTTTTGCTTCCCAAAAGAACCAGGAAAAACAAGAATCCTGTTGATGACCTGGGATAGAAATAAATTGGTGCAAGGAGAGAAGTCAGCAAGGTTCATTCTCTTGGGCCATTTATATTTACTACACTTCATTTTTGTTGTTTTAATTAATTATGCCTTACCTTTCCTAAGGGAATTTGGAGACCATTTATTAAATCATTATTAGAGCATTTACCCATTATACATGAGGGCCAAAATTCCAGAACAAAATAAAAGAAAATGACCATCATATGGATAACACATTATCATTCAGATATTACATCCACAGTTAGATGTTCACAACCATCCCACCTTCCCTGTGGTGACCAGACCCAATGTGCCAGCATCTTCCCCTGGCCTTCATGTACCTGGAAGACAGAGTGAGACATGTCTCAAAAAAAAAAAAAAAGGGGGGGAATAAACGGGGAAACCCAGACCCAGCAAGGCCTGTCTGGATTCTTCCCAGCATCTCTGTGCAGCATGTCTTCCTTCTGGATTGGAACAGGACCCTCTCTGGAATGGAGATATTATGACCCAAAGATGTAGGGTAAACTGTTCATTTTATGCTTAGATTCAACAAAGTATGAACAGCCATGCAGAAATATGACTGGACAAGGTAGGTCAGATGATCCCTTTATGGCCAGTTCTTACACAGACAGGCAAAGGGAAAATTAGAGTAATATCTTCAGGTTTCATGTCTGGCTTTGGGGGAAAGTGGTTCTGGTTTCTAATTTGCCTTAGGGAAGAGGAAGTCTAGTTTCCATGACTAGCCTCAGGGAACAATGAGAGGCCAGAGACAGGAGCACAGCAGGGCAGACAGAGCTGATTCTGAGACTTTCACTTTGGGGTTTCGTTTTCTGAGACCCTCGGATGTGGCCTGTGCCCTGACCATACGGAAAACAGTGGCAGTGCCTGGGGAACCAGAATTCAGCATACCACCCTTCTGGCAACATCGTTTACAAGGCCACCTCTCAGGGTCCAAACTGCTTGTGCTTCTAAGGGATTCTCTGATGGGCGGGTTGAGATGGGAAAGAAGATGTCTCCCAATAATAAGCTCAGGTAAGCACAGAACTCTGGTCTGCCTTACAAGGCGGGAGGAGCATTACATTACCTAACGGACTCTGTCTGCTGAGTAAAGTGTCCGTGCCAGATGCTGCCCTGCCCCTCCCCCCATCACCAGCCTCTCCCCCTCTTACTAAGCAAATATTGAAGAAATATTTTAAATATGGGTCTGAATGCAATACAGTTCATTATTTTGCTTCACTCTATATTCAATACAACACAGTGATTTAAAACAACAGATGTGGATTCAAAGAGACCTGGGCTCAAATCCTAACCACCACTTATATTTGCTAAGCCTTGGTATTTCAGCCTCTCCAAGACTCCATTTCCCATTTGAAATAAAGGAAGGAAAAACTGGCCTCACACCAGTACAGTGAAGATTAAATGTGATAGGACTGAAAAGGGCCTGGTTTCATGCTGGACCCTCCATGACTTCCAGAACCTTCTGAGCCTACCAATAGGGTAGCATGTCCAGGACTGATAGCTGGAGCATGTCCAGGACTCAGTTCATAGATTCCTCCTCCTTGCCGCTCCTGTTCCCGTAGCTGCTCCTCTTTCCAGGTGCTGTCCCTTCCCATCACAGGAGTGGTTCTGCTGGTAAAACATCTCTAAGCCATTCTTCAGGAATGTGTGTGATACTGGATGTCCCCAGACAGCCAGTTGGGCAAGTTTGGAAATCTTGGCAACTGCCAATCTCCCACTAGCCTGACACAGGAGAGACGGTATTTCTTCACTGTTCATTTTCTTATGAGAAAGTCTTGAAATGGATGCTTTCCCAAAGAAAGCAGGCGGCCCTCACTTCATAATAGATGAACATCCAAATTTATACAGAAGAGAGAAACTCAGTAAAGGAGTCTTCAGAAAGGCAAATTCTTATAGTGCTTTTAAGGGAAGGATACAGCTCAGGTTTTAGTATCTGTGAACCCACGTTTAAAGCCAAATTTTTTCACTAAGATGCCTCATACCTGCCACTTAACCTCTTTGAGCTTCAGTGTTCTCTTCCAAGGTGAAATATCTGCCACAGACTATTGTAAAGGTGAAATGAGGGAACATAGGTAAAAGGACTTTGTAATACAATTAATATATTTGTCATTATTTTATGATTCAATTTACAAAAATATACATATAAGTATCTCTGCTGTATAAACTGATGCTCACTGACATGAGGAAGTCCAAGACTGTTCGAAAACTTTTTTAGAGACAGGGTCTTGCTATGTTGCCCAGGCTAGTCTTGAACCACTGGGCTCATGCTGTCCTCCTGCCTCAGCCGCCCATGTATCTGGGAGGGCAGGCATGAGCCACCATGCTCGGCCAGCCCAAGTCTTTTTTTGAAGGCACTATCCTATCTTAAAAAAAAAAAAAAAAAAAAAAGAGGTGAGCACATATTCTTGGGACAGACTAAGACAAGATTTATGTCAAGATGGAAAACACAATGTTGGCTCATGTCTGTGGCAAAGAAGAGTAATTAGGAAACACATCTGTTAGTTCTTGTTCGCCCACACCTTGCTTCTGTTCACTCTGGGTTTCATGAGCATCTGTAGGTGAATGAAAATGTGTGAATACCACAATGTTCAATTTTCTAGTACTTCTGGTACAATTTCCTCTGACTTACCATCTCCCACCTCCACCCTCATTGAATAGGAATTGAAAAAAGCTACAAAGTGGTCCTCTTTACCTTCTTCATCAGGGCACCCCTCCAATGCTGTGATCCCCTGTCCCCAGTGGGCAAGCCTCTGTTCAGCTTCCCTGGCCCTATATGGAAAAACTCCCTCTTTCCCTCTCTCTCTCCATTGTGTCATCCAGGTCCCTACCACCCTGAGGAGGCAGAAGCCTCCCAGGTACTTTCTCTGCCTCCCACTGTCAGGTAGATTCACGCAGTGATGTGAGGTGTGAGAGGGAAAGCCCCTTGGACTAAGGCCAGTGACTTGGACTTTACGCCATCTGGGGCCACTGACAAACTTGCCTTTCTGTTTTCCCCATCTCTCATACCTGAGCGTCCTAGGCTGCTTGAAGATTGATAGTTAGAATCTTTTAAGTCCTTGCATTATTTGCAAACTGATTAGGAAATAATCATCTGTCTTAGGTTGGATTCCCTGGGAACACTGTATGAGATAGAGATTTGCATGCTGAAGTTTACTGGGGTTATCTCTTGGGACAGACACCTGCTTGGTGGGACCCACCTCCCCTTACCCCTCCCTACCAACCAGGTGTTTGTCTTTGTGAACTCTTACAGATGATACTAAAAGCAACATCTCTAAAAGAACAAATTGATAAATTGTATTTCATAAAAATTTAAAACTTCCACTCCTTTAAAGACACTAATGGGAGAATGCAATGACAAATAACAAAATGGGATTTGCAAATCATATATCTGATAAAGAATGTATATCCAGAACTTATATCCATTGCCCAACACTCAATAAGAAAGTAAACAACCTTCCTCAAAATGGGCAAAAGATCTGAACTGATACTTCACCAAAGAAAATATGTCAATGGCAAATAAATGCATTAAAATATACTCAGTATCATTAGTTAATGCAAGTTAAAACACAATGAGATACCATGATATATCTGTGAGAATGACTAAAATTGAAAAGACCAACCATATCAAGTGTTGGAGAGAACGTAGGACAACTGGAATTCTCATACCTAGTTGGTGGCAATGTAATATGGTACAACCCCTTTGGAAAACAGTTTGGCAGTTTCTTTAAAAGTTAAACATATATATTCCATATGACCCAGCCATTCTACTCCCAAGAGAAATGAAAGCATATATCCATACAAAGACTCATATGCAAATGTTCATAGTAACTTTACTCATAATAACTCAAAACTGGAAACAACTTAAAGTTCATCAACTAGTAAATGGATAAACAAAACGTTATTTATCTATATAGTGGAATACTGCTCGGCAATAAAATGGAATGACTGATCCATGCAAAAACATGGATGAATCTCAAAATGATTATGCTGAGTGCAAGAAGGCAGACACAAAAGAGAACACACTGTACATATACTCCACTTACATTAAATTCTAGAAAATGCAACCAAACTATAATGACAGAAAGCAGATCAGGGAAAACCTGAGGAGATGGAAGTGGAAAGAATTACAAAGGGGCATGAGGAAACTTCTGGTGGTAGTATATACACAATCTTGATGTAGTAAGGCTTTTAGTTTTGTGATGATTTCCTACATTAAAATGTCAAATTACATGATTTACCTGTGTGCAGTTTATTGTGTGCCTGTTATACCTCAATAAAAAACTGTGAGAAGAAGGAGAAAGGGGGGGAAGAAGGAGAAAGAAGCAGGAAGGAGGGGAAGGAGAGACGAAGTCTACCTTAAAGGAGAGATGCAGCATGGCCAGGCCCAATGCTCACATCTGTAATCCCAGCACTTTGGGAGGCCAAGGTGGATAGATTGCTTGAATCCAGGAGTTCGATACCAACCTGAGCAATGTGGCAAAACCCCATCTCTACAAAAAATACAAAAACTAGCCAGGCATAGTGGAGTACACCTGTGGTCCCAGCTATTCGGGAGGGTGACGTGTGAGTATTACTTGAGCCCAGGAAGTCGAGGCTGCAGTGAGCAGTGATGGTGCCACTGCACTCCAGTCTGGGCCACCAGAGCAAGACCCTGTCTCTAAAAAAAAAAAAGAGAGAGAGAGAGAGAGAGAGAGAAAGGCAGCAGCTGGGTAAACAAACCTCAGGGTTGTGAAGCCACATTTCCTAGGACCTCTTTTTAGCTGATCAAAAAGAATGCTATATGGAATTTGGGGCAGCCTAGGCAGAAGAAAGACACTCTGTGTAGCTAATAAAGGACACAGGATGAACAGTAGGATTGATATCTCTGGCAGGAAAATGAAAATGAATTATCAAGATCATGATGGAGTGCTCTCCCTCACAATACTTGACTCTCTGACTTCATAACAAGCCTACTGAAGTTGCCTTGGGATAATAACCAGGGCAGAAGTAAAGATAATGTTATTTTAGCTTCTCCATTCCAGTGAGATAACCCTACCTCTGTTCCTGGCCTCAGTCCTTTTTCATGTGGCATCTGTCCATCGCCTCTGGCCATGACCAATTCTTTCCAAAATCACCTAGCATGTGGACTCATTTGGGCTGAAATAATTAGCACTGGCCCAGATAACTCTGCTTCCTGCTGCCCCAGCTGGCCTCTGGGCCTGAGCCCTTGCCTGCTCAGACCTGTCCTAGCTTCCAGACTCTTCTTGCAGCCCTTCCCCACTGCACACACACATGTACTGTTATGATTTAAGGAAAGTCAAGGTTAAATGGTGTGGATAACCACAGAGGTTTAGGAAAACAAATGACTTGGGCCCTGATTTATATCTGTTTTATTCTTAGTCCTTTTATTTACATATTAATTTTTTCAGGAGAGGCCACTCCTCCATTTATAGATAACCCACAGTTACAAAAGAGGGCATTGACACCTCTCTTCCCCTCTCTATGGCAACTGCTGCTGCCATGGAAACCACTGGGCATATGTGGAGGGACAAATACTGGTGTTTACTGAAAGGCTCTGTAAGTTAAGGAGGGAAGGAATGAAATCGACTGTGAAAATCAGGACTATTTTAGGGGCCTGGATTAGAAGAAAGATTCCCAAGCAGACCTAGCCTAAGTGTAAGGCGGATGCCCTGCTCCAGTGCTTCCCTACCCCCACGGGAACCTTTCCTTTTGTTTCTTTTCTTTTTTTTTTTTTTTTCCTGAGTCTGCTTGCTAGGGAGAGGAAACTTTCCTTTTGATTTTCTTTACTGCCTCCATGCAAATCAAAGATGGCTCTGGATTAAGAAGTGTCTTCTTTAAATAACGCAGACTACTCTGGGCCAGGTAAAGGTCTATCAGCTATTGACAATGTTCATGACTTCAGTTCAGTTTCAAGCTCCCAACAGATCTCTTGTGGAAATCAGCTACAGAGAGCTGGTGCTAAGGGAGCAGGAAGTCAAATGCATATGGAAAATGGAGCACTTGAGGGGTATGGGAGGGGAAATGCTTGGAGCCACATGATAATATGTCACAGGGGCCAGGAAAGGAGGTGCCAGGGGACCAGGGTGGACAGAAAAGGAATGTGGATCTGATGGTCAGCAACAGAGGAACAGCCAAGAAAAGGGTAGTTGTCCACCTGCTGGATGGAAATTTCTGTAGCCATTTTAAAAACGGTCATTAAGGCTAGGCACAGTGGCTCACTCCTGTAATCCCAGCACTTTAGAAGGCCGAGCTGGGCGGATCATGAGGTCAGGAGATTGAGATCATCCTGGCTAACATGGTGAAACCCCGTCTCTACTAAAAATACAAAAAAATTAGCTGGGCGTGGTGGTGTGCGCCTGTAGTCCCAGCTACTCGGGAGGCTGAGGCAGGAGAACCACTTGAACCCAGGAGACGGAGGTTGCAGTGAGCCAAGGTTGTGCCACTGCACTCCAGCCTGGGCAACAGAGACTCTGTCAAAAAAAAAAAAAAAGTCATTAAGCTCCACTGCCATAGATTATTTTACTCCCAATATAATGAAGAATAAGGGAAGTAAGAGGCAAAAGAAAGAAATGTCAGAGATCAACAAATACAAACTTCACCCAGTTAAATATTTTAACTAGAGTTGGCTTTGAAAGTCTTCCTTCTTTTCCTTCTTTTTCTAACATCCTGATTTCTACGACACAGAACCCAAGTGAGTTCTATCCCTACTGTATTTCAGCTACATAACACATGGAATAGACCAGTAGTCTAGCAAGCACTAGGAATATAACCATGGTCTATAGCACTGTCCCTGTGGGGAAAGCTTGAACATGCTCAACATTCCATTTAAAAATGCACTTTTGTTTATGAATTGGAGACTGCTTATAAGTATAATTTCTATTTATTTGTTTACTTATTCTTTAGAGACAGGGTCTTGCTCTGTTGCCCAAGTTGGAGTGCAGTGGTGTGATCACTGCTCACTGTAACCTCAAACTCCTGGGCCAAGCACTAGACTTACCTTCACCTCCCAAGTAGCTAGGACTATAGTTGCACACTACCACAGCCAGCTAATTTTTAAATTCTTTTGTAGAGACAGTGTCTTGCCCAGTCTGATCTCAAACTCATACCCTCAAGCAATCCTCCTGCCTCAAGCTTCCAAAGTGCTGGGATTAAAAGCATGAGCCACCATGCCTGGCCATATAAGTATAAATCTTGTACCATTTTGCTAATTTTGTTATTTTAATAAAGGAGTTAATTCTTTTAGATAAAGCAGAGTTGACCAGATTATGTGGTTTGTCTCTCCTATCTACTCCTGGAGAGGACACATTTTTGGGTACTGCCAGGACATTCTTCTCCCCTCCAGCAACAACTACACCTGAGTTCAGCCCCTGCACAACCCACCCTGCAAATCCAATAGACTGTGAGGGAAAACTGGTGCTGAGGGAAATGAAACCATTGAAATTGGGGTTGGGATTCTCATGCACTGTGTTAGGAATTGTTCTGCTTGTGCTTAGAATCATTCTAGGTCACTGACAACAAAGAATGAGCAAGGAAAAGGCTGTGTGGAAGAATTTCATTTCTATTTTAATTATTTCACTTTCTTGTTTTATCTTATTTTTGGACCTCAGCTTCAAAGCGGACTTACCCATTCTCCTCTGTTCATGGCGTTGTATCATCCTGTAAGTCTCTCTGGCTTCAACTGCATTTTCCACTTTCTACTTAATCCCAACTTTCATTATTTTCCTGTCCACCAGGGGCACCCACTCTAACACACTTGATAGATACTTTTATAAAACAGATCGTGTTGCTTTCGGCTGCGCTCGTGAGCAGCACCCGTCGCCATGGGCCCCGTGGTCAGAGACAGAGGAATGGCGCCGGGTCTGTTTCCGCGCGCACCGGAAGCATCGTAAGGACACTGTGCGCCTGCGCACCGTGGATTTTGCTGAGCGGCACTGCTTCATCAAGGGCATCGTGAAGAACATTATCCACAACCCGGGCCGCAGCGGGATCTCTACCGGTTTAAGAAGCGGATGGAGCTGTTCAAGGCCGCCGAGGGCATTCACACGGGCCAGTCGTGTACTGCGGCAAGAAGGCCCAGCTCAGCCTTGGCAATGTGCTTGCTTCCTGTGGGCACCATGCCTGAGGGTACGATCGTGTGATGCCTGGAAGAGAAGCCTGGAGACAGTGGAAAGCTGGCCTGGGCATCAGGGAACTATGCCACCGTTATCTCCCACAACCCTGACACCAAGAAGACCCGGGTGACGCTGCCCTCTGGCTCCAAGAAGGTTATCTCCTCAGCCAACAGAGCTGCGGTTGGTGTGGTGCCTGGAGGTGGCCGAACTGACAAACCCATCTTGAAGCCTGGCTGAGCCTACCACAAATATAAAGCAAAGAGGAACTGCTGGCCACGAGCACAGGGTGTGCCCATGAACTCCATGGAGCATCCTTTTGGAGGTGGCAACCACCAGCATGTCGCCAAGCCCTCCACCCTCGCAGAGATGCCGCTGCTGGCCGCATAGTGGGTCTCATTGCCTCCCACCGGACTGGACGTCTCGGGAAACCAAGACTGTGCAGGAGAAAGAGAACTAGTTCTGAGGGGCTCAATAAAGTTTGTCTTTCTGCCAAATATATATATATATATATATATATAAAATGTTATTTTGAGTGTATACTTTTTTATAATTTCTATTTTTATTTTAGATTCATGGGATACACGTGCAGATCTGTTGCATGGATCTATTATGCATTTAATTTCCAAAAAAATCCTGTACTTAAACATCAATTTTTTTTTTTGCTTATTTTTTTATTTAGTGGTTTTCAAGACCCATCCAATTTGCATCTAGTTCAAGGATTCTATTCCATGTTATCTTGTATGCCCTAAAATGAATCTACTGCATTTTGCTTACCCATAACCCTAGGAAGGGACACTGGTGTGGTAGGCAGATTCTATGAGGGTCCCAAGATTCCTACCCTCTGGTGGATGTGCCCTGTGCAATCCCTGGCCTGCATGTGTGGATGGAGCTTGTGACTATTATGGGATGTCATTACCATGCTTGGGTTACTAATCAGTTGACTTAGCATGAATCAAAAGAGAAAGCACCCTGGGTGGGCCTGACGTAATCGGCTGTGGCCTATAAAAGAAGGTGATGCATGAAAGAGATGCTTATCTTACTGGCCTCAAGAAAATGAAAGCTGCCCATGAGCTCTACATCCACATGGAACTGAATTTTGCCAACAATCTGATGAGCTTGGATAAAGACTCCAGCATTAGATGTGATCACAGACCCAGCCAAGGCTGTGATTGAACGTCTATGAGACCTGAACAGAAGACCCAGCTGGCCTGTGCCTGGATTCCTGGCCCACAGAAACTGTGAGATCATAAATGGACATTATTTTAAGCCATTAAATTTGGGATAATTTGTTAGGCAGCAATAGAAACCTAATACATCTAGGTTGCCCCAAACACTCCACTGTAATAAACAATAATGGCATAAATATAATTAACATGTCCCACTAGAAACCAATGTAAGAATAGCTCTAGGATATATATAGATACAGATATATAGATAGAGAGAGCGTGAGGGATGTAGGTTATAAAGTACATATATTTAAATTCACTAAACAGCACTACATCATTCTCCAGAATGGTGGTGCATACCACCGTGCACAGGGTTCCTTTAACAAACATCTTTACCAGCACTTGGTTTTATCCTTTTTATAATTTTTGCCATTCTGGTGGCATAAAGTAGTACCTCACTGTTGTAATTTACATTTATTTGATTTCTGTGAATTTAAGTATGTTGTCATATACTTCCTAGTTACTTTTTTATATCTTTTTTCATGTTTCTACTGAAATCCTATATCTTGTTGATTTGCCGAGGCTAACAATGTATATTAGATACTCATCTCTTACCAATTTTATTTCTCACAAATATCTTCTCCCAGTCTGCCATCTGTCTATTAGTTTTGTCTGGTTTGTATAGCACAGAATCAAGAACACAGGATTTGGAGCTAGACTTCCTGGTCAAATGCTGACTCCATCACTTGCTAGCTATTTAACCTTGAGCAAATTACCTAAGCTTTCTCTGCCTCCATTTTTTCATTTGTAAAAGTGGATTATAAGAATAATTATATTTATGAAATTGTTGTAAAAATTAAATAAGTTAATACACATAAACCTCTTAAAACAGTATGTGGCACACAGTAAGTGCTTAATAAATATTGGTTATTATTTGTTAATGTAACTTGTTGAACAGAGATCCTTAATATTCATATAATCGAATCCATCAATTTTCAATCACTAGTTAATACTTTGATGTTCATATTTAACAAATTTTTTTCTGCTCTAAGATATCAAAGATATTCTCCTTCAATTATCTTTATACTTTTACCTCTCACTTTTAAGCTTCTAGCCCATCTGCAGTCTGCCATTTGATATGTTATGAGATAGGGGCTCAGCATTGCTTTTCTTCATATATTAAATCAGTTTTCCCAACATCATCTCTTAAATAAGATTTCCTCCCATTGCTTTGTGGTATCACCTTTGCCATAAAGCAAGTCCCCATAAATACATTGGTTTGCTTTTTATCTGTTATATTCCATTAACCTATTTGACTGATAATGTGCCAGTAGCAGACTGTTTTTACTACCATGGCTTTATAGCATGTCTTAATATCTTTTAGGAAAATGTTTCCACTTTGCTCTTCTTTTTCAGCATTAAATTATGTATTTCTGGACTCTATCCTTTCATGTGCATTTTAGAATTAAAATTTTAGATCTTTAAAAATACTGCTGGGATTTTGACTAGGACTTTATTGAATTTGTGGAATAATTTTATATCTCTGTAGTGTTAAACCATCTCACCCATTAAAGGTTAATTTATACAGTTCTACTTATAAGCGTGTTTCTTTCTTCCTGTTTAGAGAGCTGGAAAAAAATAATAAAAATATTTCCAAAATTTCTCCTCAAAGATTTTGTATAGTATGTGTTAGATTAATTCTAGAATTCTTTAGAGTTTGGGTTGCAGTTATAAATGTTAATATATTTTATTTGGAATGTTCTAAGTAGTAATAGCTGGTAAAGGCAATCACTTGATTTTTATTGTCTGGCAATATTGTCAAATTATTTCGTTATTTCTAAATCATCAGTTCATTTACATATTAGGTTGTCTCTGTAAATGATCATGTAATCTGCAAATAATAATAGTTTTATCCTTTTCCTTTCAATCATGCACCACTTATTTTTCTTTTCTTATTGCATTGGCCGGTATGTGCAGTACTATGTTAAATGATAAGAATGATAACAAGGATCCTGCCTTCTTCCTAACCTGAAGAAAATGTGTCCAAACTTTCTTCATTAAATGTATTTCCTGTACACTTTTGGTAAAGAGCCTTTATCAAGTTACAAAAGTTCTAAAAATGTTTGTGAAACACTTTTCCTGCATCAATTGAGAAAATTTTGTAGTATTTCTCTTTTAATAAATTAATTGGGTTAATTACACTGATAAATTTTCTAATAAGCCATTCTTGCATTTCTGGGATGAACCAAGGCCACAATGCATTGCTTTACAGCATTTGTTGGGTTCAGTAGCTGTTTTAATTTGCCAGGGCTGCCATAACAAAATACCACAGACTGGGTGACTTAAACAACAGACACTTATTTTCTCATAGTCCTGGGAGGTAGAAGTTCAAGATCAAGGTATCTGTAAGTTTCTGAGGCCTCTTTCCTTGGCTTGCAGATGGCTTTTTCTCTGTGCACACACATTCTCGATGTCTCTTTTGTGTATCCAAATTTTCTCTCATAAGAACACCAGCCAGATTAGATTAGGGCCCATCCATATGACCTCATTTAATCTTAATTATCTCTTTAGAGACCCTGTCTTCAAATAAAGTCACATTCTGAGACACTGGACATTTGAGCTCCAACATATAAATTTGGGGAAAACACACTTCAGCCCATAAGAATGGCTAATATTTTGAACTTTTCATTTATGTTCACAATGAAATTTGGCCTAAAATTTTTTTTCCTAAATAAGTTGGTAAGATTTGGAAATATTTCTCCTTTTTTCTGTTACCTGGAACTACCTGTGTAAGTTTGGGAGTATATGCTCCTTGAAATCCTGGTAAAATTTCCCAGAAAAATCTCCAAGACCAGGAAGTTTTTTAAATATATGAAATCAAGGAGAATATTTTATGTTATTTTATTTATTTATTTATATTTGAAACGGAGTTTTGCTCTTGTCACCCAGGCTGAAGTGCAATGGCATAACCTTGGCACACTGCAGCCTCCACTTCCTGGGTTCAAGGGATTCTCCTACCTCAGCACCCTGAGTAATTGGGATTACAGGCGCCTGCCACCATACACACCTGGCAATTTTTTGTACTTTTAGTAGAGACAGGGTTTCACCATGTTGGCCAGGCTGGTCTCTAATCCTGACCTCAGGTGATCCACCCGCCTTGGTCTCCCAAAGTGCTGGGATTACAGGCGTGAGCCACTGCGCCCAGCCCCGAGGAGAACATTTTATTAGCATTTTAATTTATTTAATATTTGTTGTACTATTTAAATTGTCTTATTCTAATTGTGACATTTTACATTTTTTCAGTTTTTATACAGGTTTCATAATATCTATTAGCATGATGACTTCCACATTTATACCTTTTATTCAAGTGGAATTCATTTTTGTTTTGGAGGGGTTGATGGTTTTTTAACTTTTATTTAAGGTTCAGGGGTACAAGTGCAGGTTTGTTATATAGGTAAATGGTATGTCACAGAAGTTTGCTGGGGAGATTATTTCATCACTCAGGTAATAAACATAGTACCCAACATGTATTTTGGAATTCATCTTTGTTGCAAGTTAAGATAGGAATCTAATTTCATTTCGCTTTATTAAATGAGCTTACTTCCTCATCTTCCATTTCTTTGTCCCAAAGATTAATAGACCCCCTTCATCATACATAAAATTTCCACATGTACATGGAAATGATTTTATTTTTATTTTATCTTTGTCTCTTATCAATTCAAATGTTGACAAAACACACATACTTTCTTTCTTACCATGTACCTTTAATATTCACAACAACCCTGTTTCTTAAATGAGCAGACAGAGACTCAGAAAGGTTATATTTAGCCTAAAGCTCACATAATGCTAGATGACACACCAAGAATTCTGATTGCAAACTAACTGCTCTTTTCCCGGATTACCTCCTGCCTGTTTAAGCAACTGGTTTCTTATATCTAATTTCATCTATTTAAATATTCATTGAACACCCATGATGTTCCAGACACTATTCTAGGTTCTAAGACAATGGCAGATAACAAGCCAGATAAAAATCTGTGCCCTCCAAGAGGTTACATAGCAGAGGGCTCAGGATAGCTGTGAACACAGAGGTGACAACTGAGAAATAGCATATTTGACGACAAAGACTGTTCTAATACCTACTTTGTATCCATTCTTTCAAGGAGTTCGGGGCTTCAGCTTGTTTGGAGAGTCAAACGAAGACCTGTGGATGTTCCCCTGACTCTAATTAGTAACTGAACCCCCAGGTCAAACAAGGTACTTGAAGTCACCCAGGCTATGACCCTTCCTTTGGGAAACTTCAACAGTTTTCTTTAGTATACCAGAGACACCATTTTCTGCTTTCCTCTGACATCTGAACTAAGTTAAGAACTTACCTCTTATTGTCTACCTCAACTCCCTACATCCATTATCAAGCCTGGTTTCAGAATGTCCTTGGTAGAGAGGGACAGTGGATTTCCACCAACATTAAAGCCCCTTACATAAAGCTTTCTTGTCGTTTGAAAATGTTTTCACACTTAAGATCAGAAATAGAGTCAAACTGATGTAACTCATAGGACTTCATAGTCATAGAGCAATTTCAGATTACTAAAAATCAACTACAGGATTTAATCATTTAAAGCGTACTCTGGTCCGTCTCTCTGGCTTTAGCAGATAAAAATTAATTCCTGATAAACAGATAGTAATATCTAATCTCCCTTTTTATAAATGGTAATTGGTAGGGGGAAATAGGGACAAAACTGTTAAAATTACAAAATTATAGCTAGTGGCCAGGCATGGTGGCTCACGCTTATAATCCCAACAGTTTGGAAGGCTGAGGCGGGTGGATCACTTGAGGTCAGTTCAAGACCAGTCTGGTCAACATAGTGAAACCATACAAACATTAGTGGAGTGTGGTGGTACATGCCTGTAATGCCAGGTACTTGGGAGGCTGAGGCAGGAGAATCACTTGAACCTAGGAGGTAGAGGTTGCAGTGAGCCAAGATTGTGCCACTGAAGCCTGGGCTACAGAGTGAGACTCCATCTCAAAAAAAAAGAAAAAACAAGATTACATCTAGACAGGAGGAATAAGTTCTAATGTCCTATACCACTGTAGGGTAACTAGAGTTACTAAAATATGGTTTCAGTTAACTCGAAGAAGGATATTGAATGTTCCAACACAAAGAAATGATACATGTTTGAGATGATGGATATGCTAATTATTCTGATATGATCACTATACCTTGTATGTATCAAAACATCACTGTTTACCCCACAAATATGTACCATTATTATATGTTAGTTTTTAAAAATAAATAAATAAAAACTAGTAATTGGATCTTCAGCTGGGCCCATGCGCACCCTGAACAAAGACTGTATTTTCCAGCCTCTCATGTGACCATGGATTCATTTCCAGCCAATAGAATGTAGGCAACTTCTCAGTCATGTCTTTAAGAGGAGACTGCCCATCCCTTCCCTTTTCTACCTTTCCGCTGGCTGGTAAGGGATCTAATGGGGAACCTCTGGGCTGTGGGGATGCAAGGAATACCCTACGAATGGCACAGTGAAAAGCTAAGAACCTGCACCCCTCTTGGCCTGTAGAATAGAACCTTATTACCAACTGGGACTTTAACCAACAGAGAAATCAGCTTCTCTCTGGTCCAAGTCACTTATATCTAGGTCCCATTCAACCAGACCTCACTAATGTTCCCCAATGTCCAGCCAAGCTCCCTGTTCTTCCTAATATCCACCTTCAGGCCTTCAAGCTGCTACAATTGAAGTAATTTCTCTTCTCATCTTTAGGGAACGATGTTCTGGTTCTGGTTCTGGTTCTTTGGTGAACCACTTCTGCCAACAATGAGTGTCAAATAAAGAATATGCCTTATATTAGAGTAACTTTTTGTCAGGTTTTAGGTTGGGGCAGCTATAATGCTTTCAAACTTTAAGAATTGGGCAGGCCCGGTGGTTCACGCCTATAATCCCAGCACTTTGGGAGGTTGAGGCAGGTGGATCACTTTAGGCCAGGAGTTCAAAACCAGTCTGACCAACCTGGCCAACATAGTGAAACCCCATCTCTATTAAAAATACAAAGATTAGCCAAAAGTGGTGGTGCATGCCTGTAATCCCAGCTACTCGGGAGGCTGAGGTGGGAGGATCACCTGAGCCCAGGAGGCGGAGGTTGTAGTGAGCTGAGATTACCACATAGTGAGCTGAGATTACCACAGCACTCCAGCCTGGGTAACAGAGAGAGGCTCTGTCAAAAAAAAAAAAAAAAAAAAAAAAGAAGAATTGAGTTGCCAGACCATTAAGAACTTTATAATTTTTTATTATTTTACTACTTAAAAAATTTAATCTTGAAATTGGTTAACCTTAGGTAAAAACTAACGATATATTTGTTTTTATACATTATATACACTTGAGAAATAAATAGTCCTCTAAGTAGCATTTTTAAAAAAGCATCATTATATACAATTAAGGCTTCAAGCCAGGTGTATAAATATACAACCTGCTGAGAATTCAATTCCCAAACCTTCCTTTAGTAAAAACAGAAGTCAGAAGTGACCAGAATGTACAGCCAATAATACAGGTTGAGCATCCCTAAGCCAAAAATCCAAAATCCGAAATGCTCCAAAATCCAAAATTTTTGAGCACCAACAAGACACCACAAGCAGAAAACCCCACACATAAGTACTTAACACAAACTGTGCTTCATGCACATGATTTAAAATATTGTATAAAATTACCCTCAGGCTATGTGGACAAGGTGTAGATGACACATAAATAAATTTTGTGTTTAGAGTTGGGTCCTATTCCCAAAATACCTCATTATGTATATGCAAATATTCCAAAATCTGAAAATAACCTGAAATTTGAAACACTTCTGATTCCAAGCATTTTGGATAAGGGATACTCAACCTATACAAGCTTCACCTCGGCTAGAAAGCAATCACAGAAACAAGAGAAGCACACAATTGGCTTGAGAATATACCTTGAATGAACACTTAACTGGTTATGTCTTCAGAAGTTTAACAGTGATACAACTTTGGCATGGCACAGGTTAAAACAATGTCCTTAGAAAACCTAAGTACAAAGAAAATCATTCTTCCTCCCCGACACTTCCTCCCGAATCTCAGCCATAAAAAGTCCAATCTCTTGGCACAGATATTCTCCTGGTTATACATTAATAAAAGGGCTTAGGATTTTATTGATGGTACTACAAAAAAAAAAAAAAAAAAAGTCCTTGTTTGTCTCACACCTAGGGTGTATTGGTGGGAATTGGTTGCAAACATCTTCATGGAGTTTCAGAGATGGACTTTGCCTCCAGGAAATCTGGGTCCTCTGCCTGGCTGCACCTCTAACTAGGTATATAAGTCTAGGCATGTGGCTGAACCTCACTAAGCCTCAGTTTTGTAAAATAGGGATAAGAATAGCTGCCCTTCTCCTCTAAGTAGGTAATGTACACACACAAATCTTTTGAAAAGTATGGGTGTCTCAGACATTGTGTGTATTAATTCAAACCAAGATCTAGAATTGGTGGCTTTTCCAAGAAGTTCAACAAGAAAAGGCACTGGTATTGAAGCAAAATATTTCAAGGAGGAAAAAAACACTGTGTTAACTCTTAGAACCAGCTCTGTCTGGCAGGTGCTGGTCTCTGTGTACACAGATATGTATTACATATGTCATACCTTCTATCTCCCTAAACAGAAGAGATTTGCTCCAAAGCAGTTGTATCTGGCAACCGGCCATCATCCTGGTCCCAGCATGTGTGACATTCTGCTTGCTGTTCTGCTAGTGATCAAACGTCACTCATAGGGGAGGCGGCACATATTAACTAAGAAGAAATAGAAACCACTTAAAGCCTCAGGATCCCTGCTGCTTACATCCTACAGCCTCCGCCAGGCCCCAAGTGCCTTGCCCCATGCATATACCCATATACCATCTAAACAGAAAGGGGGTCGAGAAATCCCAACTCCACTGGGTTCTGAATGGAGAGGCTCAGTAATATGCCCACTACCACATTCTGACTAATTTTAAGTGTTCAATAAACATTTGCTCAATTAAAAAATGGACAACAGAAAAATAAGAAAGCCAATGATGTGTGCTTCAGAGAGTGAGCTGGGGAGCAGGACAGAATGGCTAAGAGATAACCAGTATGGTCAGTGCAGTCCATGAGAACCCAGCAGTCAGAGCCTGAACAAGATACCAGGCCTGCTCCCACGACATGAGTCAGCTCCCATCAGAAGGACTTCTCACTAAGGCTCAAGGCAGGCTAAGCAGCTGACAGCCTTCCACACAGACCCTCTTTGGAGCCAGCGTTCCTTGTCAGGCAGCGTACAAGCTCACCCAGCAACTGAGAAACCAATCCAGTGTGCATGATAGGCCCCGGGACACCCAGCTGCTTACACACAAATCTGGACTTGGTGCTCTGGAGGTATGGACAGAGGCTTGGAGTTAGAGCTATTCAAGAGAGGCAGCAGGAGCTATAGCAGCGCACAGTCCCCTCCCGCGAGGAGTCCCGACCATCACAGGAGACCACTTGTTCCTAGTACTCCAGGGTCAAGGCTGAGAAGAATCCTTCCATCGGGTGGGTCCTCAGCAGTAACTTTCCTCCATGTGCTTGGATAGCAGGAAGTCTTGCAGCCTTGCTGGCAAGGCTCGCCCGGGCACCCTCAGGGAAGCTTCACAGTGGGACTGGAAAAAACCATGTGACAGTGCCATTCATTAGCTCAGGTACCAGCAAATGTGCAAGCCTGTATTCTGGGTATGCTCTGTTGACCTCAAGACCAAGCTTTCTGATACCCCTAGGGGACTATTTTACCTGCATTTCTTTCAGAATAAATGGACAAGGTCCTGAGTGCTGCCTTCTCTCTCTAACCTGACAAGCCACAGATGTACTTTGAGAAACACCACACGGCAGCACCCTCTAGACCCCTAGCTGAATACATCACAGTTCTTGCATTTGTATATTTAGCCCAATACCCACCCACAACATGCACACACACACAATCACAGACACACAAGTGTGGGGGGAACTATCAAAGCATCCTCGTTGCCTTGATCTAGAAATACAAGAGAGACCCTGTTATGGCAGGAAGGGGGCAAGATGGAGTTGGAAGACCTGGGTGCTAGTCTCAGTTTTGGGAACACACCACTGAGCCTCTCCAAATCTCAACCTCCTTCTCAGTGAAAGTGCGAACAGCATCCACATCAGGAAGGAGGATGTGGACATGTTACATATAGTGTCATGGCTTCCTAATGTTCATTTATGACTTGGGCTCCTATTGTTTTTGAGGGAAAAAGAAATGACAACTTGTTTACTAAAATTAGTAGTGAGAGGGTAAGTCATAGAATGCTCAGGTAAATGAATTCCAAAGCAGGAAAGAAGAATAAATATCTTAGCCTTTAACATAAGAATAGCTATCCTGACCCGGCGTGGTGGCTCTTGCCTGCAAACCCAGCACTTTGGGAGGCTGAGGCAGGCAGATCGTTTCAACCCAGGAGTTGGAGACCAGCTTGGGCAGCATGGTGAAACCTCATCTCTACAAAAAGTACAAAAATTAGCCAGGCATGATGACGCATTCTTGTAATCCAAGCTCCTCAGGAGGCTGAGGCAGGAGGATCACCTGAGCACAGGGATGTCGAGGCTGCAATGAGCTGTGATAGTGCCACTGTACTCCAGCCCGGGTGACAGAGCAAGACCCTATCTCGAAAAAATAAAATAAAAGAATGGCTTTCCTTAGCCATTTTTCCTGGCTGTGTCCAATCTACATGGTTGTCTGGAGGATCGATGAAGCTAATATATGTGGAAACACTTTGAGATGTATAAATTTAAATACATAAAGATTTACAATTGTTATGGTAGCAGAAAATCATACAAGCCTATGCTAGACCAAGTCTCTTAATTAGATGATCACGGGTCCTGTGATGATGGGGCTTGTGTCTCCCAGGAGACAGAGCAGCTGGGATGCAGCCCAGCCTCAGGGGTGGCAAACGGTTAATCACAGGGGACCCCGGAGCATGGGCACAGCTGCCTAATAATTGATACCCAGACAGAGGCAAGGAGATTCATCTGAGCACATGGAGCCTCGGTGCTCAAGGGCACAGGCTTTGGAGTAGACCGACCTGCTTCAACTCCCTCTGCCATTGCTGGGGGACTTGGGAGAAAAACTTTCTCTCCCTGAGGCTCAGTTTCTCATCTGTACACAGGGATAACAACCCTGCCTCATGGGGTTGATGATAAACATGATCATGTAAGTCCCTGGGTGCAGGCTGGGCCCAAGCTAAGTGCTAGGTGTACCACAGCAGTATTATTATCTAGTACCCTGGTTACAGCAAGGGGTGGGTGTAGGCCTGGTGCAGGGAGACAGTCTCCTTCCTTCTCAGCAGGTGTTTCAGCTTAGAAGGCGTGTGGCTGGTTCCCCAGGATGAGCCCACTGCCTCACACTACCAGATGGGCCTTCCTCATGTCTGAAATAATGGATTGCAGCATGGGAGAAGGGGATAGTGAAGCATGACAACTCCTCTGTCTCACTTAGCGCCACATACATGAGCATTTCTGTTTCTCAAAGAGGGGGAAGATGGGGATTGGGTACAGTGGCTTGTAATGTCAGCACTTTGGGAGGCTAAGGCAGGCAG
The DNA here is from genome assembly GCF_009761245.1 of Sapajus apella. Taxonomy (NCBI): domain Eukaryota; kingdom Metazoa; phylum Chordata; class Mammalia; order Primates; family Cebidae; genus Sapajus; species Sapajus apella. Next base: position 2,516,398 of record NW_022437049.1, on the reverse strand, counting down.
ATCATTTGAGGTCAAAAGTTTGAGGCCAGGCTGGCCAACATGGTGAAAGCCCTTCTCTTATAAAAAAAAAAAAAAAAAAAAAAAAAAGAAAAGAAAAAAATTAGCTGAGTATGGTAGCAGGCACCTGCAATCCCAGCTATTCAGGAGGCTGAGGAAGAAGAATTGCTTGAACCCAGGAGGCAGAAGCTGTAGCAAGCCAAGATTGTTCTGCTGTACTCCAGCCTGGGCAACAGAGCAAGACTCTGTCTCAAAAAAAAAAAAAGTATGTGGGAGAATTAGGCCCACACTCACATGGGTTCTAGAAAACCTAAGGAAGGAGAACATGCTTTGTGCTTCTCCTTATCTCCCACCCCGTTCCCAACCCTGACCTGGTGGCCAGAAGGAAGCTAGGAGCCCTTAGGCACCTTCCCACAGCTCTAGTTATTACAGAGAAGACGTCAATCAAAGATGCCAGGGGCCAGGTACAGTGGTTCACACCTGTAATCCCAGCACTTTGGGAGGCCAAGGCAGGTGGATCACTTGAGCCAAGGAGTTCAAGACCAGACCAGGTGACATGATGAAACCCTGTCTCTGCAAAAATACATAAATTAGCTGATATAGTGGCATGTGCCTGTGGTCCCAGCTGTTCGGGAGGCAAAGGTGGAAGGATCACCCAAGGCTGGGGAGGTTGAGACTGCAGTGAGCCGGGGTCATGCCACTGCACTCCAGCCTGGGTGACAGTAATATCCTGTCTCAAGGGGGAAAAAAAAGATACTTCAAAGATGGCAGGCATGGGCACCAACCTGGGGACTTAGTTACCCAGAACACCTCATCGAGTAGGGTTATGTGCAATGCACCCCTAAAGGTTGAGGTAAGACAAAGTGCAGAAGAGACATGAACACCTCCAACAGCCTATCTACGATATTTCACTTGCTTTTTTATCTCCTTCTAGCAGAAGATCAGCTTCTTTATTTTATTTATTTACGTATTTATTTATTATTGAGACAGAGCTTCATTCTTGTCGCCCAGACTGGAGTACAATGGTGCGGTCTCAGCTCATTGTAGCTTCCACCTCTTGGGTTCAAGCAATTCTCCTGCCTCAGCTTCCCAAGTAGTTGGGATTACAGGTGCGCACCATCACACCCAGCTAATTGTGTGTGTGTGTGTGTGTGTGTGTGTGTGTGTGTGTGTGTCTGTGTGTGTGTGTGTGTGTCTGTGTGTCTGTGTGTGTTTAGTAAGGACGGGATTTCACCATGTTGGTCAGGCTGGTCTTGAACTCCTGGCCTCAGGTGATCTGCCTGCCTCAGTCTCCCAAAGTGCTGGGATTACAGGTGTGAGCCACCACGCCCGACCCAGCTTCTTAAAGGAAGAGCTTTTTATCTGTTTTGTTCATGCTATGTCCCCCAGACCCAGATCCACGCTAGGCGATCAATCAACATGTACTGAGTGAAACACATGAGAAAGTCCTGGTTACCTGGTTTCGTTTTTCATCCTCCAGCCATCCCGACACTTGTAAAACCAGAGCTCCCGGCCTGGGGATATGCTGGTGTTCTCGGGGTCCTCTGCGCAAAACGTCAGTCTAGGAAGGAAAAGAAACTACTGATGTAGCCAGAACTCTAGAGGGACTCCGGCTGTGCTTTCTGGATTCAAGACAGATGGGTGAGGAGGCAGGGGTGAAATTCTCCTGCCATGCTCTGACTCAAAAACCTTCAGAATTCCCCATCACTACTGCAGGGACTCTAAACTGTGTCTCGCTTTGAGGCTTCCATGATTCAGCCTCATTCAGCCTCAGCCAGACCTCTCCCACCTGCTTCCCTCTGTCTATCCAAAAACACCACCTGCCTCTCAAGGCCATAGCCTCTCAGAGGGTTAACCTAACCCTCCCTTGGCCTTTCAACTGGTTACAAAGTATGTCCTTATATAAATATTGCTTTTGTTAGTGTTGCTACTTCTTGTAACAGGGAGTTTAAAAGGAACTTTTTATTCTAAAATGTTATGCCCTGCCTGAAATTGCTTGCCGCTATCTGTGGTTGACTTCTCCACTAGACTCTAAGCTTAAACGGAGTAATTCAAAATATCTCTAGCTCTGTGCTCTGTAAATATCCATTGACAAGAGCAACTGGAACTCAGCTGCAAGTCAAAACCAAAGATTCAGCAAATGGACAGCCAAGAACATAAGAAAGAATCGGGGCCTAATAACCATTGTCCTGGAACTTATGGCTGCCCCACGCAGCAGCCTGGGGGACGTGTGATTAGCATGACCACGTAATCCTTAAGTGTGTCGGGCACCTGACCCTGGAGCTGAGGCAGGACAAAAGCCCCATTCAGAACAGTTTAAAAGCCTTTCCCAGGAAACCCTAAGGACCTTAGGACCCATATGTTTATACACATATAAAAACATGACCTATCTCACGCACAATCAGGAAATGCAAATTCAAACAACAGCAGGGAGCCCATTCACACCTAACAAAATGGCAAGAATGTTCCACCAGATATGGGTGAAAAGGAGGGAAAAGGTAATTCTTCATCTACAGTTAAGATGGAAAATTAGTCCAACCACTTTGAAGAGAGATTTAATAATATCTGGTCAGGCTGGAGAGTGCATATACCACAACCCAGCAATTCCACTTTTTGGAACACATGCTGAAAAACAGCCCTCACACATGTGTGCACAAGGAAAATGCAGAGGATATTCATCTAGGCGCCATTCGTAAAAAGCAGCAACAACTTAAATTTTCAGCAGAACAATGGCAAAACTATTTGTGAAATGGTCATTTACATACAGGAGTTAAATAAGAATAGATTAGATTTTTATGTTTTGGATAAACTTCACAAACAATATTTGCATGAAAAAAATCAAATTGTAAAATATTATGTCCACTCAAGCAAAATTCAGAAGCATCTTAAAACAATTCTATACATAGTTTATGTATACAAACAGAAGTACTAAGGAGGCCAGGTGCAGTGGCTCACACCTGTAATCCCAGCACTTAAGGAGGCCAAGGCGGGTGGATCACCTGAGGTCAGGAGTTCAAGGCCAGCCTGGCCAACATGGCAAAACCCTGTCTCTACTAAAAATACAAAAATTAACTGGGCATGGTGGCACATGCCTGTAATCCCAGCTACTCAGGAGGCTGAATCAGGGAAATAACTTGAATCCAGGAGGTGGAGGTTGCAGTAAGCTGAGATCGCACCACTGCACTCCAGCCTGGATGACAAAATGAGACTCAGTCAAAAGAAAGGGGGGGGGGGACAGAGGGAGGGAGAGAAAAAAAGAGAATATTAAAAAATGAAGGAAGGAAAACACACTAACATTTGTTAATATTGAAATATTAGTTCATTTGGTTTGAAAGAGGAGAGGGATAGAGCAGGGAAGGACACAGGGACTTCAACTGTATTTATAATGTTTTACTTTTTAAAAATCTTTTATCTGAAACCAACATGGAAAACTATTTACATTTTTAAATCTCAGTGGTGGTTTAATCAGTGTTTATTTTATCCAAAATATTTTATTTATAAATGATGATCTTTCTGCTATCACACCCATAGGTACAGTTTGCACCTGCAAGAGCCCAGAGAAGTAAAAAGATACACAGCCTAGACCACAAGCCGGCACCCCCAGTTCCCAGGTTTCTAGATTAGAATCATTCAGCTTAGGGCCCCAAGCCTCCACTTTACTTCCCTCTGCTGCCAAGCTGTGCCACAGATGATGAATGTAAACAAGACATGGCAAGAATTATAATGGAGAAAATTCCAGAGAAGGGATAAAGGGAGGCAGCTGCCTCCGCCCATGCCAAGGCTGGCAGTGACCTCTCTGGAGGTCACCTGAAGGGCTTGGTTAAGGAAACCCTCCCCTCTTGACAAAGGTCTCCAGGCTTCCCTGGCTTCTGTTTAGAAAGAAGCCTGCTCAGGGAGTCAAGTTGCAGTGTTAACAGCTGATAGAAAGGTCTGGATCTTTTATGCTAGGCTTGGGGTTAAAAGAAATGGGAAACTGCCAGCTAGCATGGCACAGAGGATTCTCTGTTATTTGCAGTTAGGACCACTGCCCCACATCCTTGACTTAGAACCTCTGAAGGAGAGGTACAATAATGCTCTGAAAATTATATGCTGGGGAAAAACCAGACCCTCCCACAGACCTCATCCGTGGGGGCTCCCCGGACGTGACACTCCAGTGTGCTCTGGTCAGAAACAAGCAAAGCCTTTTGTCTGCATGGACCCCACAGTAAACAGATCAACAAGGCAGCACTCCTAAAAAGTCTGGTCCAAGAGAAGCCCCCCTCCTTCAGGCTGACACAAGGCCTGGCAAAGAGATCCAGGGCTGAACTCCTGCCTCCACTGGCCCACCCCTCTCAGCCGAGGGCCTATGATCAGGCCATGAGATGCGCAACAGTTGGCAGAAGACTTGATCTGGAAGTCACTTGTCCTTGGGAAGGTGTTTAAGGTTTTACCTGCATGCTGGAGGAAGGACTGAGGGTGGATGCAGCAAAGGAAAAGAAATGGCAGAGGCACAGCCAGGCAGAAGAAGGAGCAGGAGGCACTTACTTCCGCTGGGTTTCCCCAGACTTCACCCGGATGCGCCTGATATGCAGCTCCTGCCTGGGGTTGCGGGGTTGAGACAGGTAGCTGCGAAGCTCTTTCCACAGGCTGTACCAAGACTGAGAGGTCCCCTCCCAGGTGAGCTGGATCTTCAGGAGGTCCCCCAAGTCCTCCTCAGTGTAGACCAGGAAGGTGTTGGTGGCATTCTGCTCGATCTGCTCCACTCTACAGGAGAGAGAAGCTGATCTCATTCCCCTGACAGCTGAAAAACTGCCACACTGTGCAGGGTGACAGTGGCAGTAACAACCACACAGAGACAGGAGAGAGACAGTGTGAGCCCTTCCCCCACCTCTAGCCCTCCACCTCCCACCAGCAGGACCAAGGTGGAAGCTCAGGTGTGCTCCACATGGGCCAAGCTAACTTTGCCCACAGCACCCCAACTTCTTATCAAAACCATTTCTGGGCACCCCTCCACCCCATTTATGCTACTTCCTGAAGAGACAGGACCAAGAAAGAACACAGTAAGAAAACACAGCCTGGAGCAGCAGCTTGCACCTGTAACCCCAGCACTCTGGGAGGCCAAGGAGGGTGGATCACGAGGTCAGGAGTTCGAGACCAGCCTGACCAACATGGTGAAACCCATCTCCACTAAAAATACAAAAATTAGCCAGGCATGGTAGTGGGCACCTGTAATCCCAGCTACTTGGGAGGCTGAGGCAGGAGAATCACTTGAACCCAGAGGCGGAGGTTGCAATGAGCCAAGATCACACCACTGCACTCCAGCCTGGTGAGACTCTGTCTCAAACGAAAGAAAACACAGAAAAGTCACATACACACTCAAGTGCGCTGTTCTGCTCAGCTCACAGGCATCTGTCTCCCCCAAACTCCTAGCCACTTCCTGTCTGACTCTCTCATTTGGCTTGGCCTGGTTGGCCTTGCCCCATCTGTGTATAAGTGTGTTTGTATGTTTATGAACCTGGTCTCCCAGCTAGACCCTGAGCCCTGAGAATTGAGCTGCTTTGATGATGTTTCATCACAATCCCAACATTACCTGGCATGACACTTTGTCCCTGGTAGATACTCAACAATTATATATATAGATCGCTATGCACCCCTCCCACAGCCACCTCATGAGGAAAGGTCCAGGGATGACATTTATGAAGTTCCAGGTTGCCTAAAGCCTCGTCAGGCATTGCCTGGAATGAAACAGCAGTTTCTGCCCAGCTGATCCAGCTGCTGATCCAGCTGCTGATCCAGCTGCTGACCCAGCAGCTTCTCACGCTGCTGATTCATCCCAGGAGCTTTCCTCTCAGAAACGTTGAGTCAGGGCTTGATGGAGAAGGTGCAGCTGGAGCTCCACTCTCCTGCATCCTGCACTTGTTCACACACTCCCTTGTGTTCTCTCATTTTCAAACCAACATGTTACCTGTCCCAAACCCAGCAAGGGAAACTGATGACTTACATTTCCAGTGGCAGAGTCTGGGAATCTGCATTGGTGCCATAAAGGGTGACATAAAAGGTGGGCTCAATTTCTCTCATGTTCTTGTAACTGAAGACATGGATTTTCATCTGATAATGGTAAACTGCAGAGACAGCAGAACAAAGATCCTTGTAACCCTTGCTTGTCATCAGAGGACACCCCTGACCCAAACTGAGTCACCCAGCACAGAGATTTTAGGACTGACATTCTTTTGGTTGAGCCCAACCTGAGCCCCCATCTGCTCTTGTTCTGTCCAATGCCATGAGGCCGCTGCAGTATAGAAGAAGGAGCCTTGTGCTTGGGAGTTAGATCTTTTGAGGATTTTCACTTCGCTACTTTCTAGCTACGTCCCCCTGGTTTAAGGCCAAGGTATTAACCTCTCTGAGCCTCAACTAAAATAATACCCACAGTACCCAGAAAACTTTGTGATTGTATAGCGCATTACAAAAACGTAACATGTCATTTTGGTCCCCTGTTCATCTGCCTCGGGTTTCTTAGAATGATCAAATGAGAAAACAAATATGAAACAGCTTTGAAAGTTACATCCAAGATAGAAATTTAAGATATTGATATTATGATCATGGACTGATAGCCACATCACAGAAGGAATTGCCACTGTTTATTTTGCAAAAATTCCCTTTCCTAGGACATGCACAGTGTAATCTGATTTGCAATGATTTGATTGAACTATGCTGGCCACTTCTCCTGGGCTGGGACATGCCCTGCTCTGAGATATGGTATTAAGAAGGAGGTATTTAGGGCCTTCCTCAGGGACACTTCAGGGACTGAAGGTTACCTCTGAAAGGCATGCCTGCCCGTGTTTTTAGGTACATTTTGCTGTTCCTCTTGTTCCTCATTTTCTTGGCATTATAGCCAATGCTATTACAACGGTTCTTGCGGCAGCTCAGACAGATCCCCTTTTTGAAGCGGTTGGAGTCAGTGCACTGGAAGGCAAAGCTCGGCTTGTCCTGATTCACCAGGGAGTCAACAAAGAGGTGGACGGCCCGCTCATGCTCACATTTTACCACCTCCGTGATTGCTGGGGGTAGGAGAGACAGAAAGCATGCAGGATGAGCCCTTCTCGATGATTAGACACTCAAACAATAAATACCATACTCCTCATCAGTGATAGCTGTTTATTGATGCCGTTAGTATTTTCGTGTAATTCTTTTGCTTGTTTGTTTTTTGTTTTGAGACAGGGTCTTACTCTGTTGCCCAGGCTAGAATGCAGGGGCACGATCATGACTTACAGATCACAGCAGCCTCAGCCGCTGAGGTTCAGGTGATCCTCTCACCTCGGCCTCCCCAGTGTCTCAGACTACAGGCACACAACCACCACACCTGGCTAATTTTTGTAGTGTTTTACAGGTATGGGATTTCACCATGTTGCCCAGGCTGGTCTTGAACTCCTGGGCTCAAGCAATCTTCCCACCTTTGCCTCCTAAAGTGCTGGGATTACAGATGTGAGCCACTGCACTTGGCCTGTGTAATTCTTAATGTCCAGCAAGGTGCTAGGCTCCCATTAAGATGCAGAACTTCAGGCAATTCCTGCTGCCTAACTGTTCACACTCTTGGTGGGAAGACAGCACCAATACACACAAAGCAATAAAAAGCAAGAAAGCCCATAAAATAAGCGCTAAGTAGAGTGCTGCAGACCAGCTGTGCAGCGGGAGTCACTACCTCCTAACAGGGCTATACAGTCACAAAGGCTACAAATGAATCAGATCCTAAACATCGTCTCATCCAGGGCTCAGCAAAATATGACATGCAGGGTGGCTACCTCTTTTTTTGCTTTTTGCTTCTGTTTTATAGACAGTGTCTCATTATGTTGCTCAGCTGGCCTCAAACTCCTGGGCTCAAGTGATCCTCACCTGGGCCCAAGCAGTCCTCCCTGCCTCAGCCTCCCAAATAGGTGGGACTACAGGTGCACCACACTATGCCCACTGGCTACCTTTTTTTTAAAATAAAGTTTTATTGGAACAGTCACCCTCATTTGTTTATGTATTGTCTATGGTGACTTTTTTTTTTTTGAGATGGAGTCTTGCTCCCATCGCTCAGGCTGGAGTGCAGTGGTGTGATCTCAGCTCACTGAAACCTCTGCATCCTGGGCTCAAGTAATTCTCTCAGCCTCTCCAGTACCTGAGATTACAGGCATGAGCCACCACACCTGTCTAATTTTTGTATTTCTAGTACAGATGGAGTTTCATCATGTTGGCCAGGCTGGTCTTGAACTCCTGACCTCAGGTGATATACCCACCTCACCCTCCCAAAGTGCTAGGATTATAGGCATGAGCCACCATGCCCAGCCTGCCTGTGGCAACTTTCATGCTATATCAGCAGAGTTGAAACAGATACAATACAGCCTGCAAAGCCTAAAACAGTTACTGGCTGATACTTTAAGATGTTTACCAGCCCCATTCTAGTCCAATTCCTTCAGTAATAGATCATAACCCAAAGGGGTCCACGGGGGTGAGGTAATCTGCTCAGGGTCATAGAGACAGTTGCTTACAAAGCTAGGCATACAATTTGGATTTTCTCATCCAGGTCATTTCAGGGATCTTACAAAAAATTTGGCTAGGCCACCCCCAAACCTGCCTCATTGGCACTAACAGCCTTAAGAAATGATATCATCCGGCCGGGTGCAATGGCTCATGCCTATATTCCCAACACTTTGGGAGGCTGAGGCAGGTGGATCACCTGTGGACAGGAGTTTGAGACCAGCCTGGCCAACAGGGTGAAACCACATCTCTACTAAAAATACAAAAAATTAGCCGGGCATGGTGGCAGGTGCCTGTAATCCCAGCTACTCAGGAGGCTGAAGCAGCAGAATTGCGTGAACCTGGGAGGCAATGGTTGCAGAGAGCCAAGATCGCACCGTTGCACTCCAGCCTGGGTAACAAGAGTGAAACTCCATCTCAAAAAGAAAGAAAGACTCTGTCTTTTAAAAAAAAGAAAAGAAAAGAAAAAGAATGTCCACAATATGTTATTACACACAAAAAAGAAAGTTGAAAAAAAATAAATAAAAATAAAGAAAGTTGTAGAACAATGCGAGTTTGGGAAGAAAATATGCATGCAAATAAATTTGCAAAGAAAAAAATACTAGAAGGACCCACACAAAAGCATCCCTACTGGCTACATGTGAAGAACGGAAGTAGGGCTGGGAGTAGGAGTGCACTTTTGCTTTATGCAAGTCTATAATGCTTGATTTCTTTTTCAACAAACATGTCTATTTCTTTTGTCATAAAAAAAATTAATCAGCTAGGCACGGTGACTAACACCTGTAATCTCAACATTTTGGGAGGCCAAGGCAGGTGGATCACCTGAGGTCCAGAGTTTGAAACCAGCCTGACCAACATGGTGAAATCCTGTCTCTACTAAAAACACAAAATTAGGCGGGCATGGTGGCACATGCCTGTAGTCCCAGCTACACAGGAGTCTGAGGCAGAAGAATCGGTTGAACCAGGGAGGTGGAGGTTGTAGTGAGCCAAGGTTGCACCATTGCACTCCAGCCTGGGCAACAAGAGCAAAACTCTGTCAAAAAAAGAAAGAAAAAAAAGAAGAGAGAGAGAGAAAGAGAAATAAAGAAAGAAAGAAGGAAGGAAGGAAAGAAGGAAGGAGGGACAGCTGTGACCTCAAAGCATGAGAAAGCAGAGCAGAAACCACTGGATGAGTTAGTCTTGGAGGATAACGAGAAACATTAAAACAGCAATGGAGGGCCACTGTGGCGGGAGGTGAGCATAATGAACAAATGGCACCTGCAGCGCTGATGGCTCTGGCTGATGTAGAAAGAGATGGGACTGAGTCAAACACAAAGCAGAAAAGAGGGAACTCACTTCCATATCCAATTGTTCCCAAGACGTCGTTGAGTCCACAGCCGGGCTGGAAGTCACCCCCATTGGGGTAGATGTCAATGTGGCCCACAGGCATCTGAATACCAATGCTCAAGCCGAAGGAACGTGTGTAGGTGTGGAGGACATCCACAAAATCCGCATCATCAGGAGAGAGCCTCTTGTGGATGTCCGCCCCCTCAAACATGGGCCCGGCAGGATCCAAACCTGCAGCAGAAGGGGGACCCAAACCAGCTATGTCAGGTACACCAAGTCAGTGAGTCCTGATTACAAGTTAAGTCTGAGTGTGCAGAATGAAGATGCCTTCCAAACCCAGCCTGGAAAAGCAAGACATGGGAAGCATGGAAGAAAATAAGAAACCCATTTCCATATGCAATTGACCCCAGGACATCATTGGGTAAATTAAATCCTATTGTTATGGAATTGACACTTTCTTCTGAAGCCTTCATGTATCCGGACACCTCAGCCAAACCCCATAAACTAGCCACAAGGTTCACGCTGCCGCCACGCAGCTCCAAGGAACTGCTCCTGTTAAAACTGAAGCAGTTCTAGAAAGAACGCAGACTGCCTGAAATGTAGCCATTTGTCCCATTCATTCTGCCACTGAGCACCTTTCAAGTCCTTAATTTTGGCAGAATTTTTCCAGAATAACTAAGCTGCCTATAACCTTCTGGGGGGAGAACCCAGTCTCCCCAAACTGAGCTATTTGTGTTTGGACTTATTCTTCCCCTTCCTTTAGTTATGAGCCAGGCCGAGGGGTGGAATCGTGAGAGAGAAGAGGATGCCCAATGCACTGAGAATCCATACATCAGGCCTTCAGAATTGCTCTATTTTGCAGCCACAGTGAGAAAACCTTTCTGCCTCCAAATGTTTTGTGTTGAGCAGGCAAGCGACACTGTTGAGAGCACTGGTTCTCATATTTGAAACTGCACAAATAGCACTGGGCACTTGTTAAACTTAAATCCCACCATACAGCTACACAAAGTTCTGGAGGGACATACAAGCAACTAGTTACCTGTATGTATGTGCACTGGGGGAGAGGGTGGGTAAGGGAACTAGACAGGTAGCCAGAACAGTAAGAGAGACTCTTCACCATCTTTTGATTTGAAAACCTCATTAATGTAAAACTGTTCCAAGAAAGAGCTTGCAAAGTATAAAAATGCAGATTCTCAAGTTCCTGACCTCCTAGAGATTCTGATGGTTAGATATGAATTACGGAGCCTAGAAGTAGATATTCATTCCCCGGATGATCCTAAAAGTAGGTATTCTGTGGACCAAATATTGAAAAACTTTGTGTTTTCCTATCATTTCTAAGATGGAACCTGAATCTATCCCTTAATTCATACAGTCCATGTGAGATCGTAAAACACTGTGTGCCCATCAGTATTAGCTACTGTTACCAAGCCCAAGTGATTATCGGAACCAGATTTATCCCAACCTGAACAGCTCTTTTGCCCCAGAGACACACAGGAAGGACCTGGAGAAAGTTAAGAGACAAAATGTGCCAGAAAGGAAGGGCCCCTGGAACAGTGGTTCATCACTACAAGTGGTTTTGCCCCCACAGGGGACATCTGGCAATGCCTGGAGATGTTTTGTTGCCCCCATTCTGATGGAGAGAGCTGCTGGCATCTAGCAGTGCCAGGCCAGAAATACAGCTAAGCATCCTACAGTGCACAAGTCAATCCCCCCAATACACACACACACACACACACACACACACCGCACACCAAAACCTTACCTGGCCCCAAATGTCAATAATGCCTAGACTGAGAAACCCTGGTCTTGAAACACCAAGACTGGGAGGAGATGTGACCAATAGGAGTCCTGAAAGGAGGAAATGGGTAACTGAACCGTGTTCACCACACCCCAGCACATTAGAACCAGGGAGCCTGTCGGGAGACTTGAGAGGGTCATTTCAGGATAAACAACAGGCAGAGCTACTGTCTAGAGTGGACAGTTCACTTGCAGAGCTCATTACTCATGAGAACTGGTAGAGGATGAAACACTAAAGAGTTTCCAAAAATTTAGATAATGTTATGTGTGACTAAGACAGAAAGGGAGCCCAGGTTTCTTGAGGGTTCAACCCTAGCCCAGGACCCAAAAGAAAGATGGCACGAAAGCAGCGTCCTCCCAGAATAGCCCACGACAACCCATTTCAGAGGCAGCAAAAACCACAGTACTGACACAGCGGCCTCCCCCTGCCTCTCACCATGTCCCCTGGAGGAGAGAGAAAGAGAGAGCAACATTCTGCTTTGCAATCAATACAAGAGAGAGGCTCTTTACTTGGTGTGAACAAAGGTCCCCACCAGACAGTCAGTGCCATGGAAACCAGGCTGTGCTGAAGGAATGCCAGCAGCTGATGGGGTTTCACAGGCTGGCTGGTGGGCAAGGCTGGGCATTCACCTACCCAGCCAGAACCTGCCTGCCGTGCTCTGACTGTCCTTGACACATATCTGTGGCCCACAGATTCAGGGGCATAGTGGCACATTTAACTTTTTTAACTAGGGATGAATGAGAGGGAAAACTGCCCCCTTAAATAAAGAGGAGATAGAGAACCCCTACTTCTTTCATTCAGTCATCAACTCCTCCAAAGTTGCTTTGTCCAGCAAATGGAGCACACACACATGCATGCATGCAAAACTTCTAGGGCTGTGCATTCTGGCCTGGCAGGGCAGGGCCTGCTATAAGTTCAATATCCACTTTTTTTTTTTTTTTTTTTTTTAAAAAAAGGGGTCTCACTCTGTCCCCCAGGCTGAGTGCAGTGGTGCAATCTCAGCTCACTGCAACTTCTGCCTCCTGGGCTCAGGTGATCCTCCCACCTGCCTCCTGAGTAGCTAGGATTACAGGCATGCACCACCATGCCTGGCTACTCTATCTCTACCTACAGAAGAGAGGCACCATAGCACAGCAGTGAGATCATTGGGATCTGGAATCTGACAGCATGGGTTTGAGTCCCAGCTCTGCTACTTATAGGGCCCAGGATAATGGGCACTGTACTTAATCACTGAGGTCTAGTTTCCCCATCTGTAGAATGTTCAGGATTGCTATGTGGCTCACAGAGAGCATAAAGTAACTGTCACACATGAGGCATTTGACATTAGCTAGCATCCAGCCTACGCATAGTGAACACTGAATCCACATTTCTTGAATGAATACATCTGCTTACTTACCTGTTTATAACGAACAAGATGCAGGTTCAATTACAAAGATACAACATTTTTCCTAGTATATCACAGACTTCTCCCAGAAGCCTAAGAGAGTAAGACTCTAGCAAACCCCCATCCACACCCTCTGGCCCAAGCAAGATTGGGGTTCAGGTGTCCCCTTGCAAGGCCCAGGCTAAGACTGCCTGGTGGCCTTGGCATAGTGCCATCACTGGATGCAGGACCCATGCAAGCCTCAATCCATCCTCTTACCAGTTGCAATCACCTGGTCCACAGGTCCGTGAGAAGTCCACCAACTAAAGGGAGAGAAGAGGACACAGCCTCCTCCATCAGATATGCACAATAGCGTGTGTCAGGTAAGTCAAATAATCCCAAGGTGCTGCTTGGCAACTGGACAGAGGCCAGACCCCTGCTCTACAGAGAAAGGCCAGAGGGAAGGGGCTGTGCTCAGGGCATTGGGCCTCAGGCTCCATGCAAATATCGCAGAGCACTAATTAGCATTCTGCCTTGCTCCCCTGCCATCCTCTAGAGAGAAGCCCTCACCCCAGCAGATGCCACTCAAACAGGCAGGGGAAAGAAAGAACTGGAAAACTGTCTCCCTAGCCCCATCTCATTTCAGATTTAGAAACAGAGAAAGGCAGTATCTGCATTTTGTCATTGTCACTGACACCCTGGCCTGATTCTGGTGTGTGCTGCAATTTGAACTCAGCTGCCTGGATCTGAAACATCACACCTGTCATTCACGGGCTAGGAAGAGGCCCTCAGACAGTGGAACTGGAGTGGCTTCAGGCCAAACTGCTTTGCACCAGCAAGGGGTTAATGAGCAGTCATGGGTGGCCACATAATCATAGCCCACTTTGGGCAGCTCAAGCCCCACAGTCTTAGAAATCAAAAATAATGCTCTCAAGCATTGGATCAGCAGGCATGTGCGTGCACGCGTGTTGGTGTGTGTGCAACGCATATACTAGACTCAAGCCCAGGGACAAGGTTCAGGAGAGTGAGGAAAACCTCACAAGTGTTCTCTTTAAAATTCTACCATATCAGCTTGTCACTGAAACCTGAAATTCTACCTTTGCCAAATCATTATTTAGCTAAGGAATCTCTTCTACCTCAGTTTTGTTTTGTTTTTTGAGACAGAGTCTTGCTCTGTCGCCCAGGCTGGAGTGCGGTGGCATGATCTAGGTTCACTGCAATCTCCACCTCCCAGGTTCAAGTGATTCTCCTGCCTCAGCCTCCTGAGTAGGTGAGATTACAGGCATGCACCACCACACCCAGGTACTTTTTATATTTTTTGTGCAGACGGGGCTTCACCGCGTTGGCCAGACTGGTCCCAAACTCCTGACCTCAAGTAATCTGCCCGCCTTGGCCTCCCAAAGTGCTGGGATTACAGGCATGAGCCACTGCACCTGGCCTGAGTTTTGTTTTAAAATGAAAACGCTGCAGGGAAAGGAATCGTTCACGTCTTTCCTTCTAGGTGATCACCCTTAGTATCTTGGGAGTGAGGTGGAAGCTAGAGGTGAAGATAAATAAAATAACACTGGAAGGAGGAAAGAAGTTCAGGGAAACAAATTTACCATTAATTTTAGCATAGAGGAAGCTTTGTGTATATACTTGGGCCCCAAAATGAGAAAGAAAACATTTTACACTTTTCACAATCATTAAATGATTTAATCCAAACGCTCACATTAAAAGCTCAGTAATATGCCATTTTCAACACGGAAAATTCAATTTTCTATTGGCCCCCTGGGGACCAATATCAGAAAGGTCCCTTTTATTACAAAGCTGAACCACCCATTCTAAATTGATAGCTATCATTCACAAATATACTACCTTATAATATGGGAAAGAGACTATTGGGAGACAAGATAGAAATCTGAGGCAGAGGCCGGGTGCGGTGGCTTGCTCCTGTAAACCCAGCACTTTGGGAGGCCAACGTGGGCAGAACACTAGATCAGGAGATCGAGACCATCTTTGCCAACATGGTGAAACCCCATCTCTACTAAAAATACAAAACTTAGCTGGGCATGGTCCACGTGCCTGTAATCCTAGCTACTCAGGAGGCTGAGGCAGGGGAATCACTTGAATCTGGGAGGTGGAGGCTGTAGTGAGCCAAGATCACACCACTGCACTCCAACTTGGTGACAGAGCAAGACTCCATCTCAAAAAAAAAGAGAAATCAGACGCAGAATTCAAACTAGTGGCCAGGTACAGTGGCTCCCGCCTGTAATCCCAGCACTTTGGGAGACAGAGGCGGGCAGATCACGAGGTCAAGAGATTGAGACCAGCCTGGCCAACATGGTGAAACTCCATCTCTACTAAAAATACAAAAATTAGCTGGGCATGGTGGCAGGCGCCTGTAATCTCAGCTACTCGGGAGGCTGAAGCAGGAGAATCGCTTGAGCCTGGGAGGCAGAGGTTGCTGTGAGCCGAGATCACATCCAGCCTGGATGACAGAGTGAGACTCCAACTCAAAAAAATAATAATAATAATTCAAACTCGAATCCTAGAATCCAGTCTTCATTCTTTCCCTCTGAGTCCTTGGGTGGAGACCTAAGTGAACACCCAAAAGCTTTGGGGCAGGGCTCCGTCAGCTTCTGCTCTTGAGTTATTAGCTGTTTGCCCCTGGGCAAGTTGCCTCACCTCTCTGTGTCTGTTTCCTCACCTGTTGGACTAGAACAATGGTTTTCAAACTGTGTTCCCTGGTGCTCTGATACTCTGAGATGCCCCCAGGGAAAGGGAAACCCCACGTTGGCAGGGCTAACACAACCCATCACATACCCACCCTGCTTCACCCACAGCAACCCCCCTCTCTCTGCCTCATATATTGGGGGACTGTGCAAGTTCAGTTTGAAAACAAAGGGTCCTGTGACTAAAAAGAACATTTGGGAAGTTTTGGATGAGGTATTCTCCAGGTTCCTTCCAAAGCTAACCTTCCATGACTCACTCCACTGCCTCAGTGGTAGCATTCTGATTCAGCACAGCTGAGGGAGCCAGCAGTCACCGGCTGTTGGTGATGGAAGCTGAGCTCACCTGTGATTCGGCCCACCGTTCCTTTCACGAAGTTGCCAGCATACCCGGCCACGTGCGCTCCGAGGCTGTAGCCGATCAAGTGGACATTCCCGAGAGAAAATTCATCCTTCTCCTGCAGAAAGTCACCAAAGTAAGTGGGCAGAAGAGCAGGGTCCGGAGCTCCCAGAGTTAGCAGCAAGTCAACAATTCAATCACTGTGCAGGAGGAGACACAGGGGCCATGGGTACAGAGACTCCCCAGGGCCCCTCTGGCTTTGCTAGTGATGCCACATATGTGGGCCACAGCCAGCTTAAGGGAGGCCAAAAGGACTTGATGGCACTGCAAATGTTAAGCACGGGGGCAGGGTGGAGGGTATGACTAGAGGCTGAATACCTGGCTGTTTCCTACATATTTTCTGTTCTTTCTGGCAGTTTCTATGAGAGGGGAGGGTGGTGAGATCAAAGCTGCCTTAGTCACTGGAGACTGCAGTGCCAGCCACAGCCCTCAGCAGAATGCCCTCTGCCTGCCCTCTAAGTCCTAACCTCCACCCAGCCCCAGGAGCTGCTGACTTCCTCCCCACAAGCCCACCAGGGACCCCAGGCTTGAAGCACTGTCCTCTGTCAGAGCACTCATTTGGGGGGTAAGGAGGTAACCCCACGGCTTGGGAACCAAACTCTGTAGAACAGCTTAGACAGAGGACAGAGGGATTACTCGAGAATCCTGACCAGAATTCTACCAGAATTCATCCCACTCCATGGGAATAAGGAAGGCCAGGCCAGAATTGCCCAGATAATGATGCTGCATTGACAGTGTAGCCCGCCCTGCTTTCTCCCAGCTAAGTCCATTGATCCCAGGCAAATCATTAACCTATTAAAAGTAAATAGGCTGGGTGAGGTGGCTCATGCCTGTAATCCCAGCATTTTGGGAGGGTGAGGCAGGTGGATCACCTGAGGTCAGGAGTTTGGGACTAGCCCTGCCAACATGGTGAAGCCCCATCTCTTCTAAAAATAAAAAAAAAATTAGCCGGGTGTGGTGGCAGGTACCTGTAATCCCAGCTACTCAGGAAGCTGAGGCAGGAGAACCGCTTGAACCCAGGAGGTAGAGGTTGCAGTGAGCTGAGATCATGCCACTGCACTCCAGTGACAGTGAGACTCCGTCTCAAAAAAAAAAAGTAAATATAAGACTTCAAGATTTGTTTTCTACACTTCGTATTTTAAAAGAGTTATTAGGCTGCATTTTTGAAATAACCCCCTCTCCACCCTCAGCACAGCCATGCTTCAGAGGCGAGAGCAGGCTTTGTAGGAATTTCAGATCACAAGCCCGGCCTGGTTCCTGGCCACCCCCAACCAACCTAAGGGCATCTGTTTCTAAGATCAGGAAGGAACAACTCATAAGCCCAATTTTCAGCAAATTAAGAAACAGGAAAAATCCAGAGATCTGTCAATAATTAAAAGGCCTTTGAAAAGTCCCAGCATTCGAGTATTCTGAGCAATACTTAATTCAACAAAACTTTTAATCCTAAAGATTTGTATCAGACTCCAGAAGTTCACAGCAACAGATGTATGATCTGTATTTCTCAGGAAGACTGGGGTTTGAGGCCCTGCTGGCGACAGGAGACCCCCCCTCAGCCCCCGGTACCTGCAGCCAGTCGAGCATCCTGGCAATGCTGTGTCCCACCACCCTGGTGTTATTGACCGCATCCGTGTAAAGCTGGTGGGCCAGGGGGAGCCAGTCAACCACAACTACATTGGCGTCCTTCTCTCTTGTGTGCAGCGCTGACACGAGTTTGTGCAGCCAGTTTTCAAAGATACCACTCATCTGCAGAGAAAAGCAAAAGTTATTTTTTACTCTTCTTGGTTTCAGTAAGTCCTAAACAATATGGAATTCCATTCTATATGACCCTCTCTCCAGCTAATTTTTATTTTTTGAGTCAGGGTTTTGCTCTGTTGCCCACGCTGGAGTGCACTGACAACAATCTCAGCTCATGATAGCCTCGAACTCCTGGGCCGAGGCAATCCTCCCGCCTCAGCCTCTAGAGTAGCTGGGGTTACAGGCACACGCCTTTTTTTCTTTTTTGAGATGGAGCCTTTCTCTGTCACCCAGGCTGGAGTGCAGTGGTGTAATCTCAGTTCACTGCAACCTCCACCTTCTGGGTTCAAGTGATTCTCCTGCCTCAGCCTCCCGAGTAGCTGGGACTACAGACATGTGCCACCATGCCTGGCTAATTTTTTGTATTATTAGTAGATCCGGGGTTTCACTGTGTTAGTCAGTATGGTTTCCATCTCCTGACCTCATGATCCACCTGTCTCAGCCTCCTAAAGTGCTGGGATTACAGGCATGAGCCACCGCGCCCGGCCAATTTTTAAATTTTTTGTAGCAACAGGGTCTTACTTTGTTGCCCAGGCTGGTCTCAAACTCCTAGGCTCAAGTGATCCTCCCATACTGGCCTTCCAGAGCGCTGGGATCCAGAACCACCATGCCCAGCCCCCAGCCAATTTTAGAACCTGCACGTTGGCTGCTCAGAGACCAAACATTTGCACATGAGCAGGACCAGCACAGGCAGAATCACTATGCAGGTATTTATCTTCCATTGCTCTTTACATCACCAGTATTTCCCATCAAAACTTTTCTAGCTAATGTCCTATACTGTTGCCCCCCGGTCTGCTAAGGCCACTATGAGATATGTGTGAAGGGTGATACTGGCATGAGGCTGGTCTGAGTCCCTGTTACATGCAGGCAAGTGGCCTGGTCCATCCTTCAAAGGCAGCTGGGGAGGGTTTCCCTGGAGAATTAGGTTCTCCATTAGAGATTTAGGGAGATGCTGTCTCCTAGGTGAATGCAGAGTTAAGAAGTGACCCCTTCCCACAACCCATCTCTGCCATCCCTCTTGACCCCAGAGTAGGGAAAATCTGTCCCTGGAATCCGAAATTACAACTCAGAACATATTTTCCCACAGAAACAAAGTTATAAATGGTGACTAGTCCAGTTGTAAACCTATCCACAAGCACATTGTCAAATAAATAGATTTTCTGTGCCTAGCCTGGGAACCCAAACGCCATTTACAATCTTGCTTCTATGGGAAACTGCTGTTCCAAGTTCCAAACAGATTACAAAAGAACTTTCTGGAATGCAACCCATTTGTAAGTCACAGGCAGCATGTATTTGCATTTTGACAGGGGGCCTTAAAAAGATTCAAACGTATGATTCCGATTGCAGGCCATGTGATGAGCAGGGATGGACAGCCTCTTAATCATCTCTGCTTTCATCAAAGTAGGTAGGCACCTACCCTCTCCTGCCCCTGACTGCAACCGTGGATCTTAGACCTAAAGACCCAAAAAGTATGTAACAGATATGAATTTCTCATCATTAAGAAGAGACTGTCCCCTTCCAATTAGCCCAGGCAGAAATCTGCTCACTTAATAGTGCCATTTCCCTACAGACTGTCATTATATGAATGAATAAATCCCTGGCTGGTCAAAAGCCTCTGAAGCTGAGCACTAAAGCCCTTTTTTGTTGAAGTTTGTCATGGGCTTTTCAGTGTGAATTGCTCAGCTAGGACACATAAAGAGCCCCAGTGCCTTTAAACGGAGCTATCTCTATGCAAACAGGAGGGCACTATGCCAAGGGCAGCCGGCAATCCAGGCCAGCTGGCTACTCACAGGTTCTCGGAGACAGTCAAGTTGCTTTAGTTAAGCTCAGCTCTCACGGCAGGATAGCCCCTTGCAGGCAGTGGTTGACCAGCGTAATTAAGTGTAATTAAAGGGGTCCTTAAGAGCCAGTGGAGCTGGGCTGCTGCCCTCAGGAGAGCCACTTTCTGAAAGCCCGTTGTGTGCCAGCATTAATACTACCCTGCTGGAGTCCAGATTGCCCCTTAGCGAATGCCCGTTACATTCTTCACAGCTGTCTGAAATACAAGCAGCCCACAAGGAAACGGGGGAAGAGGGTTTGGAATCTGGAAACATCAGAATTCTTTCTAATTGACCAAAACAAAGGGAATCAAATCTTGTGTAAAGCCGCAGAGCTCCCTCCCGGGGCTCACCGTCCATCCATGAATGATGAAAAAGGTTTTAGCTGTCATGTTGAAACCGCAGTCTTCTAAGGGCTGGCTGTGCCTGAGGGAGAGGTAGCATCCTTCATGCTCTGGGTCCTCGGAGGTACGGAGGTTAAACCTCACAGAGGGCTTGACCACAGCCTGTACAGCTTTGGGTTTGTGGAGCTCATCTGGGAAGAAAAAACAGAATGTGGGTGCATCTAGCAGACTTGGGGAGTGAGAGACCTGGGGTCTGGTTCTATTTCAATAGTGAGCAAATTGCTTAAGCCATCTGGGTTTCAGTTTTTACATCTGCTGAATGTTCCCTTTTCACCTCCCAGAAAAACTGTGAAGATATTATAAAAAGGACATCTCATCTACACTTAATGTGTATTAATTAGTCACCAGTATTAATTATTGTCACTGAAATAAATAAGTCTCTCTCCTGCTTTTCCCTTTCTTTCCTATCAAAAGGAGTTCTCCTTCCTTCCTACTTTTAGGGCACGGGTCCTCAATTCTTTTTCTGAAATGCTTGGGACCAGGTGAGTTTCAGAATTCAGAAGTTTTCAGATTTTAGAAAGGCATTATGGAGCATACACCATATATCATATAATGCTGCCAGTGTGGTCTGGGCTATCCTCCCAGATCAAACACCCTAATATTTCTGCAGAGAAATAGGTAACCACTCACATTTGAGGGCAAGCATAATCAATAGCCTCCTGTCATCTCAGGCCAGGTTTTTGCTACCAAATGAGTTCAGATCAGGTAAAGCCAAACAAGCTCTTGCTGCGAAACAAGTTACCAAACGCATTTTCCAATTTTGAGAGATTGCGCATTTTGGAATTGGAGGCAAGAGGCTGCTGATCTGTTGGAAAATAGGCTTCCCCTAGTGTTCCCATCTAGGGAGCCTCAGGCATCCTCAGCGCCCTTTCTAGTGGTGGCATAGGCCAGGCATTCATCCAGTTTGTTAAGTGATGACTGAAGCCATGGAGAAACTCCTAGGAACAACAGAATCCCCCTTTCCAGCCTCACTGCTCATGCACAGTGCCACCTGGGAGATGGCCCTGCTCCCAAAGTGCAGCTCATGTCACTGATGGCCCCTGTGGCTTAACACTAGTTAGGTGCTGTCATCATGACACCATTTCAGAAAGTCATACATGGACCCACCCGGCACTCTTACAGCGATCCTGGATGTATCACTGGATAACGGGCCAGAGAGTATCAAATCTATCACCCAGCAGGGAAGGATGCCAAATGACCATCTTGGAGTTAATTTATCTCAGAGTTAAGAAGCAAAAGGAAAAAAGATACCAAAAGGAAAGCGATATATCAGTGGAGAGGACAGAGGGAAAGGAGTGGGAGAGGGGAGAATGCAGCAGATGGAAGAGGGATAAGGTTCCAGAAAAGCCTGCTGAATGCACATGAGTAGAAATCAGGTTAACTGTCATGAAAGTCATGAACAAAAGCTCCAACCAGCAGAAATGTGAACCACAGACATAACGAGTTCGACAACTCCCCAGCTTCTACCCAGATAGCCACTCACACAGAGACCAGATGGGGAAGTCTAGGAGAAAAGGCAGCTGCTGGCCTCCTGAGACAGATCTGTGGATAAACCTGAGTAAGGACAAAGACTCTTCCCTTTGGCGTCTGACCCACTCTGACCACAAAGTTCTCTAGCTGCATCTGTACTACTTTTGGCCTGGTCACTTCAGCCTCTGGAACTTTCTGATTGTTCTTCACCCAGATGTCCTCGTGCCTCCTTCTCTCACCCACTTCAGCTCTTTGCTCAATGGCCAACTTCTCCACAAGGCCTTCCCTGACCACATTGTAACATCCCACCACCTTCCCCCACCAGCATGCCCACCTTCCTCCTCTGCTTGATTTTTCTCCATAACACTGAGCACCATTGACATTTTAATCAGTGCAATGCCTGTCTTTCCACCACTGAAAGGTAAGCATCACAAGGGCAGGGATTGCCATCTGTTTCATTCACTGCTGTCTCCCCTGCTCCCAGAATAGTGCCTGGCTCAAGTAGCCATACAGGAAATAGTTTTTGAAATGAATGAAATAACTCACACATACTCAG
This sequence comes from Sapajus apella, assembly GCF_009761245.1. Lineage (NCBI taxonomy): Eukaryota > Metazoa > Chordata > Mammalia > Primates > Cebidae > Sapajus > Sapajus apella. The sequence continues at coordinate 2,494,266 of NW_022437049.1, read as the reverse complement.
AGGCATGAAGCACAGAAGTTAGAAGGAACTTTAGCATTTAACAGGTGAGGAGCCAGAGATGAGACCTGCCCCAGGCAATGCTTCTAGTTAGCACCAGAGTTGGAAACATGTTGAGTTGAGCCAAGCTTTCCATTCATTCACAGACACCCTCCCACACATGCAGAAGTGGATCTTCTGGCACAACCTCAGCAGACTAGGAGAAGATGAGATGACGGCATTCCGTTTAGGGGCTCCCCAGCCCTCCCCTGCTTAAGCAGCTGACTTAGTTCTCACTCTGGGTGACTGACTCTGGCTCCCCCAGGGCAGGCTGCCTCCACTGGAAAAGGCTGCCATGCAGATCTCAAGAGGAAGAAAAGCTAGAAGCCAGAAGGAGGAAAGGGAAGAGGAGTGTGAAGAGGAAGAGTGGGGGAGCACAAAAGTGTTGAAGAGGAAAAGGCTGGCAACCTGGGGGAGTAAGCCCTGCAGCTTCTAAGCACAAGTGACTTACTGGAGTCTCCCAGCAAGCACTGATCAAACCACAGCCTCCTACCCTGCTACCTGAACTTTCAAGACGCCTACACCAAGATTAAAAGGCGGCTCCAAAAGACAAAGGTCTTTCTAACAACCGTCTTGCCTCTCAGACCTCCAGGTTCAGGCATGAGGACAAGGTTTCAGAGCTGCTGGTGGGCCACTGGGCTGGCTGGACAGCACCAGCGCGGGGTGAGGGCGCCATATAAAGGAAGGGGGTGGGGGCGAGAGGGCTGGCCAGAGCCAGTGCACCCTGCCAGCCTTTCCCTCTTGCAAGACTTGCCCGGGAAACCTACATCAGGAGCGCGGAGAGACAAGTGGACTCCAAGGTGGATTGGAGGAGAAATGGGCAGCGACGTGGGAAAGGAAGAATTTCAGAGGAGCAAGGAGGGATTGAAGAACCGGCAAGACAGAGGGGATCCAGCATAGAGAAGCGAATAGGGGGAATAAAAATAAATGCACATTACCTTCCAGCTGTCCCGCTGGATCAAAAGGTGCAGGGCTCCCCGCAGCAAAGCAACAATAGAGGCTCCAGAAACAGAGCAGAGAAACTGAGTTTCTCATCCTGCCTTACCACAACCCCTCCCCCGAGACAGTTTAAAAGACAAAAACCACCTCTAGGTGTTTCCAGCAGTCCGGGCTGGTAAGACCAGAAGTGGGCAGCCTTCTCTCGACCAGGGGCTGGGGGTGCTGGATGCAGAGAAGGTGGAAAAGGAAAATGTGGCCGCACGGAGCCACGGGCAGTGGCAGGGAGCGAGTGTGAACGGCTTGCACCAGAACCAGATCTGCCCTCGCCCCGAGCCGCCGAGAGGCTAGGGCTCGCTGCTGTCACACTCCTATAGAGGTAGTTTTTAAAAGTATGGGAGTCATCTGACCCATCGCCAGATGGTGATTTGCATAATTTATTCCCGTCTCTGGACTCTGATTGGTCCCACTTTCGCAGACGCCGGAACCGAGATTGAAGAAAGTTTGAATGAAAGAGCCGCACACTCACAACGAGTACGCCGCACGCTCGGCCTAGCTTCCTCCCGGGCCCGCTCCGGCAGCCCCAGCTTTCTCCCACTGCCCTCGCCCAGACCCCTAGATCCTCCTCCTTTCCCCCCCGCCACCCTAAGTGGTGGGGGCGCACATTTCCCCGAAACTCTGCGCCCTCTGGGGACGCGATTCCTGAAGAAGGAGGTCACCCTCTCCAAGGCGCAAAGCCACACTCTCTTTGTGAGTAGTGTATCCGCTCCCCGGGCCGGGAGTCCGTCGGGGAAGAGCCACCTGGTCATCCCCTTTGTCCTTCCCTTCTCCCTCCGATCCCTCCCAGCGACGGCTGCAACAGGTGCAGACTCCGCGGCCGCACAGTCCCCGGCGGAACGAAGCGGCTGTGGGCAGCGGCCGGCGCTGGAGGATCGCACAGTCCCTGCTCCAGGTCCTCGCTCCTCCACTAGCTGCGAAACTCCAGGCTAGCCAGCCGGCTTTCTCCGAGGCGGTTCTCTAGCCCGCAGTACATGGGTGATAATGCATCCGCGGCTTAGAGATGTTGGGAAAACTAAGAGTTCACTTAGCAAAGCAGTTAGCGCGGCGCCGGGCGCGGGGCAGGCGCTCTCCTACGGTGGAGTGGAGGGCTAGAGGAACACCAGGCGACCTCCTTAAAGGGACCAGGGAGCCGAGATTTGGAGCCTAAGACTCGTAGCCAGTGCCCAGTGTTGTCCGATGAGCAGTAACTCCTTGGTGGGTGAAATCAAGCACCTCCTTTCTCTCTTTTCTCCATCATTTCCTCCCGGCTCTCTTTCCCTTTATGAATACGGGTCCTGGGGCAGAACGCAGCTAGCAGAGGGAGAATTTGGCCCAGAGTCTGCGTCTGGCGCTGGGGAGCGGGGACTAAGCCCGGAACACCCGCGGGGCGGCTGCGCCAACAGCCACTGCGGACACAGAGAGGGTGCGAGAGGCTGAGAGGCCGCACCCCGCTGTCCAGCCTCGCTCCAGCCGGGAGGAGCCGGCTCTTCAAGGCGACACCCTTGACCGCAAGTAACCCTGCAGTCGCCCAGAACAGGTCCTGCCCCTGCCTAGGGAGGCAAACCCTCGAAGCAGCCCCGCGCTCGGCTTCCCCAGCGTCGGGGCTTCAGCTGGAGAGACCTGTGTGGGGAAAGTGAGCTGGGAGCCAGCAGATCCTGTTCCCACCTCCCTTTGTTACTTTTGTTACTCCAGCTGTCAGCAGAGCACGCTTTGTCCCTCCCGTGTGCTATCATTCATTAGCAGGACGCAGGCTGGCTTTAATTTTTGAGTACAGAGCTCAACTGTCTATATGGGATGGCAAATGTCAACCCCAGATATGTTGTTCCCACTCTCTCTTAATTGGCAAACTATGCAGACATAGGTGTGTGTTATCTCCATTTTACAGATGGGGAAACTGAGTCATGGGGACAGGCTGCAGATTTTTGAAGAAAGTCTCAGGACAACCTGAGTCATGGGGACACACTGCAGATTTGAAGAAAGTCTCAGGACAACTCTCTTCTCTGTTCTGGGTTTGATTTGGTCAATTGACCTTTAAATGTGAGCCCTTGGCAACCTCGTTGCCATCTCTTTAGTGGCTGAGGCAGGGGGTAAGCTGTAGTCAAAAATCCTCTTCCCTAGCCCTGGCAACATAGAGAGACAGTTGTCTCCACCAAAAAAAAAAAAAAAAAATGTTTTAATAGCCAGGCAAGGTGGTACTACTGCAGTGCAAGCTATTAATACTTGGGAGGCTGAGGTAGAAGGAGTCCTTGAACCCAGGAGTTCAGGCTGCAGTGTACCACCATCACACCACTGCACTGCAGCCTGGAAAACAGAACAACAAAAAAAAACTTCTTCCCTGTTGAGTTGCTCACAGCCATGCTTCCTAGATAATTAACTGGATAATGTGGAGGGTGTGTCTTGAGAACCTTTGTCATAGGTGAGATACCCCCACAGAAGCTAGGGTATTTTGCAGGGTATTTTTGCAAGGTAGTCCTGCAAAGTTGGTTATCCTGCCTAGAAAAAAAAAAAAGAAAAAGCTGTGTTTTACAGGTTCAACAAAATCAACATCCATTTTTTAACTGCCAAGGCTATGAAACCATACAGGTTTTATTACTAGTTGGTTAGAGTGCCTTCCTGTGTCTCTGCATTAAAATATCATATGAGAACTTTCAAAGGACATCATGAAATTATAATTGTAGCATTAGAATATATGACATCAACAGTTCTGCTTCATACTTCCCAGAAGAACAAGGAGATCTGAAGATTCTCCCATGTGAAGGAGTTCCAGCTGAGGAGTCTCAATGGAAACTTCTGCTGTGTTGCAGTCAAAATTTCAAGGTCTCAGGCAACGCAAGGAAAGGGTTCCAGTCATTCTTACTTGGCAGCCCAGCACCTAAAGACCCTTCCGATGTTAAAGGAATAAGTCTTCTGCTTATGATAAGGGCCCACTTTCCACTTAAGAAAAGCTCAAAAGCAATTGCTCACCTTCCCAGACTCCCTTGCAGCTAGAGTCCCCGATTCAAATTCAATCAATTGAACTCTGAACTGGAAACTAACGGGGCTGGAAGCACATACCCACTTCACTCTGCTAATGGGCAACCTGCTCTGGTTCTCAGGGGCAGCAGTGGAGTCACTCCCAGACTAGTCTGCAGTGGGATTTGGGACATTGCTGTCTGCCTGAGTATATCCTCCAAGTTTCTGCCCTCCAGAGATTCCAATTGTTATCCTATATTCTCTAAATGAGGTCCTCTTGGATATACATTATCCAGAGACTGTTTATATTCTTGCAACTAAGAAAATGACTTAATTGCCAGATGCTTATTGAGCAGCTACTAGGGAGGAAACACTGGCATAGGGACCATCCCTGTGCTCTCACAGACACAATGCAGAAAGTTACAAGTGCCAGAAGGCTGGCTGATAATGTAGAAGTTCCCAGATACCTGGACCAATGCTTTCCAACATAAATATATAATACAAACCGCATGTCTTGGTCAGGTTGGGCTGCCAGAACAAAATACCATAGACTTAGTGGCTTAAAACAACGGAAATTTATTTTCTCATAGTTCTGGAGGCTGGAAGTCCAAGATCAGGGTATCAGCATAGTCAGTTTCTGGTGAGGGCCCTCTTTCTGGCTGCTAGATGGCTGCCTTCTCACTGTGTCCTCACATGACAGAGAGAGAGAGAGATGGCGCTGTTGTCTCTTCCAATAACAACTCTAATCCCATCATGTTGCCTCACCTCATAACCTCATCTAAACCCAATGATCTCCCACAGGCCCCATCTCCAAGTTAGGGCTTCAACATAGGAATTTGAGGGGATCCCCATTCAGTCCATAGCAGCACATATATCATTTTATGTTTTCTAGTAGTCCTATTATAAAAGTAAAAAGAAACACATGAAATTAAAATTAAGCAGTTGGGTGTGGTGGCTCAGGCCTCTAACCCTGGCACTTTGAGAGGCCAAGGCAGGAGGATGGCTTGAGTCCAGGAGTTTGAGGCTAGCCTGGACAACATAAGGAGACCTCATCTCTCCCCAAATAAATAAGTAAAAGCATTTTTAAAAAGAAATTAATAACGTTAATATATTTTACTTAACCCAAGATATCCAAAATATTATCATTTCAACATGTATAAAATATAAATATTAAAAAATTATTGAGATATTTTTCATTCTTGTTTTGAAATCCAGTGTGTATTTTATACTTACAGCGCATGTCAGTTTGGACTAGCCATATTCAAGTGCTCAATAGCCACATGTATCTGGTCACTACCATACTGTATTGGACAGCATAGATCTAGTGTTAAAACCTTTGAGATCATTTAGTACAACCATCTCACTTTACAGATAATGATCCCAAGACCCAGCCAGATTAACTGACTTGCTCAAGGTCACACAGTTGGCAAAAAGGCAGAGATGGAACACAAATGTGGGTTACTAATTCCACTTTTGTTTTTTTTTTTTTTGAGACAGCGTCTCACTCTGTCACCCAGACTGGAGTGCAGTGACACAATCATGGCTCACTGCAGCCTCAAATTCCTAAGCTCAAGTGATCTTCCCACCTCAACCTCCCAAGCTGCTAGACTACAAGTGCCTGCCACTATGCCCAGATACTTATTTCCTTTTGAGATGGAGTCTTGCTCTGTTGCCCAGGCTAGAGTGCAGTGGTGCAATCTCGGCTCACTGCAAGCTCCACCTCCTGGATTCAAGTGATTCTTCTGCCTTAGCCTCCCGAGTAGCTGGGATTACAGGCAACTGCCACCACTCCTGACTAATTTTTGTATTTTTAGTAGAGACAAGATTTCACCATGTTGGCCAGGCTGGTCTCGAACGGCCTCCCAAAGTGCTGGGATTACAGGCATGAGCCACCGTGCCTGGCCTTATTTTCTTTTATGTTTTTGTAGAGACAGGGTCTCGCTATGTTGCCCAGACTCATTTCAAACTTCTGGGCTCAAGCGATCCTCATGATTGGGCCTCCCAAAGTGCTGGAATTACAGGCATAAGCCATGGCGCCCAGCCTCTAATTCCAAGATGGGTGCTTTTCCCATGGCCTTTCCCTATTCAAAGACAGAAGAGATGATGAAGGACTGAGAGGACCAGACTTAGTGGAAGACCTGAAATAAAGACATACCACTGCCTCAAAGAAAGACACAAACGTGACCCCTTCAAACACTTACTCAGCACCTACCACATTCCTGCATTGTGCTAGATGCTGTAGGAAACTCGAAAAGAAACAGCAAATATAACTGAATGCATAGCTTACTCACACTCTGAATTCCAAGTGCAGAGAAAAGAAAAAGTATAAGTGAAGGAAATTGATAGGACAGACCATTGGGTGAAGGTGAGACTTGGGAGGACCTTAAGGGATGAAAAGCTCTTACTTTTTGGCCTTGGCTAGCACTTGGATCCTCCTGAGTTATTTGCTGCCTATAAAGCTTAGAAAGGGACTGCCAGGTTTCCGCCAAGGGAGCGGCATCTCTATGCATACCTGCTCTTAGTTCTGAATAACATGTAGCCTGGCTATCCCCTCAATAAGTTAAGAGGCCTGAAACCTCCAACTGCTTAAGGGTTTTTGGGGGGTTTTTCTAGTTTTGTGTGTGTGTGTGTGTGTGTGTGGTTTTTTTGAGACAACATCTCCTTCTGTCTCCCAGGCTAGAGTACAGTGGCTTGAGCATAGCACACTGCAGCCTTGAACTTCTAAGCTCAAGCAGTCTTCCCACCTCAGCTTCCCAAGTAGCTGCAACCATAGGTGTGTCCTGACATGACCAGCTAATTTCTTTGTTTTGTTTTTTGAAATGAAGTCTTGCTCTGTTGCCCAGACTAGAGTGCAGTGGCACAATTTCAGCTCACTGCAACCTCTGCATCCCAGGTTCAAGCTATTCTCCTGCCTCAGCCTCCGGAGTAGCTAGAATTACAGGCACTCACCACCACACCCAGAAAATTTTTGTATTTTTAGTAGAGATAGGGTTTCACCGTGTTGGCCAGGCTGGGCTGGCCTTGAACTCCTGACCTCGTGATCTGCCCACCTTGGCCTCCCAAAGTGCTGGGATTACAGGTGTGAGCCCCTGCACCCAGCCTTGTTTTATTTTTATAGAGACATAGTGTCACTATGATTTCCAGGCTGGTCTCGAACTCCTGGCCTCAAGCCATCCTCCTGCCTCAGCCTCCCCAAGATCTGAGACTACAAGCATGAGCCACCATGCCCAACTCTTGCTTAAGTTTATATTAGCAGCAAGACTTCCTCTAAGTGTAGTCAACCAGAGCAGCATTTCCCCGTATGGCCTAGGACACTGCGAGGTGTTACATGAAATAAAAATGGGAACGCTGTGTCAAGCAAGACCGGGCTTTTTCCCTGTAGAACTCCTCAGGACTTCTAATATGTTCTATGCTATCAGTGGCTCAGCTTCAAGATCAAGATCCTTAACATGCCTACACCGCCTTCCATGAGCTGGCCCAGGTGAAAGGCAGCATCTCACCTCACAGCCTTGTCCCTCCACCTTCCTGCCACATTGGCCCTGCCGCCAGCTCCTCTAGATCCATGTCATCGAGTGCAGCATCCACAGGCCACTTGTGGCTACTGGGAACTTGAGACGTGGCTGGTCTACCCTGAAATGTGCTGTAAGCATAAAATACCTACCAGGTAATAAAGACTTCAGACAAAAAAAGAATGTAAATTTCTACATTAATAATTTTTATGTTGATTGCACATCGAAATAACAATATTTTGGACAGACTGAGTTAAGTAAAATATTAAAATTATTTTCACCTGTTTCTTTTTACTTTTCATAATGTGGTTGCTGGAGAAGTTGTAATTACATATGTGGATCACAGTAGATTTTTATTGGACATCCTAAAGCCTCGAGATCTGTCTGTTGTTCTAGTTAATGGTAACTCTGCGAGCTCCAGATAACTGTTTGCGTCCTTTCCTCAAAGCCACTTTCCCTGACCCCTTGCCTAGGTCTCCTATAAGCATGTTCCTTTCTTTTGTAGAACTTACCTTGGTTTGTAATTATACATTATGTGTTTGGCTATTTGATTAATGTCCATCTCCCCATTACAGTAAAAGATCCATGAAAGCAGCAATTGAATTTGCTTTCCTTTATTACCATTCTCCAGAGAATGGCACAGGCTTTATTCAGGGCTCTGGAGAACGGTCATAAAGGAAAGCACAATAGAAAGAGCTCTCTACGTGATTACACAAATGAAGTGTGTTGTGAATCTCCAAGAAAGGGACTGAGTTTTCAGCTTTTACTAAATTTATCTGACCACAGAACCCTCACCCTACGAAGAGTCTAGTGAGTGTTAAAGCCAACTAAACATGGCCTGAGAAGGACCTCTACTTCTGTATTTGAGTCCTTGTGGACAAACCATAAACTAAATTAATAGGTAGACGAGATTGAGAACATAATTTAGGAGTATGTGCCTGTAGCAATAGCTGATTCTTGGCTAATCCCAGCTCAATCGTCAACCTAGGTGCTACTTGGAATGAAAATGGGAACGCTGAGTTAAACAAGAAAGAACGGGCTTGCTATTACGAATGGGCGCTCATAAACTGCTGAGGTTCAGCTCAGAGTGTTTTTTTGAGATGGAGTCTCGCTCTGTCGCCCACACTGGAGTACAGTGATGCAATCTCGGCTCACTGCAACCTCCACCCCCCGGGCTCAAGCAATTCTCCCACCTCAACCTCCCAAGTAGCTGGGATTACAGGCATGCCACCACACCTGGCTAGTCAATTTCAATCTTCTACCACTCGGAGACTGCTGAGTGTTCAAACTGTATTCAAATAAGGCAAACGCCAACCTGTAACTAATCTAATTGTTTTTGTACCTCACTTCTGATTTCTGTATGACACTTTCCATTTTTTGTCTACGTTTGTTCTGACCACGAGGCATGCCTAGAGCCTCTCTGAATCTGCTGTGATTCTGAGGGCAGCCCGATTCTCGAATCGTGCATTGCTTAATTGGACTCCTTTAAATTTAATTTGACTGAAGTTTTTGTTTTTAACTTGAGGGATCAGAATTCTCCAGGAACACAGTCTGGGAAGCATCAGGTTAGAGACTACAGAGGAAGGTAATTGAGTCTAAATTGAAATCTCCACTTGCACTATGACCTCAGCTCTCCTGAATGCTGAAGGTACCTTCTGATAGCTGTATTTTGGTTTCTTTCTTTCTTTTCTTTTC